>NW_016107471.1:830683-857006 GCF_001604975.1 Cebus imitator | reverse complement strand
AAAAAAAAAAAAAAAAGCTGGGTGTGGTGGTGCACATCTGTAGTACCAGCTGAGGTGGAAGTATTGCTTGAGGCCAGAAGCTCAAGGCTGCAGTGGGCTAGGACAGGGTGACTGCACTCCAGCTTGGGTGACAAAGCAAGACTCTGTCTTAATAAAAATAAATTAATAATAATAACATAATGGACATAACTTCATACTCTTTAGATGTCTATATTTTTAATTAAATATGGACATATTCAAAAGGGCCTAATATCGACTTTAATGTAATCCGAGGCTTCTGAAAAAATATTTATATTTCTGTCCTGTTATCCAGGTCTCAGAACATTTAGAGATACTACAAAAGAGGAACTCAAAACATAAAATACATTTTAATACTCAAATACTGGCAAATGGCTTAAAATGTATAATATGTGTCTAAAAAATGAGATTAAAGAAAAACAGATGCCAATAATATTTATTTATAATTTAAAAGTTATAAAAGACATAGTTACCACAGAGATACTGTATGCATCCACAATCACTCTGGAAGTTATGGTCTATTGTAGTAAATTCGCCCTATTGGAAATATATGACTATTACTTACCATTTAACTTATTATATAACAATTGTTTTATATATATATATGTACGTATATATACACACATACACATACATACTCAGTGATAACATCTAATAAGTTCCTTATCACACAGCCAGATACTTTAGAACCATATTGTTTGATTTTGAGCTTCTGTAGGGCAATCAAAGATAACATTTGCCAATCCTGGGAACTTTGCTTCTGGAAATGTTCTCAATCTGCTCTACGGAGGCAGCTCGGGGCCTGATGTCTGCATCTGCACAAAGCTGCTATAGCATATACAGCAACGAATGAGTATAGTATAGTGGTTAATAGCAGTCTTACAAATGGAACTGCCTTTGCGCCAGTCCTGGCTCCATAACTTACTAACTTTTTTATTTAGGGTACATGACTTAATCAATCTGCTCCTCACTTCCCACATCTGCAATATGGAGATAACAATACTGCCTACCTCTTAGGATTGTTGAGAGAAATAAATGGATCAATATATGTAAAAAGTTTGGAATAGGGCTGACACACAGAAAGTGCTATAGAGCCTTTTGCTGTTAGTACATTGTTACTATGACAGATGCTCAAACCTTGCCCAACAGGACTGACAGAGATTCTTCCTACCAAATACAGGACCAGGCTTAAAGTTTCAAGAATGGTATTTAAAGCATCAGCTTTTTTTGGATGCATTTAATTTTCACATGACATTAGTAATAAAATGAATTTGATTCTTGACACAAATAAATGATTCCAATACATTCATATAAAAGGCACTTTTTCTCATAAGCTAACAATTTCTTGCTTTTCATGTGGCTTATAAGTTGTAAAGTAGTTTTATGAACATTAATTCATTTGATGTTTTAGGACTTTAGTCATTAGACAGTACCAATGGGACTTGAAATAAATGTTAGGATAATGTAGTTAAAAAATAAATCAAATTCTCCCAGTGCATGACTACTGCAAAGATTTTAAAAAGATGGCATTAGGCTCATATTAACTCTTTTAGGTAACATATATGCCTGTTTTTTAATAGTTAAAGCCATAATGTTAACTCTGTTTCCTTGAGCTTAGGCTTAAATCTATCCTTTTATACTCATATCCTTTGAGCCCTTATCCACATATTAAATTACGCTTTTATTCTAAGTAGCCAGTTTGACCAAGAGGAAATGCCTCTTTGATTGCTCTACCAATATTAAATATTACCTGAAAAAATATGGTAATTTTTACTCCCAAATGACCATCCCTCTCCTTTAAAGTCTGCAGCAAAATCACTTTAGGCTGCTTCCACTTTGGGCTATCATGAAGAGTGCTGCTATGAACATTCAAATATAAGTTTTTATGTGGACATATGTTTTCATTTCTCATCAGTATATATTTAGGAGTGAAACTGCCAGGTTACATAGTAACTCTACATTTACCTTTCTGAGTAATAGCCAAGGTGGTTTCCAAAGCAGCTGCACCATTTTACGTTGCCATCCGTAGTGTATAAGAGTTTCCATTTCTCCACATCCTTGCAAATGTCTTTTTTTGGGGTCTTTTCAGTGGGTTAATATAATGGGTTAATATACATGGAAAGTTATGTATATTTGGGCAAGATGTGCAGTGATATCTCCCTATAGTTCTGATTTGAATTTAAGTGATACTTAATGATGTTAAACATCTTCTCTTGTGCTATTGATCATCTGTATATTTTATTTGGATAAATGTCAAGGTATATCCATATGATGGAATATTATTAACAATAAAAAGAAATGAAGTCGTGACACATGTAACAACATGAATTAACTTTGAAAACATGCTAAGTAAAAAGAGTCAGATACAAAAGATCACATATATGATTATCTTTATAGGAAATACCAAAACCAGAAATACACAAAGAGACAGAAAGTAGAGTTTGGAGAGAA
Source organism: Cebus imitator (assembly GCF_001604975.1). Classification (NCBI taxonomy): domain Eukaryota; kingdom Metazoa; phylum Chordata; class Mammalia; order Primates; family Cebidae; genus Cebus; species Cebus imitator. The sequence continues at coordinate 854,537 of NW_016107471.1, read as the reverse complement.
ATGAGGAATGACTACTGATAGGTACAGGGTTTCTTTTTTAACTGGTGAAATTCTTCTAAAATTGATTGTGTTGATGGTTGCGCAACTCAGTGAATATACTAAAAGCCACTGAATTGTACACTTTAAATGGATGTATTGTATGTTCGGTGAATTTGTTTCAATAAAGCTATTATTGAAAAAAAATTGTAAAGGCCTAAAATACTCTTTTTAGGTTGAGATACATTTGTCTATGTGAATAAATTAATGTGATATTTTAAAAAATCACCTTAGTCACTGAAACAACATTAACCATTATTCAGAGTGAGTACCAGGAACAATGAGTCAGATAAATGCTTGTGTAGAACCATGAATGTTAAAACTAGATCATCATGGATAGAGGGTTATATATATTTGGGTAAGATGTTCAAAGACATTCAAGCTACCAGTTATGTTCTGTGTGTCTAGCACAGTGCTAACAATATAATAATCATTAAATAAATGCTTGGAATGGTGAATGCCAAAATATGATTCATAATTAATATTCAAGCATTGAGAGTTGGACTGGAAATAAGCTAGATAGGCCAGCATCTAGCACAAGTGCTGGGGAAGGAAAACACAAGAAAAGACAAAGTAGAGAATGGTAGAAATCCACTAAGGAAATAAAAATACAGAGTTAAGGTCACAATGAGACCAAGGTTAATGAATGAACGTAGAGACCTCTACCCTCAAAAACTTCAAAGGGTCTAGAACAAAGGAAGTATAAAATCCCATAGGAAGAAAGGCCAGGATTTTCTTGTTACATTTGAAGTTATTGAAATGACTCAAGATGCTATGTCACGTTTTCCAGGCCAAAAAAAGGAGCTCTGAATGAGGTTGATTACAAGTCAAATACCAGGACATCTACGCTCAGCTGCTCCTCTGGCCATTGGAATGTTTGTCCAAGGACCTAGTAATCTTGGACTGCTGGTGTGCAAGGATTGAAACCTTAAAGTTTTTTAAGATCTCTCTCTCTCTCTCCCACCCTCTCTCTAGCTTCCTATCCCCCTCTCTCTCTCTTCCCTCTTCCCTCCTCAACACATTTGTTCAATGTTACAAATGGCCAAGGTCTTTCATTTTGCCCTCCTAAATTAACACCGACTTCACAATACCCAAGATGTTTATACATGAATGGCTATACCAGTATCTTTGCTGATCTTCTGCCCTCTAATGTTTTATTGTCCATATCCTGCTATGCACTAATAGAAACATCTCCCTCAAACACCATTTTCATCATAATTTCCATCCTATGCACGACTCTTTCCTCTTCTATCATACAAAGTTTGCACGGAGCTCCGCAGGGTAGGATTGTGCTTTTTCAAGTGTCTAGCATGATGACTGCCCACAATTGATCATCAACAAATGTTGATTGAATAAATAAATGAAAATAATAAATGAATAAATCAAATGAATAAATCAAATCTGAATTCCTCAGCCTTGCCTTTAAAGCCCTCCTGGCCAAGTGCAGTGACTCATACCTGTAATACTAGTACTTTGGGAGTCCAAGGTGATAGAATCACTTGAGGCCAGGAGTTCAAGGCTTCAGTGAGCTATGATTGTGCCACTGTATTTCAGCCTAAGCAACAGAGCCAGACTCTGTCTCTAGAAAATAAAAATATAAAATAACACCCTCCCCAAATATAATAATTTGTAGAGATTTTTATATCTCATTCTTACTTCAGTTAGCTCTTTCTGCATACACCTATTACCTCATACCTTTGTGAATTTACTTCTGTTTCTATTAGCCCCTGCCTGGAATCGTTCAACTGCTTTCATCCATTATTTTTAACCTATCATGTTCTTCCAAGCTTTTCTTGATGGTCACCATCTCTAGAAACTTCTTCACAATGATCTCTATAATGTGATCGACATTCTGAGCATCATGTTTAATTTGTAACAAATTATAACAAAGTGATTTAAGAAATTAAGTTTTAATGTGCTCCCCAAATTTTATTGTTAAGATATGTATACTACCCAAATTGCTCTACAGATTCAATGCAAACCTTGTCAAAATTCTGGTGAGATTTTTTACAGAAATAGATAAAACAATCCTCAAATTTGCTTGAAACCATAAAAGACCCCAAATAGCCAAAGCAATTTTGAGCAAAAGGAGCACAGCTGGCAGCATCATGCTACCTGACTTCAAAATGTACTACAAAGCTACAGTAATCAAAACAGCATGGTACCAACGTAAAAACAGACACATAGGCCAATAAAACAGAATAGGGAACCCAGAAATTGATTCATGCATTACAGCCAATTAATTTTTGGCAAAGTTACCAAGAATGAACAGTAGGAAAAGGACAGTCTGTTTAATAAATGATGTTGGAAAAATTGGATATCCACATTCGGACAAATTATATTAGACCCTTACTTCGCACAACATACAAAATCAACATACAAAAATCAACTCCAAGGGGATTAAAGACTTAGGTGTAATGCTTGAAGCTATAAAACCACTAGAAGAAAATATAGAGAAAAAGCTCCAGGATAGTGGTCTCAGCAATGATTTTTTGGATATGAACCCAAATGTAGAGACAACAAAAGAAAAATAGACAAATGGGAGTATAGCAAGCTAAAAAGCTTCTGCACAGCAAAGGAAACAAGCAACAGTGTGAAGAGACAACCTACAGAGTAAGAGAATAGATTTGCAAACTGTACATCTAAAATGGGTTAATATCCAAAATACATAAAGAACTGAAACACTTTAATATCAAAAAAAACCAAAACCAAATAACCTGATTTTTAAAATATGCAAAGGCTTGAATAGGCATTTTACAAAACATATAAATGGCCAACAAGTATATTTTTAAATGCTTAATATTAATAATCTGGGAAATGCAAATTAAAAACACAATGAAATATCACCTCACATCTGTTAGAATGGTTATTAGCCAAAAGACAAAAGATAGCAAGTGTTGGTGAAGATGCAGATAAAGCACCCCTGCATGCTGTTGGTGGGAATGTAAATTAGTATAGTCATTATGAAAAATAGTATGTATCTTCCTCAAAAAATTAAAAATAGAATTACTATATGATCTAGCAATTCCACTACTGGGTATATATCCAAAGGAAACAGAATGACTATATTGTAGAGATACCTGCACTCTCATGTTTACTGCAGCACTATTCACAATAGCCAATATATGGAATCAACCCAAGTGTCCATCAAAGAATGAATAAAGAAAATGTGGTATATATACACAATGCAATACCATATAGACTTAAGAAAAGAAGAAATTTTTGTCATTTGAGACGACATAGATGAACCTGGAGGACATTATGTTAAATGAAATTAGTCAAGCACAGAAAGACAAAGAACACATGATCTCATTTACATGCAGAATCTTAAAAAGTTGAACTCATAGAAGGTAGGGAATAGAATGGTGGTTACCAGGCCCGCGGTAGGGGAGTAAGGTTATAGGACATGTTGACCAAAGGATGCAAAATTTCAGTTAGATAGGAGAAATAAGTTCAAGAAATCTATTATAAACATAATGACTATCGTTAGTAACAATGTATTGTATTTTTAAAAACTGATAAGGGAATAGCTTCTGTGTTCTCACCACAAAAATAAAATGATGTTGTGAGGTAATACATGTGTTAAGTAACTCAATTTAGTTATTCCATAATGTATACATATTTTAAAATAACGTCCTATACAATAAATATATACAATCTTTATTTCTTAATCTTAAAAATAGGCAAATAAATGAAATGAAATTAAAATAAACACAAAGATTGTACAGTGCTTCCAGTTTGCCTTTAGAAAACCTATGTGTCCTAGAAAAGACAGAAAGTAGAAAAGGGGTAGCTCTAACTTGTAAAGGGGAAAAAAATAGGGAAATTTAAGTTTTAATGTGCCAAAAAATAATACTTATAACTAATACTGATTGATCCCTTCCTATATGTCAGACACTAAGCATTTAAATTATATTAATTTATTTACCGCCTATGATAAGGTATTGCCATTATTTTTATGTTTCAAATGAGAGAAGTGAGCCACAGCTAGAGAAAGGTAGCAACAAGGCAGTCTCACATTCTCTTTCATTCTTGTTTCAAGTTGTGCCTTGGCTACATTTTCTAAGGGAAATGAAAGAGTTAAGGCTGAGCGGAAAGAATAAAGAATACACAAGCATGCACACACAAAAAGCAATCCTTGGTTGGAATCCTGAAAATCTCAGTCAATAATTTATTCTCTTGGACCTCAACTTTCTCACTTATAAAATGAGGTAAAGTACTGACTTGGTAAAGATTCAATAAGATAGTATACCTAATATGTTATGTAACTGTGAAGAACTAGAGAAATACATGGCATCATAATTCTACTCTTGTGTGGATGCATATACAGTGTCCTCATGAAATAATCAAATGAGAGAATTATTATGAGAATTACTTGTAAAGTTTAAACATCCTCTGTAAACCATAGATGAGAGCATCATTAAAAAAAAAAGTTGGATTAATGCTTTTTAAATAAAACAGTGGCATCCTAGGAGGGGTTCTGTTACTTTAAAAAGTACCTCATTCATTCTTTATAACATAGCTTTGAACTGGAGATTCTGAATAAATTCTCTAAGTGTACATATTGTTTGAGAAGGAAAACAAAGTAAAATGTCTTTGCAAAATAAAGCATGTCTTCTCTAACACACAGGGCCAGGAATATATTATCTTTCTGAAGCCTTATCAGCATATCATGAATATAAATATTTAAAGAAAACAAAGACTTGTAAAGCAGCACGGGATACATTTAGTGATTAAATAAGTGACACCAGAGTTATCTTTGTTATTTCTAAAAATTAAATCCTTGAAATTTCCATAAGGTTTACATGTTTGTAGATAACTGTTAAGAAGATACAGGCAATTCTGTTTATATTCCCTTCTCCTCTACAACAGATGTGTTATTAGTGCACTTTCTTAAAGAATCATTAGAGACAACACTCAATATTAAGATAATTTTTTTCAATATTTTGCTTCAGTTTAATACCAGTAAAGTTAAATTGATATAAGACTAGTAGATTCTATTACCAGTTAAAAAAATAACATATTGTATTTTCCTATCTCAAGTAAAATATAAATTATTGGCTATTTCCTAATATCAGAGCACATTGTTTTAATCTACTTGAGTACAATTTGATATGGATAATTTTATTAGCTCTGAGAAGAATTTAGAAATGAGAGAGATAAAGGAAAAATAAACAGATTTAAATAAATATGACAAGTCAATCAAAATATGTGTTCTTACCACTTCACAAGTTGGCATAACAAGGTTTTCACAGTTACATTCTAAAAGGCAAAAATCAACATATTTACATTCCTCAAAATAATTAACTTATTATAATAAAACCTTAAAATATGAAAATTAGTTACCACAATGCCATGTTGGGCAACATTGACCAGATACATTTTCTTTCACAAGATTCATATCTTCTGTACAGCTGAGTAATGGCATAGGACAAAGGTTTGGCTCACATACTAAAAAGAAAAATTACATGGGTAAAGATAAATTTTATAGAATTGCCATTTCTCATTACCTACCATTTAGTTCACTGCCATTAATGCATGGATTAAGATTTCCCAAGTGCTACCTCTCTCCCACCACCGGATTGCCATGTGTTGGTGAAGATAAAACAATTGGCACATAAACAGGTTCAAAAAGAGTACTGGTGCTAGGGTAGCTCATCAAGTGAAAAACTTTGAAAATGGGTCTGATGTAACAGTCAACTAAGATGCACTGGGCTTCTTAAACATTGGACACATGGAAATATTTTTAAATAGTTAATATACACTTACCGCAGTAATACTGAGGACAACAGAAGTGTGTGCTATTAAGATCTACTGTAAGAAATTCCCCATCATTACATGTTGAAACAGGTTCAGGGCAAGATTCACAAACTAAGGTGAAAAAAAAGCCAACAGTCAAAGCTGAGTTAAAAATGATGAATTATAATATGAGTTTAAATTATCACACACAAATCAAATCAAATCAATTTTGTTTAAGAAAATAGTAAAAGAAAAATAAGGTGTATCTCCTTATTTGGTCACAAAAATGATAATGCTACCTGAGTATATTGCACCATGCTTTCCAAGCACAGTGACATATAGAACACCATCTTACCAGAAAAGTAGAACATTCAGATTTCCTAGGTAATTTTTTCTTATTATGATCAAAATTTTATTTATTTATTTATTTATGTTTTCTTAATTCACTGTCATTGATTACTTGCATTTAGGGATGAAAATGTAGTAGGCATTTATTCTTTTGGGCTGTTTCGGCATGCCATTTCAACTTTGATAACTATTCTCTGGATGACCTTAAAGAAATGCACCACCCACATGGTTTTGGAGTGACTATCTTTAAAGATGTCTCACATCACAAGGCCACTCTGTAGAAACATAGAAGTAATCAGAATCCCTTTGGATGGAATTTGAGTTATATATCGAGACACATCAACTGAAGAAAAAAAATGAAGTTGGCTCAGTCATTAGTTACCTCTACCTAGAGCAGCTGATTTCTCTCTTTCCTGGGGCTTGACTGTTCTGCTTTGTTTTGATCCTACTTCCCCAGATTCTTCCAATAATGGGTTGTGCTAAATCTAGCCAGAATCAATCAGTTTTGCCACTTGCAGTCAATGAATCTTAACTGATACAAAGAAAGTGTTTTGATTACTTCTGAAACCTATATTAATTATCAAGCAATCTTTGATATAATAATTCATCTGAAAAAAAAAAAACTGGAGAATTTTTTTCTATTTCAATGTTCAGCTCGCCAGGCAGAATATTTAGCTCCAGTCATTTTCCAGACACTGTTTCTACTCTTCTTTTTTGAGGTCATGATAGCTCATACATGATATACAGGACATAAAGTTTTAAAGATGTCCTATAACGTCTTTGCAGAGCCCATTATTCAAGTTGGTTCTTCAAGGAAAGCCAGTGCTAGATTTTTCTTCAAAAAAATTAGGCATTGGCCTTATTATGAAAAAAAAAAAGTTGATTCAAATATCTGGGTTATATTTGGACTGATAGATATAGTTTTCGTTGATGGGGAAGGTATTTATCATGATTGTCTAGTCATTTAAAATGTCATACTTTATGATAGTTCTCATTCAGTTGAATTCCTATAATATCAGAATATTGGTTACCATCAGTCCCATAAAATTCATGTTAAATAAGAGATTTTTCCCTGGATCGTCTCTCTTCTTCCAAGAAATTGTCTCTAGAATACTCACCACAAAGAGGGGAAAAACAACAAGGTTCTTCCTGTTGAACTTGAACCATGAATTGGTCTTCTCTGCATTCTGGTGTTGAAACACTGGGGCATTTCAATGGGTCACATTCTGCAGAAACACAATGATATTAGAAAATTTGTATAGCCTGAGTTGATAAAATAATCACATTGTGTTTACTCCTCTTTGAATTTAGTAACAAATAACTTATTTTAAAGTTATTAAGCATATATATATATACATGCATATGATATGTACCAGGTTTAAAAAATTAGCAAGACAGTTCCACAATCTTCTATAATAAATCATTGTCTTGGAGACAAAAAGAATGAGAATCTAATTCACTGTTCCAAATAAACGGTGAACCTCATTCTTAATTTTCTATATTGATTACTTACCACATTTGTACTGTGGACAGCAAGAAAGAGGACTGTGGCCAACAATCAATTTTTGACTATTCGTACATGTTGGGATGGTAGTTTCACACAAAGTCATGTTGCATCCTATAAATAAGAAAAACTGTTAAAATATTAGTGAACACAACTAAAATCTGCCAACTCAAAACAGAGAAATGACTGCCAACTCAAAGCAGGGAACTCAGAGCAGAGATGTGACTCTCATTCTGCATGTTTTTACACTGCAGTTAACCCATTCAGCTAACAAAATGGACCATATGTGAAAATGCAGCAGTTTTGAGGTTTTTCGATTATCTTTCACCCTTGACTCATAAATCAATGATTTCAAGATCTTTCCTCTTCTCATGTTTTGTTGAGTGTTATTAATTGTAAATAGCCAGTTTTTCATGCTTATTTGACAAAATTGTAATGAAACAAAACTTACATTGAGAAAATGACATTTATGGCACATTTAAAAAATACAAATCATTATATGTGCTCTGCTTTTTCACAAAGAATATCAACATATTTTGTGGAATCAATTGACTATAAGGCTTCTGCATACATACCACAAACTCCCTTTGAACAGCAGGTCCATTTATCAATGATGCCCATGACAACTTCAGCTTCTCGTTCACAAACTGGAGTGGGCTCTTCATCACAGTCAGGTTCTATAGAAATAATGCTTCCATTCTCCAAACATTTGTATAGAGCACATTCATCAATGCCCCCATTCCAAATCTCCCCAGCAGTGCGGGGTTGGTCTTCACTATCAGTGCATGCTTTAAAAAGATCAATAGTATTATAACACTCATAACCTGGGCACTAAAATAAATCATGCCACCATGTTTTGGTTTCAGACTGTGACATGACCCAGCAACACAGATGATGTGTCACAAGTCTATTGTTTTTCTCAGGTTTCTCTTTCATCATCCACTAACTTACATTTTTCTTTAATGAAAGTTTATACTTAGTCCACAGAAAATATTTTTTTCTCCCAGCTGGGTGCAGTGGCTCATGCCTATAGTCCCAGAACTTTGGGAGGCTAAGGAGGGAGGAATGTTTCAGGCCAGGAGTTTGAGACCAGCCCAGGCAACATAGAAAGACCTTGCCTCTACCAAAAAGAAAAATAATTAGCCAAGCGTAGAGGAATGCCTGTAGTACCAGCTACTCAGGAAGCTAAGGCCAGAGGATCACTGGAGACCAGGAATTTGAGGTCTCAGTGAGCTATGACCACTTACTCAAGCCTGTGCAACAGAGTAAACCCTGTTGAGAGAGAAAGAGAGAGAGAGAGAGAGAGAGAGAGAGAGAGAGAAGGAAAGAAAAGAATTTTTTTCCTTTTACAACCACCTGTAAATTTGTATGTCTTCTATAAATAAAATGATCTATTATTTTTGATACATTTTAAGTCCTGTTAATATAATTTATTTAGCCCAATCAAATTCAATAATATAAATTTAAATTAATTTGAAAATAGTAACTTAAAAATGAGTGGGATTAGAAAACAAGGTAGTCCCTATCTCCTATAACATTTATATCACATGAAAATTCAAAATAATTCTGCTTTAAAATCTAAAAGTAGAAAGTAGACAATCAAGAAAAATATTATTTAGTGACTATTATTTTTATGTAAAAGTTTTATTTGATGATAAATATGACCACCTAGTAGTACTTTTAAGGAATAATAATGATAAATGTTAATGATCTTATCCCCCCAAATCATAAATGATCAACCTTATCCCCAGCTTCCAGTGAGCTCTTATCCTATTTACTATAAAACTAAATCTCATAGATCTCTAAAGAACAAATATAAGCACACCTATATATCCTCAGAGTCTTCCACAGATACTTTCTATACTGGCAAACACAAGCTTATTTCTAAAACTATATATGCATTTTACTTCTCCTTGCCTTTTTCTTTAATTATTCGTCAATTCATTTTCTTTTGACCATAATAAAGAAGCCCATGACTCACAAGTCCTGTGCTGCAATTGTCTCAGTTTTGCACTTTTTCATCTGCCACCACCATGGAGACAATGATCAAAATAAAATTGTTTGAAAATAAAATTAGAAATACCAAATAAGTTCCCTCAGTCTCTTAGTCCATTTTGTGTTGCTCTAAGAAAATACCTGATAGTAATTTACAAAGAAAAGAGGTTCATTAGTCACACTTCTGCTGGCTGGGAAGTTCAAGGGCATGGCACCAGCATCTACTTAGCTCCTGGTGAGGGCTTTTCTCCTGCCTTGTACTATAGTAGAAGGTCAAGGGAGAAGTGGACATGAGGAGGAAGCTCCCTTTATGACATTCTGCAGTTGAGGGAAATATTCCATTTCTGCTAGAACTAATCCAGTCTCACAAAAGCAATAACTCATTCACAACCTTGAAAAGGAATTAATCTATTGATGAGGGCAGTGCCTCCATGACCTAGACACCTCCCACTAGGCCACACCTCCCAGCACTGCCACACAAGGGGTTCAAGCCTCAGCATGAGTTTTGGTGGGGACAAACCACATCCAAATCATAACGCTCAGAGAATAATATGTAATCTGTCTTTTCTTACATGCTTACTTTCCCAAGGCATCATGTTAAATGCAAAATGCTTTTTACTAAATTATGTAACCCCACACTAACCTTATGAGATAAGCACTATAATTTTCCTCACTTTCCAGATGCATGACCTGAGACTCACAGGAGTAAAAGTAAACCACTAATCCATGAAATAACTTGAATTTGAGTTCAGTCCATTATCTACTCTTAATTCTTGATTTGCCATGCTCTTTCCCAGTTATTACAGGCAGAGGTAAAGATTAAAACACATTACCACTGATACTTTTATAACAATTAACTTCTTTTGAAATAATGTTAAAATCAAAAAAACAAATTCATTTCCTTTCTAACACTTAGGCTGTCTTTGATAAATCTTTGTTAGCACATCTCTCCAATGTCTCAAAAATTGTTTTTGTTTGCCAGATCCCTAAGAAGTCATTTGTGCTCTGCGTCTTACCACACTCTTTCTCTGGAATGCACTGGGTTGAATGTGGCCTGTGAAGAATAGTTCCATCTTTGCACACACAGTCTTCTCTTAAATTCAAACAGGAAGAGTGTCCATAGAACCACTGGTTCAGGCATGTTCTTGCTTCACAAGGTCGCACACAGGGTTGATATTCCTTCCCTTCTGGACAACTCAGGGCTTTGAAGAATAGGGGACAAAATTTGCTAATAGTAAAAGCAACCTATTTAAATTTCTAGTAACAGAAAAAAATGTCAAATTTCTTTTAGAAAATAAATTTTGCAAATTTTAGTCTCTTCAAATTCCATTTTTCATTTACTCTGTAACCATAAATCAGAAATAAAGGCATCAATGTGTTTGTTTTTTTGCATATTTTTGCAATTTTTAAGCATCACTAAGGGTCTACTGTTATTAGCTGTTATGGTGGGAAACACTCATCAGATGTACAACAAATAAATATGACCAACAGGCAGCCCAAGTCTGGTTGGAATAAACATACAATCAACTATTATGAAATTATTGCTCTGTGCAGTGAGAAGGGATAACAACAGTTTACTCAGAATTAAAACTGAAATACATTTTCAGTATATAACTCAACCAAATCATAAAAAATAAAAATGTCATATGTTTAGGTTTGATCCTTCACTGTCAAAAGAAATTACTATTGCTGAGCAGTTTATAAACGATGCTTTAGAAAATCCTTATGGATTGTCAATGATTGTAAAAAGTCATACTATTAAAAACTGAATGCTCAGCTGGTGGGATTATAAATTGGTACGATCTCAGTGGAGAACAATTTGACAGTGTCTAGTGAAATTGGAAATGACACGCATTCCCAGTGAATCAGCAATGCCCCTTCTGAATAGTGATTACCTCTCAGGGAAAAAAGAGAGGAAAGGGTTGGAAAAGGCACACAGGGAGCTTCATGTGTGCCTGTTTTATTTCTGAAATTGAATGATGTAACTTTATTTGAGATATACTAGCTTCTTCTTTGCATTTTCTGCTTACTAAATTAGTTTGTGATAAAAAAATAAAAAGGAAGGAAAGAAGTGATTGCAAACATGAAATGTATTTATAATTGAAAAATATTATACAGTTAACAGTTACTTACAGCAGTAATCAGGTGTTCGCCACTGAATACAGATATCAAACTTGTTGCACAGAGCCACATATGCAGAAAGTGCATCACATTCATAATTCCAAAAATAGGTATAATTAATCCACATCTTTTCACAGAAGTCTTTTGGTGAAACCTAGAGAAACATTTTGCCTTGAAATTAGTTACGTAGTTTTATTTCTCTGAAAGTCCTAAACTAGACTATGACTATTTGGAAACTCAAAGGGTAGCAAGTTAATATTCATTATACTTCATCATAGACCTTACATTTTCAAAAATTCTTGATATTAAACATCACTCTAAACACATTTAAGTAAGATAATACCATCTGCACTAATCTACATAAATCTTTCTTATAAAAATGGAAAAGAAAATAGAGTATGTGGACCCAAGCAAAAATTTATTTCTAATATCCACTGTGGGCTACAACTGACTTTTCTATATACTGAATAAGAGTTTGAACAATTATAGATTAAATTGGAAGCTCCCAAAGCATTCTATAATGGTATACAGCACTGCTTATTAAATCAAGTTTATATGCTTCTCAAAACTTGTATTAATATTTAATGTTAGTTACATAATTTGTAAAATTTGGCACACTTCAATTTAATTAGAGACTCATTTTTTTCCGATAGAATATGTTCCCTTTTGATGTAGAGGCATCTAAAATATAAATAATGTAGCTTATGACAATATTCCATTTTTCTCTCAACTCATTATTCAGCAGGCACATGTTAAGTATCTAAATTTAGATGCCAAATTCTGATACAGGCCAAGGTAGCCAATCAAAATACTTAGCATTTTTCATAGCCCATCTTCTTTACTCAGAGTCTGTATCTATAAAAACCAATGGCATGAAAACAGACATATAGACCAATGGGACATAACAGAGACCCAGAAATAAATCCACATATTTACAGCCAGCCAACTGATTTTTGACAAAGGTGCCAAGAGCACACAATGGGGAAAGAAAAGTCTCTCCAATAAATAGTGCTGGGAAAACTGGATATTCATCTCCAATTGAATAGCATTAGATCCTTAACTCACATAATATCCAAAAAATCCACTCAAAAGAGACATGACTTAACTGTAAGACCTAAAACTACAAAACCACTAGACGAAAACAGAGGAAAAGCTCTAGGACACCGGTCTGAGGGATAATTTTCTTCATATGAACCCCAAAGTGCAGACCACAAAAGAAAAAATAGACACATGGGATTGCATCAAACTAAAAGTTTCTGCACAGCAAAGCAAACAGTCAACACAATAAAGAGATGACCCATAGAATGGGAGAAAATATTTGCAAACTACACATCTAATAAAGGGTTAATATCCAAAATACATAAGGAATTCAAACAACTTAACAAGAAAACCAATAACCCAATTTAAAAATCATCAAAGGACCTGCATAGATCTTTCTCAAAGAAAATGTGCAAATGTCCAGCAAGTACATGAAAACATGTTTATTATCATTCATCATCAGAAAAATACAACTTAAAACAACAATGAGATATTACCTCACAGTTGTTTAGAATGGCCATTACCAAAAGCACACACACAAAAAATATTTGAAGACGATGTAGAAAAAAGGTAACCCCTGCACACTGTTGGTGGGAATGTAAATTAGTACAGCCATTGTGGAAAACAATATGGAGGTTTCTCAAAAAATTAAAGATAGTACTATCATATAATCAAGCTACCCTACTACTAGGTACATATCCAAGAAAATGAAATCAGTATGTCACGGAGATGTCCGCACATCCATGTTTACTGTAGCATTATTTGCAATAGCCAAAATATAAAATCAACTTACAGATCTGACAAGGGATGAATGAAGAGAGAAAATTTGGTAAATATATACAGAGGAATATTATTTATCCTTTAAAAAGAAAGAAACCCTGTCATTTGTGACAACATGAGTTAAACCAAATAACATGATGTTAAGTGAAATAAGTAAGGCACAGGAAGACAAATACCACATGAACTCACTCAAATGTGAAAACTAAAAAAGTTGATCTTATAGAATCAACCAAGGAATTATGGTTACTAGGGTCTGAAGTGGTTGGGAAGATGTGAAAGGGCACAGAAATTTCAGTTAGATGGGCAGAAGTCCAAGAGATCTATTGTACAACATGGTGACCATAATTAATAATGTACTATCAAAAAATGCTGAGAGTAGATATAAAGTGTTATCACCACACAAGTGATAATTACATGAGGTAATGCATTTGTTAATTAGCTAGATTTCATCATTCACAACGTATATATACTTCAAAACATCACGTTGTACACAGTAAACACATACATTTTTATCTGTCAATATAAAAATAAAATTCATGTTTTTAAAGATGCAGAAAACCCCTAAGATTCGACTTTCTTTTTAGTGTTCTCTGTGAAATCTTCTCAGTTTCCAACCACCTTACTTTGCACAGAATACTTGCTTTGGTCATTAATCAAATGCAATGAAACTGATATTCTAAATCCTCCCTGACCTCAGAAGCCTGTATTGCCATTAGGATGTCCACTTGCTTAAAGTGTTGTCTCCTTTAACTTCAAAGGTACCACACTCCGTTGCCTTTCCATCTATTTGATCACTGTCTCTTCTACTTGCCTCTCATTCTGTTTTACTACAGCCTATCCTCAATGGTAATGTTCTCTCACTGAAAATGCTCTCCCCAAGCTCATCTGTTCCCATGGTTTCTATCACCATTTGAGAAATTTAAATTTTTGTCTTGGTTTCTTCATGTGTGAAATAGAATTAATATTAACAACTACTACTACCTAATATTAATGTGAAAATTAAGTAAGCTATTATATGGAAAATGTACAGAAAAAAACCCTGGCACATCATAAATTATCATTATTTTTAAAAATCCATATACTAATAGCTCTTCAAACCTGATCTCTGGCCTCAACTCATCTCCTCTGAACTCCCAAATTATGCTCCAGAGTTTCTGCTGGATGTTTCTACTTTGATGATGCACACAACTTCATCTGCCCAAAATAAAAAATTGTATCCCTTCTCTACTTAGCCCACAAAAGCTGATTCTTCTGTATTCTCTACTTACCTATTAATTGATGCACATTTTTATCATTTATTGAGTACCTAACTACATATCAGGCACTGTGCTATGCATAAGAATAAAGGTAAATAAAACAGACCTGTTTTTTGCTTATGGATCTCAACAATGACAAAAACAAAGCCTCTGAATAAGGTGAAGAGAAGCCACCGTGCTAAAAAGGATTCAAAGAAACAAGTATTCCAGCAGGGGAAACAGCAAGAAGAATAGCCTTTTGGCAGAAAAAAATTCTTTGAATATTAAGAGAGCTGAGAGGAGGCAAAAATGGTTGGAGCTTAGCAAACAAGAAGAGCTTAGCACAAGATGTGGCTGGAGAAGTACGTGGGCCACATCACAGAAGACATTGTCAGCACTGGTAAGAACTTTGGAATGTACTCTAAGTGAAAGACATTGAAGAATTTTAGGTAGAGAAATCACACAATCCTGTTAATAATTTTAAGAGATCATTCTGCCTGCTTTGTAGAGATGTGCAAATGAGGATGAAAGTCAGTGGTAAAAAAATGGAATTATAGGTCTTTGTCACTGGACCAGGCAAGAGATGATAGTTGTCTAGATTCAAATGGTGGTGGGAAGAAATGCATGGATATTGAAATATTTTGGGAGTGGACCCCATAAGACTTGGTGATAGCTTCGATGGCACAGATTGAGACTCAACAAGGCATGAAGAATTTCTTTATCTGGACATGTTACTCTGCGTAAGCTAGAAAGTTGAAGTCATCTATAAATGGCCACCCTCCCTTAGCACTAACATCTAATTGGTCCTTAAATCCTCCCCATTCCATGTCCCAAATGTCTCCCAAATGCCATCTTTCCTTTTTGAACATGCAGCTATCCTCACTTGCTTCTCCCTGACCAGCAGAGTCCACCATCATTTTCCCAAAGTAGATTTGCTTTAAAATAATTCAACAGGGGCGGGGTGTGGACAGAAGAAGTGAGGAAGATAGGCAGAAAAAAAGAGAGGCAAATTTTTAAATGATTTTTTAAATCTGGGTGACGGACACCTAAAGGTTCTTATATTGTTCCCACCACTTCTGTGAATGTGTAAATATTACCGCAATAAAAGGTTACAATAAGCAAATAAAAACTACTCAAAGACCTTTTAATTAGCTACCTTGCTATACCTGTCTAGCCCATCTGCTTCAGGCCTTCATACAAATCTATTGAGCAAATTGTAATGATACTCCCATTTTTTTAGTTCTTAGCTTTCTTTTTTTCTTCTTGCAATAGGACTTTAATGAAAGTAACTCTTAGAAGCAGAAGGTAGAGAAGTGGAAACTTTATCTCAAGTTCGATTAGAGTTCAGCCCAAAGAAGTCTCTATATACTCAAAATTTCTTTGAAGTATCTTTTTTGAAGTCATGCAAGTTTTACATTCTAGTGCTTAATAGTCTGTGTCTTTTAAATAAAAATAATGTCTTAACGCTTGAGACTTTGAGAGAAAAAGAAAAGAAATACACCCTGCCTATCTCATGGATTAATGGATACTTTGGTATTGCATTCGATCCCTAAATATTCACTTAAGAAATCTTCAGTGAATTGAGATCTGATGCCAAATATCAAGTTCAGCATGATGGCAATACTATGTCTTCTCTACCTCCGTTTTGCAATATCCAAGAACTATGTGAGTAACAAGAAAATGCATTTTCCACTATTGTATGCACTGTGCCAGAGTTATCACTGAATCATGATGACCAGAATGCAGTTAAAGATGTTGTCTGAAGACACAGGCTACTGTGTGTAGAATCCTCATAAGCTTTGTAAGAGTCTCTTTTAGTTTCTCAAGGAAACACATCTAGAGGCTTTGAGTATCTGAGAGTCTGAAAGTGCTAGTAGTTCCTACAGTCAATTATTTTTATCTTATTCTCAAACTTCTTTTATAATATTTTAACTTGGTCACACTTGAAAGAAAATCTGCTAAATAAGCCAAGTTTGTAAGCTCTTCTTTACCATTACAGTTAAAATAATTCATTTACATTATTCAGGTTTTATTTATCTTTTCTTTCCATGATGAAAAATTACATTTTCAACTCTGACTGTAAAAATATTATAGCCATGGCTGGGTGTGGCAGTTCATATATGTAATACCAACACTTTGGGAGGTCGAGGCAGGTGGATCACTTAAGGTCAGGAATTTGAGACCAGCTTGGCCAATGTGGTGAAACCCCATCTCTACTAAAAATTCAAAACATTATCCAGGCTTGGTGGCATGTGCCTGTAATCCTAGTTACTGAAGAGGCTGAGGCAGAAGAGTCACTTGAATCAGAGAGGTGGAGGCTGCAGTGAGCCGAGATCACGCCACTGCACTCCAGCCTGGACAACAGAGCAAGACTCCTCAAAAAAAAATTTTTTTTAATTTTATATATATATAAAATTATATTGACTATATATATATATATAGCCAATACCTTCTTTAGTTACACTAATTTATATCTCTGTAGCAGATAAAATGGCAAATTAACTTTCTTTTGTTGCAAAAGATATTCAAACTATAACACTTAAAAAAATTGTAAAAACTTATCCCATCATCTTTGAACAGCCTAAGAAAATATAAAAGCAAGATGTTCCTTGTGAAGAGAGTGTTGGATTTATGAGGATCTTGATGGATAAGCCTGACCTTCCAAATGATTCTAAAACTAGTTCTGAAGTTTTCAGCCAAGATTACTTATTATTTATAAAATAAACAATCAAGCAATATATTCTAGTAATCGTCCTTAAATTCTACATGATTGGTTTTTAGATTTTACCTTAGGAATAGTTTTGTAGTTGTTGATTTTGATTTTCCAGCATAAAACACAACATAACTTAGTGCTCATTTTATATTTCTACAATAAACAAAACCCACTCTTTAAGTAAGCATTAAGGTATCTATTATAATTGTTAGATTAGACACGTATGCTAGTGTCCAATTCCTCATGTATATTTGGATTTTAAATTTTTTTGCTGTCAAATTTACTGGAGGATTTTGTTTTGTTTTGTTTTTGAGATGGAGTTTTGCTCTTGTTGCCCAGTCTGGAGCGCAATGACATGATCTCAGCTCACTGTAGCCTTCAACTCCCAGATTCAAGGGATTCTCCAACCCCAGTCTCCCAAATAGCCAGGATAATAGATGTGTGCCATCACACTCAGCTAATTGTTACATACTGGAGGATTTTAAAGGAAAAGTAGAAGCTATCACAGACTAAATGGTATCGTATGTTGCTTCATTATGCATTGAATAGTCAAGCTGAAAGTTTCCTGATATAATCAACCTTTCAAGTTCCCAGTTAAAAATGCAATTTTAAAAAATCATGATGCTTTAAAAAAAAAAAGACTAAAGTGGCACTGAAATGAGTTTTAAAGTATTTGCTATTTCTTCATGTTTACGTGTATGCATTTTAAAAATGTGAACATTTAAAACTTATTTTCATCCAAATCTCCAAGTAAAACTGAAACTCCATAAAGATATGCCATTTTTATCTCATGGCTTCATACTTTTTGTGTTTTCCCTCAGGGAATGCATAGGGCAGCATCAAAGGTTATTCACAGTGAGCTCCTTCCTGACTTGACAATTCCCTTGCTTCCGTTCCCAGACTCTTCTCTTCATAGATATTGCACCAAACTCTTTCAATATTTTCCTTTCATGGCCTTTAAACCAAATTTTCTCTTGCATATACAGTCAGCCCTCTTTACCCAGGGGTTCCACATCCATATATTCAATCAACCATGGATGAAAATTATTCAGAAAAACCAATGTGAGAGCGATCTGGCTGCAACATGTCACCCTATTGACTGCCAGGATTGATTCAGATGATCTGGCTGGCTAGGCAAGTGTCCCATCACTCCCTCACCACTCCAAGTACATCCCTCCCAAAGATGTGCATTCAGTTGAAGAGGATGACTATTCCTGATAGAGGACCAGTCTTCGGCCAAGGGTATACAAGCAGCTGCACTCCCCTGCTAGAACCTCCAAACAAGCTCTCAAAAATATTCAGAAAAAGAAATAAAAAGTAATACAAGAATTAAAATTATAAAAATGTAAAAACAAATACAGTATAAAAACTATGCACATAGCATTTATATTATATTAGGTATTATAAGTAATCTAGAGGTTACTTAACATATATGGGAAAATTGTGTAGGTTATATGCAAATACTATACTATATTTTATAAAGGGACTTGGGTGTCCAGGGATTTTGGTATCTGTGGGGGTTGTGGAACCAACCTCCCACAGATAATGAAGGACCATTGCATTGATATCTCTGCCTGGAACTCCATCTCTCCCTCTTCCTTCCTGGCAAACTCATACTTCTAAGCAATTCAAAGATCTAAAACTCCATGAAGTCTTCCCCAAACCTGTGCTCCTATGTACCTCCATAATGTATATTTTAATGTATCTGCTCATAGACTTGCCTTCCTACTAGGCTCCTTGAGGGCAAGAAAAGCGTCCTATTCATTTTCTATCAAAGGAATCTAACACAGTGATTTTATGTGCTAGATGATTACTAAATTTTAGTTAAATGATACATGAAATAGTGTATTTGTCCATTGTCTTTAGTAACGGATCTTTTTTTTTTTTTAACAATACAGATTATTAAAAATTCCTATCTATCACTTAAACTCAGAAAGTTGGAGACTAATAAAGATGAAGTAAATTGAGTAAGTGACAGATTCTATTTCAAGTATATGCCTAAGAGGCCAAGATAATAAGGAACTGATTAAAGCTTCACTATCTTGGTTTTATACTGTTATCAAATGTCATTGATCTCTGTCTCCTAGAGACATTTTTCCATAGGACAAACTTTCATTTTTTTTGAAAGCTGTAGATATAATTCTAACAAAACATAAAGAAAAGAAATAAAATTATCCTTCTTGTGTTTGTAAGCCTGTAAACAACAAATGATTCTGAATTCCGAAACATACTGACAGAAGCTTGGGGGTTTTGTTCTTAGTACAAGAACATCATAGCAAGAACAGTAACGTATTGGCCTTTACTCTCAAGATATATAACATGAAAGTATAATTTATGGTTGCTTCCAACTTACTTTATCATGACATGGAATGAAAATTCTTCTATTTAATAACTCAGTGCAGTGGCTGCAATCATGCTCAGTACAATTCCTAACAGGTCTTCTCATTGTTACTTCAAATGATTTCTCAATTTCCCAGCTCTCAATAAATAATCCAATGTCTTCCATATTTGTAATAATTGTGCCATTTTGCATCCTTAGATCATCATCTGGATCTTCATTGCAAATTCCTTGAAAGAATATGTGACAGAAGGAAAAAACTTCACTTAAACCAGTGCAGAGAGCACAACAAAATCAGCTAAATAATTGATTTTAAAAGAATGAATGATTTACTGAATGAGATGCCAAGTTTATGCATCCTTGAACTTTTACATTGATAGAACTTTTTAAATCATGTTCTGATTTTTTTATAAAATAGTGCAGAACTGCCTTAACTCAATAAGAAATAAATCAAAGGCCTAGAAGTCAAGATGTAAGAAAAGATCAGCGAAGGTTAAGAAAGAAGATATTGATTCTGGTCCTGTATTCTTTCATTGCTACTATCATATTCTAACCTAGTAACTAGTTTTTGAGCCTGACAAGGTACTTTCTACAAGAATGGACATTTGGTGATTGGCTTCAAGGCTTCCGCTTCCCCATGAAAACTCTGCCTGAAAATATTAAATGTTTTTATTTCAGGAACTATCAGTGCTCCATCACCTAGTGCACGACTTCATTCCAGGTGAGGGCTCTCATTGGCATAAAGGTAATCTTCACTCACTTGCATTAGCAACTGTTCCACATAATCCAGGTATAAACCAGCAAGCTTGTAGCAGTCACCTAGGCACATCGATTCATTCAACATTGGGACAACTATTGTCAAGCTCAGGACTTGACCTGGGAAATCGAGGACACAGACAATTTCCCTTCCTTGGGATGACATGACCTGTTGATGGCTATAATGGTTTGACCTGCTGCAGTCTCTATCTTCCTTGAGAAAATATAAACTGAAGATGAGCTTACTCATCATTAAATGCAGGCAAAGCCAAGGAAAGTAATGATACCAGATCTATAATCATACCTTACCCGAATCCCACCCTACTTTAAGACATAATTTTTCTTAATTCCCAAGACCCTGGTCTATAAACTATATGAATACAAATTTTCTTCAAACATCAAATTTTAATCCCCAAAGAGATATATCAGGATTAACAAAGGTTGCAATGTCTCGCTTTTGTAAATACACAGGGTACTACGTGCAATTGAACATTAAAAAAAAAAAAAAAAAAAAAAAAAAAAAAAAAAAAAAAAAAAAACCTCAAGTGCACTACATTGTAAAATAGCTACTATTTTTTAAGTCTAAACTTTCCTGGAGAAAGGTAATAGCTAGTAAATATGTGTTTTCACTGCAACTTCAGTCACCACTCCAGACTTCATAGTGCTGTGCAGAAAGAGATGTCAATATAGGCCTCTCAGTGCTCAGCCTCTGGATAACAGTCTTACTCACTATAAGTTCTTCAGCTAACACCTAGCCTAGTGGTCCTGACAGCACCCAGACTTCCCTTTAATGAAGCATATTTCTCTCATTGCAGAGATATAGGAATTTAGGGCATGAACTCTGGTTAGCAAAAATGTGATCCTAGCCGTCTCTCTGCAGTGTTTATTTAAGAATCCAGCTAGCAGAGTGGCTGTCTCATAAAGCAAGAGTAATAGTAAAGAAAGATAAAAAACCATAAAAATCAAACTGAAATAATACCCTTCAAAAATGATAAGTTTTAGGTGAAAACATGCATTTCCAGTCTCAGTAATCACTTAATAATAAGTTTGAATGTAGTATATGTACTCAATAATGGCTATTTCCAAATAATAATCTTAAGTCACCATAGAAATTTATGCTATGTTTAGCATACTCTAAACAAGTGAGAAACTATAAAAACCACTTAAGCAAAAATTTCCAATAAATCTTTACATTTTTAAACAGGAAATTTGGATATTTTATGTAATTTGTTGAGGGCAAGGACTTATTCATTTCTGAGTTGTTAGCATTAAGCATAATGTGATCCATAAACTTTTACCTATGGAAGCAGAAGGTGATCCATAAGCTTTTACTCAGTTAATATTTACTGAGATTAAAAATAGATACATTTATACTAAATCAGCATTTATTGACTGTATGTATTTATGTGTTGTGTTTATATTAACTTTAACATGTCATTCAAACAATCTTGAAAGTAGATATTACTGTCCCCTTTTAAAGATGAGGAAACTGAGGTTCTCTTAAGAGCACACAGCTGTAAAAAGAATAACTCGTGTTCAACTTTCTAGCAGACACCAGATCCAGTATTCTTTTTATTTCATTATGTACCTACAAATATTTCTAATTTGTTTCCTTTGACTTAAAACTCTTTATATGCCTGTGTAATATATTGTAATATTAAACCTATATGTAACGGTACATCTAAGCTTTACATTTCATAATAAAACTAGGACAAATATTCTGAATGCTGTGTGCTTTCAAAATAAATAAGTTTTCCCTGATTTCAAGCTTTTAAAAAAATTAAGAGGAAACAAAGACATGTAAGCCTTTCAAGTTTCTATGCCTCATTTGTATCACTTATAAATTGAGATAACACTAGCATCTACTTACTAGATCTTAAAATTAAGTGAGTTAAAACATGTAAAATAATGCCTGATGCTTCATTAATGCCTAATAAAGATGAGCTAGTGGAAATACAAACAGCATTGTAGTAATAGCAGTAAGCATATATTTTCATAAAATACCCAAATTGAAGTGTTATTTCCTGTATCTTAGCACATTTATAGAAAATTCATTGCTTCCTTCAGTGTTTACATAGGAACTGAAAGTTAATATCATTATCTCAAATATGAAAAATTGGGCAACAGGGTCCAAAATGTCCAAAAATGGGGCAACAGGGCCTATAGTGTGTATGGAAAAAAAAATAAGACAAAATCGAGATTTGAAGGGCAGCACTCACCGCACAGTCCTTCTGTGTAGGATGACAAGTTAAATCGGGAGCTAAAATGAATGTCTATGATTCCTGTAAGATGAGACCACTTTATGATTAGTCCAGCTGGAGTAGTAATTACATACATTGAACCAGAATCCTCTATGGACAGTTCCTGATTTGAAAAGGGCAAAGGCACAACAATGGAATCCACTTCCACCTAGAATAACATAAATATACCTGTTGACAAATGCTTACTTAAATGTACAAATTAGGAGAATAGAGATTATTCCATTTATTCTTGTTTAATGTAAACTATTTTTAATGTTTTTTTAAACTGTATTTCTTACTGCTGCCACAGCTTCTCAGAGCCTTTAAGCTCTTTTATTATTCCTTTGCTGTGCCTTGCTCTAGTCAACATTTGTTCTAACCTCATTGCTTTTCATTTTCCTCAAAATTTAACTTTCTTCCATGTTATGTACACTTTTATGTCTGTTTCCTTCAATCTATGTTTATATTGATAACACCATCCTTCTAATATGAATTTAAGATAATGTTATTTTCCAGATGTTTTCCTTAATCTGGATTCTTTCTTTGATCTTCTGGATCATTGTTTACTTAACTACAATGCTCATAACAATAATCTGTTAGGCTCATTAAAGATCAGTATTCCCAGTGATTCTACTTTCTAGGTTTGCATTGGATTATACACTGTATTTTTAGCATGTACTATATATACATATATATATATATATATATATATATATATAGTACTATTGATAATACTATATACAGTATTATCAAATACCTGTATAGACTGTATATATATATATATATATATATACAGTCTATACAGGTATTTGATAATACTAATATAGGCAGTCCAAGGATTACACTTTGAAAAACAGTGCTTTAAATAATGGCAATGACATAAACATGAGCTATAACTAGCAGCAAATTTCTTGAAGCTATGCCTCACCAACCATTCAATGTCTCATCTTTGTATTTTGTTCACATTGCTGTCCTTGAACTGAAACATACTTTTTTTTTTTTTTTTTTTTT
>NW_016107471.1:794872-824585 GCF_001604975.1 Cebus imitator | reverse complement strand
GGCACAGCTGCGCTGGCCGAAACAGCCGCGCTGGTGACCGTGGAGCACCTCTGCCCAGGAATTTCCTAGTCTGTGGGCAATAAAAACACGGCGTCCACTCACCCTCTGCGCTTTCACTGGGAGCTGCAATCCTGAGCTGTTCCTAAACGGCCATCTTGGATCCACCCCCCGTCCTGAAACATACTTTCTTTCCCTTCCCTCTTTCTATTCTTTAAGATTTGTGACCTCCTCCGATAAAGACCTGTTTGACCTACCTATAAACTATAAAACATTAAATTATTCTTCTTTTTATTTCTATGATATCTTGGTCATAATTCTATCACTGTACCTCTTATTGCTTTGTAATCAGCAGATAATTACATTATGCAAATTATGCACAAGTATAAGGTACTTGAGATCAGGATCTATGTTGTTTATCATGTTAAACTCTCGCTAAGTGATTTTCAAAAATAATTCGTCATTAGCTGAATACAGTGCCTGACCAGTGAAAGACCAGTGATGAGTTCATCCGGGGCCAAAAAATAAGTCCTTCCACCCAAATGTTCCAATGACATTGATCAGCTTTGTGTTTATTTCCCACCCACTTGCTGTAAGAATATCAACCTCATCAAACTCAAAGGTCTATGCATATGCTATCATTCAAAATAAGTACCTCACTGATATATTTTGTTTTACTTAATTAAATCTTTTAAATATCTTCTGATATTTTTTGGCTCATTTTAATATATTATTTTCAGTCTAGAATCTAAGGACCTATGCTTACAGGTGGAATTATTTCCAGAAAGCGCATAGTACCTCAGTCATTTTAAGAAAAATCTTTACACATCACATTTTTTATAAATATATATACTTTAGAGAGAACAACTTAGAACTGAGTGAAGTACTCAGTTCATAACACACTCCTGTTTGGCAAACATATAGTCCTTGAGATAAGAGGTTTTCCTGCAAAACCAAATGGCTCCTTTCAAACTTTTTTTTTTTTTTTTTTTTTTATTTTTTTTTTTTTTTTTTTTTTTTTTTATTATTTTTTTTTTTTTTTTATAATGTATTGTTCTTCCTTAATTTATTTCAAAAAGTTAAATATTTTTTTCATATGTTTCTTATTTTAGCTATCATTTATTCACCAAAAAATTAGTGGTGTCAACACTTCAAATCCACTCCTTCCATCTGTTCTTTTTTAATGGTCTTTATTCTGGTGTTCTTGGCTACTAAAATTTTCAACATTATCATCCCTCTCCTTCATATCATTTCCACTCTGTCTCATTTGAAACATGATATTAACTCTGACACAAAGAAGACTGGCTAATCACATTAAATCAGAGGTCACTAGCATATTTAACATGGTCCATGCAGTTAACCTCACAGGAGAAAATATTTGCAATAACTGGAAGATTATTGAGAGAGAAATATAATATTAAGAAACACATTTTTATATTGTCTATGAAATGATTATTATATATAATAACAATCAAATTCCACTGATAATACTTAATTTTTCCTCTTATTGGAAAAAAATGAGAAAAAATTCAACTTTGTTTTCTTACCTTTCTTGCTATCCGATTGACAATTATTTTATGTATAGATGTTGTCATATTTAACTTTTTAAAACAAAGTCCAGAAATTCTTCCAGAGGAAGCCTTAATTTGAAAAAAAAAATAAAATTTCTTGGAGTTAAACATAATTGTAGTGATAAACAAAATGAATGTACTAAACATTTTACAAATACTCACTAGCTTTTTTAATGAGTTTCCATTCTGGAAAAAAATAAAGAAATAATTTTAAGTGCATTATTTGACTTTTTAAAACATTATTTGAATTAATATTATATGCCTGTAAATAGATTCATATGAAAGATTTTCAGAAATGTTTCTGAAACATTATCATAAGACCAATCTCAGTGAATTCTTGAGCTCCTTCCTCCTATGAGAATCCCTGATGTTGCAATAGACATCAGCTATAGATTTATGACAAAGTGACTGCAAAAATGAATTATGACCCACCTGATTCATGGAACATTTTTCTATATGAGCAATTATAATTTCACCAGGAATTCTTAGTAAGATATAAGAAGCCATGCTATATAATGCTGCATTATTTCCATCAAATGTAATAATGCTCAGTTCCGACAACATGGAACACCGACCTAAAAAAATGGTGGAAAGTGGATTTAGTCTATTAACTATTTCTATTTTTAGTAATAATTGCTTTTCAAAAAAAATCTGTTAAATTAGCTTTATTATGTTTGACAGGAAGCAACTCTAAAAGTCATATACTGTGAACCAAAAGCACAGTGTATACAAAATCAAAAAATTTTGAGAAAACTCAATTTTGGATTGATGAGGTGAAAGGTTAAAAAAGTAACAATCTCTCCAGATCAAACAAACAAAAAGATCACGATTTAGCAAATGCAGACTTACAAGGACATTCCCACTCAGGGCAGCAGATATCACTGTTCACTTGAACTGGCCTTCCTCGGAAACCACAGTCAGGCATTTCCACGTCCTTTGGGCAATGAAGAGACCAGTTGTATAACTGCCATTCCATATTAAGGCATATGTATTGGCTACAATTATAAACAGGATCAAATTGCTGAGGCTGTTAATGAAAAAAAAATTAGTGGGTTTTTTTTCCATTCTCAACTAATGTTTTTAACTGATTTTAAAATTTCATGTTCATGTTGCCCATGGTATACATTTATTAAATACAAAATCTTTTGAAAGATAAAGAACTAAAATTTCACTACAATTTTTGTTGATGTATTTAATTTAACCTTTACCTTAATACTGATTGGCTATTAGATTGCCCATATATTCAAACATCTGAAGAAAACAATGTTTTCCTAAATTCCCTAGATTAGTTTTTTGCAAGCAAATTTATACAATGACAGCTGACCTTGCACATTATGTTGTGTAAAGCCAGTATATGAATATAACTTCCATTAATGTCAACTTAAAAATTACAACTTAATGCTATCTAAATACTATCTAAACTTTTATTAATACTATCTAAATATTATCTAAACTTAATACTACCTAAACTTTTATTAAAAGTTAATAAATAACATCAGTTTGACAGTACCTAGAGCATATAATTATAAATTAATTTTTACATGTAACTCAAAATGTCTAGGTAAAAAAATAATAAATAAGTGGTAGATTTTTCAAAGTTTATAAATCATATTCCATTTAAATTATGGGAACAATTATAGCAATGCTAAACTAGACATTATTCTAATTAACCCATTTCATTCTCATAACCCTCTGAGGTAGATACTATTATTTTATATTTGTTTTATAGATGAGTAAACAGGATAGGAGTTAAAGTAATTTGCCCAAGGTCCCACAGCTAGAAAGTAGTAGAGTCAGCATCTAAGTCCAGGCATTGTTACTCAGGAATCTGTCCTCTTGACCGTTACTCTCTACTGCATGTCTGGGGATTTTGGAATAAATGTTAACAACTATTTAGCAACTGTTACATACCATATACCAATAAAATATCTTCTTTCATTTGCCTCTCCTTAAATCTTTTGGATCAGTTTCTATCATTCCAATATAATACATGATTTTAAAATAAGGTTAAGACAAATTAGTAATTTTTTAAATAGTAAGACTCTTAAGTGAGGACCTCAAAATTTAAGAGTCCAATTTTCCAAAATTTTCTGTGTAAAAGTTGTACCAGTTCTCAGGTATTGACCTTACTTTTCATTTAGCAAGAAAAATAAAAGCAATTGGAAGAGAACTATGGCCCTCACAGACATCTAAACCATCTAAAGGATTTTAAACCTACCACTCTATTGAAACTCTTTTTAACAAGATCATGAACAACTCACATTGTTAAATCCAATGATCAATTCTCAGGTCTCATCTCAGACCTATTAATATATTCAGTATAGGTTATTACTCAAAATATTACTTTATAATTTTTTTCCTTGGATTTCAGATCACCTGCAGCCTCCTATATTTTCTCCTATTTCTCTGGTTAACATTATTTGCATGTCTGTCATCTTCTCTCAGCCTATGAAAGTTGTAGTGACCCTTTTCACTTCTCTATCTGCACTTGCTCCCTTAATAATCTCAGTCAGTCTCATACCATTTATCCACTGAGAATTCCCCAAATTTTTTCTCAGCATGACCTATATATGCTCCATATATGTTCTACCAAATCTGTAGGTCCACAGCTTTTTGCTATTTGTGAGGAATCTCAAGCTTCATATGGTAAAACTGAACTAGTGATTAGACCCACCCCAGATATTCACTCCTCATGATTTCTCCAACCTGGTTGACATCAACCCTTTAGTTGCTCAAGGCAAAAGTCTTAGAATCTTTGTTGCTTTCCTTTTACTCATAGTTCACATATAATCTTTCAGTAAGTTCTGTGGCCTCTACCTTCAAAATATATCCAGGATGCAGGCACTTTTCTCCATCTTCACTGCTATCACCTGAGCCAGGCCATCATCATCTCCGGCCTAAATTCCTGCAATAGCCTCCTAACCAGTTCTATTGTCTCTTTATACCTAATCCACAATACAGCAGCCAAAATGATCTTGAAACTACTCAGATAGTGTAATTCCTTGACTCAAAAATATACAGCATCTTCCCATGTCATTTAGAACAAAAGCCACAGTCTTTACAATACAAGGTCTAACATAATCTACTTTATTGTCTACTATTTTATTCCTTTCTTACTTACTGGTCTCCTTGTCATTCTTTTAACATGTGAGGTACATTCTTGCCTCAAGGCCCTTACACTTGCTGGTCCCTCTGCCTGGAACATTGTTGCCCCCGTCCTCTACATTGTTCACTTTCTCAACATTTACAGACCTTTTCCTTAGAAGTCACCTTACCAGTGAAGATTTCCTGGCCATTTTATTAAAAATAGTATTATTTTTCTCCTGACCAGCACCTTCTGTCATTTTATATAACTTCATTTATTTTTCTTATTGGCTATCTCAGAAACTTCAATAGAACATAAACTCTGGAGAAGCAGGAATGTTTGCTTACTTTTATATTTTTTTCCATAGGATCTGAATAAGTGAATAATGCCTGGCCAGAAATGGCGCTGAATAAATATTGGTTGAATAAATAACTCGTTTATCAGAGCAAATGGTATATTTGAAATAAGAAGATCTCTGCCCAAGTCTCAGCAGAGAAAACTGCTAGCTCTAGAGGCCAACAGCCTTTACCTTTTTCGCTTACCAGTGTATGTTTAACATCTTGCACAGTGACTGACATTGACTAGATGCTTAATAGCTTATGAATGCCTGATTCACAGAGAAATGCAGACTAGATAACTCTTTATTAAGAAATCACACTTAAGATCTTTTTTCGATTTTGTTTTTTTTAGTGTGACTAGAAGCTAATTAATAAGAAATATCCGAAAGAGTTAAGAAAATACAATTGTTCCAATAAAATGCATATTTCTTATCATCTTTTAGCAAGGATAGACTAGAGAACATACCAAAAAAACTTTAGTAGCATTTGGATATTGACACAGAAATTTAAGAGAATGATATATGGAAATGACAAAGAACTAGAAGTTATTGTTCAGTCATACCTCACATTCCAAGCCTGTGGTTGGTGTTAGCATATCAAACACAGTGATGTCTGATGGAGTAATCATTTCCAAAACTGTCAGAAATGAAAATGTAATCCTCATTAGTGGAATCATTTATCATGTATGGAATTGACATGTGACAGAAACTGTGCTAAGAAATTTTATATGGATTATTTCACATATTCCTTCCTAAAATCCTGTTGATGTTGGTAATAATAGTATTGACATTTTACAGATGAGGAAACTAAGCTGTAGAGAAATAAGGCTGTTAAGCAGCAGAGGCAGAATCTGGACTCGGAAATGAATTCTGATTCCAGAATTTTGACTTTTAATCACCATTCTATAAACACCTTCACCTTTTTAATGGTGCCAACAGAATTGTTGAACAGGTTACAGATAAATTAATATATCATTAACCATTCCTCAGGAGTTAAAAATTTTGTTGCATTTTGAAAATACATAATGAGGTTGACTCCTTTATTTTGGTGAATCTTGAGAATGTGTTCTTTGTAAGAAGAATAGATGTTGCTGTGGACCATGTGGAGACCCTAGTTGATGGGTGTGGTTTAGGGGTGACCCATGGAAAAGGGAGATGTGATTGGTAAACACATTTGTGAGGCACCTTCTAAAGGTGCCAGTATTAGAGGTACCTCTAAAATATTCAGTCTGAAAGATTACAGAAGAGCCACAATGAATGGCTGAAATTATTCTCAGCTATAATTGCAGTGCCCACAATTGATAGTTTAAAAATAACCTCATTAGTTTCCTATTGCAGCTATAACAAATTACCACAAATTTAGCAACTTAAAACAACACCAATGTATTAGCTGTTCTGGATCTCACTGTAGACATTTCTCAATGTATACATATTTCAAAACAACATGTACACAATAAATATATACAATCTTTGTCAATTTTTAAACTTAATTAATTTGTAAATGAAAGAAGTCCTAAAATCAAGCTATCAGTTGGACTGCATTCCTTCTGGAGGCTCTAAGGAGACTGTTTCCTGGTCTCTTCCAAATTCTACGAACTACCTGTACTTGGCTCATTGTCCCTCCCTTTACCTTCAAAACCACAGCACAATAGATTCAAATCAATCTCTCTCTCTTCCCCTTCTTCCTTCCCTTTCATTCCCCTTCTTTCCTCTAATTCTGCTATCACATCACCTTCTCTGACTCTAACTCTCTTGCCTCTCTCTTATAAGGACATCTGTGATTACATTGGCATCACATGAATATTCCAGGATAATTTCCCCATCTCATGATCCAGACATAAGCCAGTCAGCATCTTAATTTAGCCATATCTACAGCCATATAATGTCATATATTCATAAAATCTGGGAACTAAGACATGAACATTTTTGGAGAACCATTTTTCAGCATACCACAATGACATTTTATAAACTTTTACTTTTTCTGGCTTTGTGCAGTGGCTCTCACCTGTAATTCCAGCACTTTGGGAAGCCAAGGCAGGTAGATCACTTGATGCTAGGAGTTTGAGACCAGCCTGGCCAACATGGCAAAACCCCATCTCTATTAAAAATACAAAAATTATCCGGGCATGGTGATGCCCTGTAGACCCAGCTACTTGGGAGGATGAGGCAGGAGAATCGCTTGAACCCAGGAGGCAGAGGTTGCATGAGCAGAGATTGTGCCACTGTACTCCAGCCTAGGTAACAGAGTGAGACTCCATCTCAAAAAATAAATAGATAAAAATAAAAATTTTTTTTGGCTAAATAAATTCTATAAATTACCCTCGTTTTATACTTATTTTATTGTTTCTAACTTGCAGTGCAGGTAAAGTAGAACAAAAATTTCTACTTTTTTGTCCTATGTGCAATGTTGATATCTTAGATCTTGTATCATCTAAAGAATGTGATATTTAATACAGTCTTAAATATCTTTATTCCATCATTATAAACATTTAGGCAAAGGAAAAGAAGGCAACATTCTAGTCTAATCCAAGGACACAGTCACAAAACAATTCTAATGACTGGGGCTGGACACGGTGGCTCCCGCCTATAAACCCAGCATTTGTGGGGGCTGAGGCAGGTGGATCACCTGATGTCAGGAGTTTGAGACCAGTCTAGCCAGCATGGTGAAACCCCATCTCTACTAAAAATACAAAAACTAGCCAGGCGTGTTGGTGGGCACCTGTAATCCCAGCTACTCAGGAGGCTGAGGCAGGAGAATCACTTGAACCCAGGAGGTGGAGGTTGCAGTGAGCCAAGATCATGCCACTACACTCCAGCCTGGGTGACAGAGTGAGACTCCATCTCAAAAAAAAAAAAAAAAAAAAAATTCTAATAACTGGGAATTTCAGTGGTCTTAATGAAAGAGTCCATTGTTACCTAAAATCATCAAAGGCTTATAAACATTATCTGGGTGTGGACTTACAATGACCAAGCTGTCTTGATAACTATAGCTTTGTGGTGTCTTCAAACTGAGAATTATGAGGCCTCCAAATTAGTTATATTTCAAAATTGTTTTGGCTGCTCTAGGTTGCTTGTACTTCCTTATGAATTTAGGGTTAACTTACCAATTTCTGCAAAGAAGTAGCTTGGATTTTGATAAGGATTGTATTGCGTCTATAAATACAATTTGGGAGTATTGCTATTTTAACAATATCAACTCTACTAATCCATGAATTTGGAATTTCTTCAGCTTCTTAATTCTATCAATAACGTTTTATAGCTTTTATTGTACAAGTTTTACACTTCTTTTGCTACATATATTCTAAGCATTTTATTCTTTTTGACTACTATAAATGCATTTGTTTCCTCCATTTCATTTTCAGATTGTTCAAGGCTGGTATATAGAAATATAATTGATTTTTGTGTATTGCTCTTGTATTCTGCAAACTTGCTGAACTCATATATTATTGCTAATAGTTTTGAGTACATCTCTCAGAATAATCTAAGATTATATCATCTGCAATTATAAATAGCTTTATTTTTCTTATTTTTGAGGATAATGAAATATCGTTAGATTATCTACATATAGATTGTGGTGATTTAAATCATTTTAGACATTTGAGATATATGTTGAATATTAATTTACAAGACATAAGAGAACTCAAAGTAGACAGCAACACTTAGAATCATTAACAGTCTATGTCCCAGATGTTAAATCATGCAACCTTATTTCATAGACTTATTCCTCTTATAAATTGAATGACGTAGAAGTACCTCCACCTTCTCCCAAAGCGTGCTTTAAACTATAATAAATTCACTGATGCCTAAAATTCCACAACAGTATAGTAATTCCTCATCTCTACGAGGGTAATATGTCTCTCATAGGGCTCTTATCAAGATTAAATATATGCCAAATGCTTAATCCAATACCTGGCATATAATTAGCACACAAACGGTAGCTAACCAAAGAAGCAGTGGTACTAGTGATGGCTGTAGTAAGGCTATTAATTCCCTTTAAAAAATCCAGTTTCTTACCATGAGTCCTTTGTGATCTGCTCCTGATAATCTCTTTCACACCATCTTTTGGCACAAGTCCCCTCAAACTGCACATTCAAGACACACTGACCTGCTTAGGATTCCTTCATGTGACATATTCCTTCTCACTTCCAGACTTTGCACATGCTGTCCTTCTAATAGGAGCATAGGTCGCCTTATCCTAGCCTACCCAACTCCTATCTTCAATTAGCCTTCTGAGACCTCCAAAATAAATATGGTGGCCATCCTGTGGGCTGCTTGTATTTTCCCCTGTTGTAAGATTGTCGTAGCCTCTGGTCTATCAGCAGTTTTAGGGTAAGGGCTGTGACTTGTTTACTATACCTCCTCACTGAGTGCCAGGACAGTACTTGGTAGAGTTGATGCTCAATTAAACCTTGTCAAATAAACTGAAAGAATAAATATCTGAACTTGACCTACGTTATAATACCTTGAAGAATAATACCGTAAGTTTAAGCCTTACTGTGAGTGGATTATTAAATCCTTTCCTGAGGCCAGTTTCAAAGTGCGGGAAGAAAGCAGGGCTAGGAGCCCGGAATGCCTCCTCCAGAGCCTGAGACAGAATGCAAACACGGAAATGGAGGCAGAAAGGAAACCCTGATTTACATCTATGTTTCATTAGAGCCAATTTAATCGCCATGAAAATTTAAGCGGGATTTAATCAAACCTAAAAGTAGAATTTAGGTTTTTAGATGTGAGGGAAGGCCAAGGAATCTATACGAACTGAAATGAAGAACGAGGTGGATCAAAAATAGAAGCCATTCACAAAATGAGGCATGCAGCCCAGCGCAGTGTGGCTCACGCCTGTAACCCCAGCACTTTGGGAGGTTCAGGCAGAAGAATGCTTTAAGGCCCGAAGTTCTAGAAAACATGGCATGCTGAGCCAATGAATGAGCTTAATGAATAAAAGTGACTGTTGGGTTTCCAAGCCCATAGGATAATATTAATAATAGCAGCTGTGATAAATGTACCAATACTCAAATTACATAATGCTACTTTTGTTGTCAAAAATTATAACAATACCTGTAAACATGGGTACAGTTGGCTTAGCTGGTGGTATTAATGCTGGTTCTGTAGGAATCACAGGTATGCCTACAAAGAAACAAAGATGCTCTTTTTAAAACTATATTTGCTTAAAATGAGATCCACATATTTCATAGAGGGCTCTTTAGCTTCAAGGAAAATGTTTTGGGAAAGAGAATGTAAGAGGGTTGTTAGTGAAAGATCTACATGATGTAAAAAGTAATTAGAAAAAAACCGCTATGTAAGGGATATTGAAGAAGAATCTTGATTATCTGTCTAAAACTTCTGTTTACAACCAATTGCCTCAGAGAGAAAATATGCAAGCATATCATTTTTCAGAGTAAATTAAGCAAGTTTCACACTTACAGTCTCCTGGATAAACACACTTGAGGGTGACCTCATCAAGGATCATATTTTTAGGGCAGTAGGGCAAGCATCCTTCAACCCTTTACATGAAAAAAAGAGTAAATCAAAGTGAAAAAAAGTTGGAAATACCAAAAAAGGACTACATTTAACATATGCAACTAGGATATATTCTTCCTAAAATGCTTCTATATACCCTTGTCAAGCACTAAGAACTGCTCCATCTGCTACCAATCCATCATACTTCATTTTATAAAATCACAAGCTAGAGGATAAGAGACAGCTTTAAGATTAAGGCAGAACTTGAACACAGAATATTCAAACCATATACTTATGCTTGGGGCACACTAAGGCCATGTTGTATAAGTCAGTGGAAATGTGGAAAAATAATTTATTAATATTATATTGTTGTTGTTGTTGTTAAGAATAATTTATTAAGATTATGTTGTTGTTGTTGCTGGTGGTGGTGGTGGTGGTGGTGGTGACAGGGTCTTACTCTGTCACCCAGGCTGCAGTGTAGTGATGTGACCTTGGCTCACTGCAGCCTCTTCCTCCTGGGCCCAGGTGATCTTCCCACCTCAGCCTCCTGAGTAGCTGGCATGTGCCACCATGCCTGGCTAATTTTTTTTCTATTTTTTTGTAGAGATGGAGTTTCATCATGTTGCCCACGCTGCTCTTGAATTCCTGGGCTCAAGCAATCAGCCCGTCTCAGCCTCCCAAAGTGTTGGGATTACAGGCATGAACCCCATCACCTGGCCATTTTATTGAAATTTTAATCTGTATTGATGGCACTGCTGCTTTCCACTCTTATACTCCCCTCATATCCAAGCAGATTGGCATGCTCTTTGACACTACCCTTGCCTTGACAGTGTTTGTAGAACAAATAGAGTACCTTCAGTGGCTCTCCCTGCCTGTTATTAAATCCTAAACTCACTGAAAAGATATTAGTGCTCTCTAGGTAGAAGGGGTGAACACAGCTGTAGCTCTTTTGAGAACAGGGAGAGGAAGGAGCAGAAGCTGTAGTTTTCAAGAGTATTAGGGCCTGTGCCCAAATCTGGGGCAGTGCCCTGAAAGAACATGGTTGTATAAGAGCCTGAAAAGATTCAGTTTCTAACCCTAGGATGTCTGGCCTTGGTAAGAATCCCCAGTCCTTGTTTGGAGCACAGAAGCCAAGGGAGAGTCTCAAATTTCAAGAGGCCATGTTGTAGGCCAAAGACAAGAAGGAACATGAGAACACTTTTCTTCTAAAGGAATGGAGACAAAATAATGACTGAGAGTACATTTTCTTCATGTCCAATTAAGGCTCAATTTATTCTAAATCAAAAGAAAAAAATATAATCCTTCAGGTGCAACCAACTCTAATTATTATACCACAGAGAATTCATGCAGATATTGTTATAAAAAGGCTTGCTCGTCTGCCTCTAGAATATTCTAGCAGTTTTTAATGATATATTTAAATATTTTAAAAACATTTCCATTGCCTTATCTGTAAAGAATTTGAATTAAGAGTACTGAAGGCTTCATTTCATTCCAGATGGAAACAAGCTAACTCAACACTAAAGGTAAATGCTGCCCAGAAGACCCTTGTTCTTGTAGGCAAATCCAGGCAACAGTTTTTAAAGACCAAGAAAAGTTAACTTCTGTCTTAATGAGTTTTAATGAAACACATTTAGCCATCTCTTAGATACCTCCTTCACAATTGATTTTTTAAAAACACAAAGAGCTCAGCTTATATAGCTATTTATTTCCTAAAATGAAGTTCAGTAATAAAACTTCAACTAGCATATGACATTCTTATTCTCTCCTAAACTTTGTGAAGTGGAAGAAAACAGAAAAAGGAAAGTTACTGGATCACTGAAAGCAGGGACTAGCTATTCATTATTTAATTGGGTCAAAATCAATTTTTATGCAACTCAATTATTTTGCAGCTGTTTTATGCAAGTCGAAACCACAGCCATCCTTGTACAATACTTTTCAAAAAACCATTAACTTGTTCCTTAAAATGCTTTATTGTCAACATAGCAGGTTTGCTTTCTTTTATCATACAATTGGTATTCTACTCAATTTCTAACTGATAAGTTTAATGCCTCAGATGCAGAATGGTTCTTATAATAGGTATATTAGATGATAGGAATAACAGTGTTTACATATGTGCTCTAGGTATACTATTTGGCAACTTTTCTTATAAAATCTGTAATTTTTCAATGAAACATTTTTATTCTAAACACTTGCTATGTGCCAGAAACTGCAATCACCTAGAACAAGAGTTCTGGTTCTGTAGCGGACTTGGAGGAGGAGGCGAAAGGGCTCGTTAAAGCCCCAGCTTAGAACTTGTGTCCCCCCTCAAGTACTGCAGGTACGAAGCATAATAATTAGCCACCTTGGCACAGGGAAAGTACAAGGAAAAAGAAATGAAGGTAGAGATGAGAATCAGTTGGACAAGGGCAAAATTTCATCCTGAGTCTCTTCTCTGCACCCCAGCCATACAGAAAGAGAAACTTATGGACAGCTACAGGCCAATACACTGGAAGCATTAAGGATCAGGGTTCTACCACCCCAGAGACTGGTCATGCCACAGAAGTCATAAACTAGCCAAATGCCAATTGAAAATGTAGCTCAATGTCTTCCCCAGTGCCTGGCCAG
The DNA here is from genome assembly GCF_001604975.1 of Cebus imitator. Taxonomy (NCBI): domain Eukaryota; kingdom Metazoa; phylum Chordata; class Mammalia; order Primates; family Cebidae; genus Cebus; species Cebus imitator. The sequence goes on along the minus strand of NW_016107471.1, from coordinate 811,534 downwards.
CTGTGCCTGCTGCTGTGTTCTCCCACATGCCCTCCCCATTGCTTAGCCTCACCCCAGGGCCACTGTTGCATGCTGTCATCCTGATAGTTACCAGAAAAGGCAGGAAATAGATTTGTGAGTGGGAGAAGTTCAAATGAATGATGAAGACTTGAGAAGAAAATAAGTGATTGTTTTCATTTTTAAGAAACTAAACAGAAATATCACGTTCCTTCCTCTGATCTCATAGCACTTCACATACGACAGAGTATAGCAGTCCAAACCCTGGCACTACTGCTTACGAACTGTGTGACCAGGGAGCCACAGTGGCTCAGGCCACTTGTCTTGGCAATTGAGGAGATGAGGCTGTGGGTTCGAGGCCAGCCTGGACAACTTAAGAACATCTCATTGATTTAAAAANAAAAAAAAAAAAAAAAAGGATGTGACCAAGACAAATTGCGTTGCTTCTCTGTGCCTCAGCTGGTTTCTCCTCTGGGAATGACAGTAAGGAGATTACCCATTTTACAGCACTTGGCACATAGTTCATGTTTACTGTAAATACCTAAATGAGCTAGCTGTTGTAGTTACCCCTCAAGGCCTCCCTAGGCCTCTTTCCATTGCATTGTCATTGTTTTCTTCTGTTTCTGTCTCCTTCCAAAGATTGTGAGCCCCTTGAGAGAGGGGCTGGATCTTACAGAGGGGCTAGATCTTACCTATAGGCAATATTTGCCATAGAATAGAAGCTCACAATTGTTCAATGTAAAATGATTCTCCTAAAAATATTCCCTCCTACTGTTTCATATCTCCTTTATGAAAAATTATTATATTAAAAAAAAAGCTGTTTACACTCTCTGTCACTGTTTTGTCTCTTCCTAATTTTCTGACTTGCTAAATCCAATGAACAATTTTCCATATCAAACCCTATATGCTCAAAATCAAATTCCTGAACTTCCTCTAACTGTTTCTTCTAACATCTTCTTTATCTCAGTAAATGGCAATGCAGTCCTTCTATTAGATCAAATCATTTGAAATTATTGCTGTTTGACCAATTTGGCTACCAAAAATGGCAAAACTTCATATTATTTCGCCTAATACCTGCTGAGACCAAAACTTGACTTTTTAACTCCTCTTTCTCTCATAAGTGATATTAACTCTTGTTTGTTCCTCATAACCTCCAGGGCCACCAACCTAGTCAAATCTCCTTCATTTCTGTCTATCTCACTGATCAATTCTGCCCTGTCCTCCCTGTCTCCAAGAGCCCATTCTCAGTACAACAGCCAAAGTACACTTTTTAAAACATAAATCCTATCATGCCACTCTGCTGCCTAACAGGCTACAAAGCCTTATATGATTTGTCCACTACTGTTATTCTCTCATCTCCCACTTCTTTCCATTTTGCTCACTTTGTTCTAACTTATGGCCTCCTTGCTGATCCTCAAACACACCAAACACATTCCCACTTTAGGACCTTTGCACTATTCTCAGATTCAAGACTCTTCCTCAGATAACCACCTGGCCAGTCCCTTTACTACATTTAGATCTCTGACCAGATGTCACCTTGTCAGGGTGCTCTTACCTGACCACCAATATTAATTGGCACACACACACACATACACACACACACACCTTATGCTCTCCGTCTCCCTTACCTTCCTTTATTTTTCTCTGTGACACATATCCGCCATAACAATATGTTGCATTATATATTTAACATTTTTGTTTGGTTATTTTTTGCTCAATCCAACAATATGTAAGCTTCATGAGAGCAAATACTTGTCTATTTTGTTCAGTATGGTCTCCCCAGCAGCAAGAAGATTGCCTGCCACACAGTAGACTCTCAATAACTACTTCTTAATTTAAGTGAAATTAATATTATGAAAGAATATATAGTATATACAACTTGAGAATGGCTGTTTTTAAATCTTGAAACAATTCACTGAAAACAGAATTTGCTAAGGCTGGAATTTGATCATTTATTGGTAAATATTACTTACGGTGGAAGAAATTTACATGCTAGTGCTTCAGGGTCACTACAGGTTTTAAAACAGGGAGTAGCACAAGGTTCATATCTCCATTCACACATCCTCCTGTAAGGCACTGCTGTCTGGATTTCTGGGAGAAAATAAAGTTTAGATTGTGTGCATATTAAATACTTAACTTGAAAAACTAACAGTCTTGCTCTGTTGCCCAGGCTGGCGTGCAGTGGCGCCATCTCAGCTCATCACAACCTCCACCTATCAGGTTCAAGTGATTCTCATGCCTCAGCCTCCCAAGTAGCAGGAACTACAGGCACATGCCACCATGCCTGGATAATTTTTATATTTTTAATAGAGACAAGGTTTCGCATGTTGACCAGGCCAATCTCGAATTCCTGGTCTCAGGTGATCCACCCGCCTTGGCCTCCCAAAGTGCTGGGATTACGGGTGTGAGCCACTGTGCCTGGCTGAAAACTAACAATTTCTTATATGAATCCTCCTAGGGTTTGACCCCTCTTTGACTACAGTGCCACAGGAAAGACAGACCTAAAGAAAAAAAAAAACACTGCAATTGCTTGGTGACCAAAGCATTTCATGCTCAGATTAAATATCTACATGTTCACCTATTTTCCAGAGATTTAAGAAACCAAAGGGGGCCAGGCATGGTAGCTCACACTTGTAATCCCAGCACTTTGGGAGCCCAAGGTGGGCGGATCACAAGATCAGGAGTTTGAGACCAGCCTGGCCAATATGGTGAAACCCCATCTCTACTAAAAATATAAAAATTAGCCGGGCATGCTGGTGGGTGCCTGTAGTCCCAGCTACTTGGAAGGTTACAAGCCTACAATAGGCTCCGGGAGTTTCCTAGGTTTCTGAAGCCTACAAAGATCAGCTTCTGATTTCCTAATGATGTCATGTGCTATAGTTCTCTAAGCCTCAAATGGAGGTACTAGGTCTGGTTCTAAGAGTACATATTTTTAGAGCAGAGGGGAAATAGAGGTCTATAAAGGTCAACTTTGGGTAAATTCAAGTAAGCAAATCATAAGCAACTCACACCCACTCTATGGAATGTTATATAGATGTGTCAGTGGTTCTTTTTCTCAAGTGCACAGCACAGGAGGACAGGTCTACCCTTGGTTCTCCTTGCTTTCTCTCTCCCATGTGCCCTTCTCAAAACAGCTATAAAAAGTTGTGAGAATTATCCTGAGGTAAGGAGAAATCCAGGCTCTGTTGCCATTCCCAACAGGATGTCCTGCAAAGTGTGTGCTCAGTGATTCCAGTTGCACCTGAAGCATCAAATCCAGAGCAGAGTGCTTTCAGGGTACCTCAGCTGCAGTGCAACATGGGGAGTGTGCAGACAAGATTCAGTTCACCCTGGGCTTTTCTGAGTCTTAGAGGACTGGCTCACCATGAATCCTAGGCATCTGTTGATTCTTGCTGTCTATCTGTAAGTAAATAAAATTCCTTTGCCTGACTTGTTCTGTGAGTATCTCACCACACTAAACCTAGGAATGCAAATAGTAGAGATATTAGAGCTTCTTTTGCTTTGTTCTAAGCTCATTGACAGAGTATGAACCCTTGCAGAATTCTGGCATTCTGGTTTGCACAAAACCTCTTGCCAGACATAGGAAGCTTTGCACACAGGAACTTTATACAATAGGTAAAATTCTGAAGCTCAATTTGTACTTTCAAAAATCCATTACTGGAAGGGCTTGCAGAAATACATTCTCAACAGAAAAGACAAATTATTTGCTCTGTTGAACTGCTTTAGGAGGGTTCACTAGGATGAAACAATTTCTTGGGGAGACTCAAGATAGATATGAAGCTCCTGGATTTTGAAAACAAAGCATGACTTTTAAACATTGCATAAAGAAGTAAAGATTGCTTCAGAAAATTCAAAACTATAGACCTAAAAGTCTCTCTAGAAGTAAGATTAGGTTTCTGCTGAACTAGATAAATCTTCTAGAGGTCAATGGAAACAGACATACCCTATATCCAAAGGACAGAGATAAACATGTTATCCTTATCACTAAGAATCAGATTAATCAAAAGTTGCCTTCTAGGAAAGAAAAAGTAGATATAAACATTAGACAACCATGCCACATGAGGAGGCTCTGATTCCAATGTCCAGACAGCACGGGTAGTAACAATTGGGGTAATAATAAAAAATCAGGTTATTTAGGATTGTTCTAAGCAATTTACACCAACTTATTCAATATTCACAATAACTCTACAAAGTGGGCATTATTATTTCTCCAATTTTACAGATAAGTAAACTAGGGGGTATGGAGGTTGAGAAACTTACTTAAAGTCAAACAACTCTATCTGCTTATACACAGTAAGAATGAATTTTAAATTAAAGACATAAATATTCTGCATAATATAAATTATCTATTTGTTCTCTTTTTTGGAGATCTCAGAAAACATACCTTCTATGCTAAAACTACTTGAATGTTTAAATTCTTCGGAATCATCATATTTTGATGCTTTGACACTAGAATCTGTGAATATGATGAAAAAGCCTTTTTTGCTGTATAATTCAAATGCACTGTAACCAGGAATCCAGAGGCCCTGATGGTGGAAGAATGTTGCTCTCTGATGAAAGGCTGAATTTGCTTCCCACAGCTCCAAGCTAAGAGTGTCACTGTCATGGACATAGAGAAAGTAGTTTGGCCTTTCAGCAGATTCCAACGAAACAAGCGCCAACGCTGTAAAACACAGAGCAGTGCAGATTCTCAGGAGAAGGAAGATCATCAACATTGGCATCACAAAATGTACTTATAAAGTAAACAAAAATAGTACCACACAATTGCCAAACATAATTAGTGCCAATCACCAAGATTTCAGAAATAAATTAGGAGATGTCTCAAAGACGACAAAATGTAGTACTTTAAATTTAGTGAATAACAGTGACATCACTAAAAAAAAATCAGTCTTCGATGGCTTCTAATTTTTAAATAATTTATTTTGTCCTGGGGGTAAAAAAGAAATGCCAGTGAGGACTCCAGAATGTACAATTTCATACAAGGAACTGAATGATTAATTGGATATATATTTGTGTTTACAAACTTTAACATTTGCAAATGCACAAAATCTATAAGAGGCTAAACTGGATGATAGAAAAAAATAGAAAAATAGATTAATTTAGGGATATAACTGCATTTCAGTATCACTGGACTCTTTTAATGAGCAAATGTTTTCACAAGAGATTTTACTGCACCGAAAAATGACTATTTATTCAACATTATTGTCTATTTCCCAGAAGATGATCTATCAAGTGGCTAATGAGCAATTGGGCTTTACAAAGCATTGAAGAAGTAGTGCCGTTTTTTGCTAGGTGCTTTGAAAATTTACCTTATATTGGTAAAATTTATGATACAAAAGTTTTTAAATTGAGATGATTTTAGGTTGATTTTCTTAAATAAACATTATTTGGATTTTCTTCTATTAAAATCATTAGTTATTACAAATTGCAAAATGAAGAGTTCTCTCAAATTTAATATGATCTCAAAGACATTTATCATGTTGTAAAATTCAAGTTCCTCTGCTGAGCACCAAAAGATGCAAAGAATAATAAAATAAATTTTTATATGAGAAAAAAACATAACCAACATAATTTAGAACTTGAGGGTGATAGGTGTTTTCAGAACTAAGAGAGTTCTTTTCACAGGAAAAAAATAATTTATTCTAACTGGAGAATTGTGAGAGTTCTCGGAAGAAGTGAAAGTTAAGTCTGATTGAGTCAATTCAACAAATAAATTCCTAAGCTTATACAACATGCCATGCATGGTTCCAGGTAGACGTATGTAGACACAGGTAGCCTGAACATCATTGGATCAGAAGGGAAACTACCACCAATCAGAACAGGTGCCAGGTGGATACAACCAATACAGACCTACAGGTGTAAACCAGTAAATGTAAGGCTGGGTTCAGGACACTGAAGACATGTCCAGGAACAAGGACAGATAAGACAGGTAAGGGCAACAGGCTGTCACGATGACTGTCTACACTCTGATTTATGCTCTTAATGCATAACTTATTTGGTATCAATTCACAATTTATTTTTACTTTTTTGGGCGTTAAAATCTTTTAAATGTTAAGAATCAGTGGATGGTTTTCAAAAAACGTCAAATTAAGTTATGTGACTAATGCTATGAAAATTTTAGATATATTTTATTTAACACCAAAAACTCAAACAATTGCAATTCTAACATATATATGCCAATAAACAAACAAAGAAATGATTTTTGTTTACAAAAGAGAAAGCTGGTTCATGCGCCAATGTTACATTTTATCTCACATCCTTTAGGGCACTTTAAAAAATAATATAAGCATATTAGATTCTCAATTAACATTTACTGGGTGACTAAATTTTTAAATTTAAATGGAAAGCTAAATTTGTTTTCAATTATACTTACATGATACCTTCTCTTTAAAAAGGCCTGGAGTAATCATAAAATAAAAAAATAAATTAGGATGAACACTGCTTCTTGGCAAAGAGAAAATGCTTCTGCTGGTCATATTGGCCCCTAGAACAAGGCCAGTCTGCCCATAGCTTGCCAGCATATACGGTCCTTCTCCAAGTCCTGGTTAAATACAAATAAGAGAGCTGTAAATTGGCATAGATTTTTAAATTTTCAATGTCATTTCAAAGAAATGTTTTTAATAACAAAATACTTCAAAAAAATTGAGCAATTAAAAATTTATCACTAATAAAATAACTAAACTTTAAAATAATAATTTATATATACAATGATTTCTATGTATATGTTTGTGTTGTAGGTTATATAAAATGTTGATATACATGTGATCGGTTGTTTCATGAAAGTTTAACCTTATTGCTCTCAGTGTATTTCACTTTCCCTCTCCTCTCAATTTTCTCAGCACACACTGAAGAAGAATTCAAAGAATATAAGGGCAAGATATTTCCTCTGAAGGACTTAAGGCCAGGCCTGAATAGAGGGGAAAGGATAATTATATTGGAGAAATGAGAAGTCTTCCAATTAGGAAAGGGGAAGGTGAACCAAAATTTCCATCATGAGGACCAGGAGAAGAACAGAAAGACTGAGAGGATATGTTATTTTCCAGTGGAGTCTCCTCACTGACCCATCATCTGGGACACATTACCATTGAGCAGCTGGGGACCCTTATAAACCATGAGGAAAAGTGCTTCACTAGGGGCTTTGATACCTTGTATAGAGATAGAAATTTGAAACGGCTTTTCCCCCACATCAAGGTGGAGCTGAGCAGAAACGGCAGATAATTTTTCTTAGCCTGGCTGCAGTAGACTCACCACTGCTGTCACAAATGTTATAAACACAAAATATTTCTCCATGAGCCAAAATACATGAGGAAAAAAGAAAATTATAGCAATAGTCTGTACCAGGTAATGGCTCATTTTCTAGCAGGGACAAGAGGAAAGTGATGGGCCCAATATTCAACATCCTTAAAGAAAAGAACTTTCAACCTAGAATTTCATATCCAGTCAAAATAAGCTTCGTAAGCGAAGGGGAAAGAAAATCCTTTAAGGACAAGTAATTGCTGAGAGATTTCATCACCACCAGGCCTGCCTTACAAGAGCTCCTGAAAGAAGCACTAAACAAAGAAAGGAACAACCAGCACCAGCCACTCCAAAAAATTACCAAATTGTAAAGACCATTGACACAATGAAAAAAATGCGTTTAACTAACAAGCAAAACATCCAGCTAGCATCAAAATGGCAGGATCAAATTCACACATAACGATATTAACCTTAAATGTAAATGGGCTAAATGCCCCAGTCAAAAGACACAGACAGGAAAATTGGATAAAATGTCAAGATCCATCGATGTGCTGTATTCAGGAAACCCATCTTACATGCAAGGACACACATAGGCTCAAAATAAAGGGATGGAGGAAGATTTATCAAGCACATGGAGAGCAAAAAAAAAGCAGGAATTGCAATCCTAGTCTCCAATAAAATGGACTTTAAACCAACAAAGATCAAAGGAGACAAAGAAGCGCATTACATAATGGTAAAAGGATCAATGCATCAAGAAGAGCTAATGATTCTAAATATATACACACCCAAGACAGGAATAGTCAGGTACATAAAGCAAGTTCTTAACGACCTACAAAGAGACTTGGACTCCCACACAATAATAGTGGGAGACTTTAACACTCCACTGTCAATATTAGACAGATTAATGAGTCAGAAAATTAACAAGGATATGCAGGACTTGAACTCAGATCTGGACCAAGCAGACCTAATAGACATCTACAGAACTCTCTACCCCAAATCCACAGAAAACACATTCTTCTCAGCACCGCATTACACCTACTCTAAAATTAACCACATAATTGGAAATAAATCACTCCTCAGTAAATGTAAAACAATGGAAATCATAACAAACAGTCTCTCAGACCACAGGGCAATCAAATAGAACTTGGAATTAAGAAACTAACTCAGACCCCAATCCCACCCTGACCCTAACCACTGCAGCCTCCCTCTGCCCCAGACCCTTGGCTGAGTCATCTGACCCTTCTGCACACAGGCTTTATCACCTCGGACATGACCTCCCAGAACTGCACAGCTTCATGGTAACTGAACAGCTGGCTCCTGAATGTTGACTGAATAAACAATGAAATGAATGCAGAAATAAAGATGGTCTTTGAAACTAACGAGAACGAAAACACAACATGCCAAAATCTCTGGGACACATTTAAAGCAGTGTCTAGAGGGAAATTTATAGCTATAAATGCCCACATGAGAAATGAGGAAAGATTGAAAATTGACACCCTATCATCAAAATTGAAAGAGCTAGAGGAGTAAGATCAAAAAAACTCAAAAGCTAGCCAAAGACAAGAAATAACTAAGATCAGAGCAGAACTGAAGGAGATAGAGACACACAAAAAAACCTTCAAAAAAATCAATAAATCCAGGAGCTGTTTTTTTGAAAAGATCAACAAAATAGACCGCTAACCAGATTAATAAAAAAGAAAAGGGTAAAGAATCAAATCGATGCAATAAAAAAACGATAAAGGGGATATCACCACTGATTCCACAGAAATGCAAACTACAACCAGAGATTACTACAAAAAACTCTATGCACATAAACCAGTAAACCTGGAAGAAATGGATAAATTTCTGGACACTTGAACCCTCCAAAGCCTATACCAGGAAGAAGTTGAAATCCTGAATAGACCAATAACAAGGGTTGAAGTTGAGGCAGCAATTAATAGCCTACCAACAAAAAAAACTCCAGGTCCAGACAGGTTCACAGCTGAATTCTACCAGATGTATGAAGAGGAGCTGGTACCATTCCTTCTGAAATTATTCCAAACAATACAAAAAGAGGGAACCCTTCCCAAATCATTTTATGAGACCAATATCATCCTGATACCAAAACTCAACAGAGACTCAACAAGAAAAGAAAACTTCAGGCCAATATCCATGATGAACATAGATGCAAAAATCTACAATAAAATGCTGACAAATCAATTGCAACACCACATCATAAACCTATCCATCCGGATCAAGTAGGCTTCATTCCAGGGATGCAAGGCTGGTTCAACATACGAAAGTCTATAAATGTAATCCACCACATAAACAGAACCAAAGACAATAACAACATGATTATCTCAATAGATGCAGAGAAGGCCTTCAACAAAATTCAACAGCCCTTTACTATGCTAAAAACTCTCAATAGACTAGGTTTTGAAGGAACATATCTCAAAACAAAGAAAGCTATTTACAACAAATCTACAGCCAATATCATACTGAATGGGCAAAAACTGGAAGCATTCCCTTTGAAATCCAGCACTAGACAAGGATGCCCTCTCTCACCACTCCTATTCAATATAGTACTGGAAGTTCTAGCCAGAGCAATTAGGCAAGAAAAAGAGAATAAAGGGTATTCGATTAGGAAAAGAGAAAGTCAAATTATCTCTATTTGCAGACGACATGATTGTATATTTAGAAGACTATCATCTCAGCTCAAAATCTACTTAAACTGATAAGCAACTTCAGCAAAGTCTCAGGATACAAAATCAATGTGCAAAAATCACATGCATTCCTATACACCAATAACAGACTAACAGAGAGCGAAATCATGAGCAAACTCCCATTCACAATTGCTACAAAGAGAATAAAATGCCGAGGAATACAACTAACAAAGGATGTAAAGGACCTCTTCAAGGAGAACTACAAACCACTGCTCAAGGAAATAAGAGAGGACACAAACAGATGGAGAAACATCCCATGCTCATGGAGAGGAAGAATCAATATCGTGAAAATGGCCATACTGCCCAAAGTAATTTATAGATTCAATGCTATCCCCATCAAGCTACCAATGAGCTTCTTCTCAGAACCAGAAAAAAACACTTTAAACTTCATATGGAACCAAAAGAGAGCCTGCATAGCTAAGACAATCCTAAGCAAAAAGAACAAAGCTGGAGGCATCATGCTACCTGATTTCAAACTATACTACAGGGCTACAGTAATCATAACATCATGGTATTGGTACCAAAACAGAGATATAGACCAATGGAACAGATCAGAGGCCTTGGAGGCAATGCCACACGTCTACAACCATCTGATTTTTGACAAACCAGACAAAAACAAGCAATGAGGAAAGGATTCCCTGCTTAATAAATAGTGTTGGGAAAACTGGCTAGCTATGTGCAGAAAGCAGAAACTGGACCCCTTCCTGACACCTTACACTAAAATTAGCTCCAGATAGATTAAAGACTTAAACATAAGACTTAGCACCATAAAAACCCTAGAAGAAAACCTAGGCAAAACCATTTAGGACATAGGCATAGGCAAGGACTTCATGACTAAAACACCAATAGCAATGGCAACAAAAGCCAAAATAAACAAATGGAACCTAATTAAACTCCAGAGCTTCTGTACAGCAAAAGAAATAATCATTAGAATGAATGAGCAACCAACAGAATGGGAAAAAAATTTTGCAATCTACCCATCTGACAAAGGGCTAATAACCAGAATCTACAAAGAACTAAAACAGATTTATAAGAAAAAACAAACAAACCCATCCAAAAGTGGGCGAAGGATATGAACAGACACTTTTCAAAAGAAGACATATATGAGACCAACAAACATATGAAAAAATGCTCATCATCACTGATTATTAGAGAAATGCAAATCAAAACCACATTGAGATACCACCTCATGCCAGTTAGAATGGTGATCATTAGAAAACCTGGAGACAACAGATGCAGGAGAGGATGTGGAAAAATAGTAATACTTTTACACTGTTGGTGGGAGTTTAAACTAGTTCAACCATTGTGGAAGACAGTGTAGACATTTCTCAAGTACCTAGAAATAGAAATTCCATTTGACCCCGCAATCCCATTACTGGGTATATACCCAAAGGATTATAAATCATTCTATTATAAAGACACATGCACAAGTTTATTCACAGTGGCACTGTTTACAATAGCAAAGACCTGGAACCAACCCAAATACCCATCAATGATAGACTGGACAAGGAAAATGTGGCACATATATGCCATGGAATACTATGCAGCCATAAAAAATGATGAGTTTGTGCCCTTTATAGAAGCATGGATGAATCTGGAAACCATAATTCTCAGCATACTAGCCCAAGAACAGAGAACCAAACACCACATGTTTTCACTCATAGGCAGGTGTTGAACAATGAGAACACATGGACACAGGGAGGGGAGCATCACACACTAGGGTCTGTTGGGGGTGCCAAGGAAGGGACAGTGGGAGATGGCAAGGTCTGAGAGGGATAACATGGGGTGAAATGTCAGATGTAGGTGATGGGGGGATGGAGGCAGCAAACCACATTGCCATGTGTATACCTATGCAACAATCCTGCATGATCTGCACTATACCCCAGAACCTAAAGTACAATTAAAAAAATAAATTAAATAAATAAATAAATAAGAAAGTGACACAAACCTCCAAGATGCAAATATGCTTCAAAGTATAAATATGTATATTTGTACAAATATGGAAATAATATACAAATAATAAGATAATTATAATGAGATACAATTCAAAATGAAAAAGATGTGTATATAACTACAGCTTGAGTGCTTGAAGCACCCTCATGAATATTCAGCATAAGAATGAGAAAGGAGACGGACAGTGAAACAAAATCTCTCCCCTGCTGCACACGCCCCCTAATACAGCAACCTGAAAAGACAATTTCCAACTGAGAAATCTGTTTGTACAAAAACCTAAAGCTTTTGAATTGACTCTCAGTTAATTGGCAGCTTGATTCTGGACTATTTTTGTCAGCAACTGAGAGACAAAAGTCATTGATCTTATCATTAATTTTCTGCAGGGAGAGGTGTAATTTCACCATCTACTGAAAGCAATCATTTCCTGCAGTGATCCTTTAAAAACAGAAATAAGCATATCCTATCTAATAAAATTACTCTGAACTTAAAAATCACATAACAATTTTAATAGGAAATTGAAGTTCTCCCTCATCTACAGAAATAGCATTTCAATGCAAGCTTTACGTTTTTAGTTTAAGTCATATAAATGAATACAAAGATATATAGAATAATTGTACTAAGGATTATTGAAATAATCTCAACAATAACTTTTAAATTCTCCTAATACTTTTTAAAATTCTTCCTACAGAATCACAATTATTTATTTATGCATGTGCTTTAAATATTATAAGTATCTTAATAACATAGTGTCTGGCATGTAGCAAATAAAGAAAGAGGCAATATTCCAGCTATAAATGCCCAAAAAGGACTAGGTAAATTTACAATAGCGTGAAATTATTTGGGATGAAACAAATTAAGAATAACCATTTGAAATCATTTTCTTTTTATTATTACTTTCCACAATCATCAAAATTTTATATTCTCCTTCAATCATTGTTGTGTTGCTTTTACAAATTCTGACTTCCCTTGGCATGTTGATGCCTTTCCCTATTACTCTGATCATAGGAAATTTATTTTCCTGCCACTCTACTGAGCCTATTAGTCTCATGAAGGCCAAATGCCCCATGTTCACTCTCTGATATTATCAATACAGTATTACAAATGAACTAGAAGAACAAGTTTGAAGGATTCTGTAGCACATTAGAAGAGCGAACCATTGCTAGAAGTGCAGAGGACTTGTTAACAGAGAGCAAAACGTAGCAAGAGGTAGAGTGATTCAATACATATAGAAAACTCTGCTTTTAGGTCCACAAGTCTGCAGAATAAATGCCAAAAAGTACAAAGGCACAGATGGAGATTGTCATAGCAGAACTGGGTGAATCAGGAATTTTTTTAGTGAGGAAGTTATTGAAGCATTTTCTCAGATTGTTCTCTGTGTACTATGTAGAACCTGTGATAACAATGTGTGGTGATCATCCCTACACTAGGATGTATTAACCATACAGTAGTCCATGTAGCACGGAAGTCATGCTCACTGGCTCTGAAGTAAAACTGTTTACAAATCCCAGTTTGCCACATTTTGGCTAAGTGAATTTGGCAAAGCTATTTGATCTCTTCTTTTTGCTTCAATTTCTTCTGTAAAGTGTTGATAATAGTAAAATGCTGACAATAAAATAAAATAACATATTTTGATGTTTAAATTATATAATATAAAGAAAGCAGTTAACACAAGAAAAGCTACTGTTATTATTATTAGACAATAAATTGCATTTTAATTATGGAATCCAATAATGTGGAGCGTGCGTTTGTGTGTGTACGTGTATGCATGCATGTGTGTGGCAGTCTCTTTAAAATCTTGAACAGGAAATATTGTTACTTAGATTTTCTTTAACTACCACAGATATTTTTAAATGTTGAATTTGTCTCCTCTAACAAACATCCATAAATAAAACAAATATAACTAAAATAAAAAATTCTCATTTTCTTTTTAATTCATTATATCTATTTCTCTAAAATTATCTAGTTGTCAAATTTCTTCCTAGTCTAATAAGCCACCTGAAGTGCCTCAGATTGGTTGCTTGGCCCAGATTTCCTGCAACTATTATTCTAACTGACACATCCATCATGGGTCCAGGGTTTGCCCAGTTACTGACTAAATGGATACTTCCCTAGATCACCTTACTTGTCTGAATTAGGTTTTGGTGCCTGTGCCTTCCTCATTAAATAGATTTGAGAAAAAGACTCCAATTCTGCCAAATTCAAGCATTTTCCTTAAAGATGTAATTCTCTATCTTTTCTTACATCTATGCCTTAGTTTTAGACAGCAACACCTCTCAGATTTCTTATTGCAAATCTGGATGTTTGCTGAGACCAGGAGATCTTCATTATTATTTTATCAGTAAGTTCTCATTCCAGTAAAATGTAAAGAATGATTATTGCCTATAATGATGTCAAAATAAAATCCTTATGTTAATTCTTACATAATTACATTTATACTTTGTTTCTTTGATTTCCACAACATAAGAAAAATGTGACTATAGTCACCATGCTGTGCAATAGATAAGAGAACTTATTCCTCCCATCTACTTGAAACTTTTTGTCCTTTGACCAACATCTGGCCTTTCCCTGTCCTCTTTTCCACCACCAGCCTCCAGTAACACCATTCTACTCTCTATTTCTAAAAATTCAACTTTTTTGGATTTTGCAAATAAGTGAAATCACATCATATTTGTCTCACTGTGCCTGACTTATTTCACTTAGCACAATGTTCTCAAGGTTCATCCATGTTGTTGCAAATGATAGAATTTCTTGATTTTTAAAGAATGAATAGCTAAAAGAAAGAAACTTAAATGTTCTCACCACAAAGAAATGGTAAATATTTGAGGTGATCGATATGCTAATTAGTCTGATTTGATCATTCCACGATGTGCACATGTATCAAAACACAAATTGTACCTACCCCATAAATATATACAATTATATGTGTCAAAATAAAAATTTTGAAAGCATTTGAACAATGTTTACATTTATTAATGGTAAAGGTATGCTTTTGATCTAAAAAATTAACTAACTTCACCCATCCATTCATTCATGTCATTCTGAAACTGTACTGAGGGTTCTTAAATGCTGAGAACTTAAGTTACACATTATTTTAGTTTTTGGGAAATAAATCTTAGCACAAATTCTTAGAAATTTTTTAAAATTTTAAAAATGAAAAGCTTTTATGGAGTTATATACCAAGTTATAAACAATTTATAGTTTGTTCACAGCACAAGTTGTTTAAAAACTTTTAATCTGAAAATACACCCAATAGAATAGTGATATTTTTAATTCGAATGTCACATACCTTCATTGTAGTATTCACAATCAAGTGCTAAAAGAAAAAAAGAATACATATTAAACTACATAAGAAGCCAATCACTTATCTGAATGTAGGCTTGATACAGCCACATATTTGTCAATAACTATGTGAAAGAATATGGAAGGGTACTACTTAGGAACTTTTTCTGAGGAAAAACAGATTCTTTAAGTGACGTAGTATAATTAATTAAATTTCATATAATTGTTTTAAGGTAGGAAAATGTATCTGCCAATTTAGAAAGGTCAACTGAAAGTGTTCAAACTGCAAGTTTGTTCAGATGTTTTACCACCTACACAACTAAATTAAAAGTTTAGTCAAATCTTGAAGCAAATTCAAGGTGATTTTTTAAAAACATGTTTCTTATCATCAGAACAATGAAACTTCATAGGCATATAAAAATTAAAGTCATAAACAATTCTCTAAGGATGGTGTATAATTTATATTTCAAATGGTATAATGACAGTAATCAAACACAGAACAAAATATTATAATTTATTTTTATAAGTCCTTTTGGTATTCTATAATTTATTATTGTCAAAGGAATATAAAATTTAGTCATTTTGATTTGATTCTATCTCCCTGAGTTTTCTGGCAATTATTTCTAAGATAAACCAACAATTAATATGTATTTCTGTATCAGGTCTTTACATAATGATGGTCCAAGTAGGATACTCACAACAAACAGTAGACGACCTCCAATGAATTGATATTCCTTCCTGACAACACTTGTATGCATATGCAGCTATACTAGTGCACAGACACTCACAGTCCCCACCAAGATTACAGTTACAAGTATCTTCATGACAATTTTTGGCAAAAGAAGTAACATCAATCTGAAAAATGAGGTGAAAGATTACTTAATTTCAATAGATACTGATTAAGATTTAAAGTCAGCCCTCTAAAAGAAAACTATGCGTTTTCAAAATTTGATATTATCAGCTTAACACTGCCACCTAGAGAATTCTCTTTATTTCAAACCTTTTTATTGCCCAAAGGGGAAAGAAATGTATTAGGAAAATGTCACATCAAAGAACTAGCAAAAGAAATAATAAGATTAATAAATACATGTAACTTCAACATCTGCAACATAACAGATTACTTTTTGGAAGCTTCTTTCATTACTAGTATATGCACATGGCATTAAAAGAAAGGCATCTTCTGCTTCCAATTACAATTTTATGTAATTTTCTATCTTCCTTCTTTCTTTCCTTTCTTTTTTGTCCCTATTCTAATTGCTATTAATGGTAACAGCAGTCTTTTTAAAAAAAACTTATCCTATTTATTAATCTATTTATTTTATTTGCATTATAGTTAAGTAGCTGACAAATTTTAATATATTGACAATGTGTTAAAAAAAAAAGAAGAAGAGGAAGAAGAGGAAGAAGAAGAAGAAGAAGAAGAAGAAGAAGAAGAAGAAGAAGAAGAAGAGGAGGAGGAGGAAGAAGAACAACCACCACCACCACCACCACCACC
>NW_016107471.1:708932-794627 GCF_001604975.1 Cebus imitator | reverse complement strand
TCTCAAAAAAAAAAAAAAAAAAGAAAAAAGAAAAGAAGAAGCAGGTTTTTGTGCCACTGAGCTGTATTTTATTTTGTAGGTCAGTTCATGGGTTAATTTTTCTTTTCAAGTGGAAAAGAACCAGCAGCCTCTGTGGTTCAGGACTGGACACAATATTACTTGTCAAGCAACTGTGGTCCTTGGAAACTCTGAAAAGTCTCAAAAGTAAAACTTTTTAGACAAGACTTTATCTATATGCTTCTAATCTTGCAGTCTTCAAATTTTTCTGTCTCAGAATCCCTTTACACTATAAAAAAATCACTGAGATCCCCAAAGAGGTTTTGTTTGCGGGATTATATCTACCAATATTTACTCTATTAGACATTTTAAATGAGACACTTAAAAAATAACAACAATAAACTCATTATATGTTAACATGAATAACATGGTTTTAGTGTTATTATCCCAAAAAATAGTGAGACGAGTGCACTGTTGTGCATTTTTTGCAAATCTCTCTAATGTGTGGCTTAATATCACACAGCTGAATTCTCATATCTGCTTCTTCATCTGGTCTATCATAATGTTTTTGTCTTGTTTGGATCTGGGGTGAAGTAGATGAAGAAAATTCAGTTCCACACATATATTTAGTTGGAAAAGAAGGAGTACTTTAATATCTTTTTCAGGTAATTGTGATATTCTTTGCTACTGTATCAAAACTCAAAAAATATTGTTTTCTTAAAAGTTCACCGCAATGTGAAGTCTAAAACCTTATTAATAAACTTTATATTTTGCTGTACTAAAATTATTTATTTGAAAGGATGTTTTACTTCTGCATGATTTTGTAACATCATGCACTAGCCATGTGGAAAATTTATGGACCTGTGCAGATCTTTGAAATGTTGACATATTTAATTATATACAATAGCTACAAGTCATATTTGTTAATATTATCATCTAGATCATCAAAAAACTCCTTAAGTATTAAAAAAAAACCTCATAAGGTCGCAGGAATGGATCTAACTTTTACAAAACTCTAATTTTTCTTTGAAAGTAAATTTTGTCAAAGACAACAGACACCATCGGGTGTTTCCTTAAGGCCACAGACTCATTTCACTCATTTTAAGAAAATACCAGCTTGGCGCAGTGGCTCACCGCTGTAATCCCAAGATTTTGGGAGGCCAAGGTGGGCAGATTATCTGAGGTCAGGAGTTCCAGACCAGTCTGGTCAACATGGTAAGACCCAACCTCTACCAAAAATACAAAAATTAGCTGAGCGTAATGGCTAATTTTTGTATTTTTAGTAGAGGCTGAGTTTTACCATGATCACATAATCCCAGCTACTTGGGAGGCTGAGGCAGGAAAACTGCTTGAACCTGGGAGGCAGAGGTTCTAGTGAGCTGAGCTGAGATCACGCCACTGCACTCCAGCCTGGATGACAGAGCGAGACCAAAAAAAAAGGAAAAGGAAGACAGAAAGAAGGAAGGAAGGAAGGAAGGAAGGAAGGAAGGAAGGAAGGAAGGAAGGAGGGAGGGAGGGAGGGAGGGAGGGAGGGAGGGAGGGAGGGAGGGAGGGAGGGAGGGAGGGAGGGAGGGAGGGGAGGAAGGGAGGGAGGGAAGGAGGAAGGAAGGAAAGAAGAAAGGAAGGAAGGGAGGGAGTGAGGGAGGGAGGAAGGAAGGAAAGAAGAAAGGAAGGAAGGGAGAAAGGAAGGGGGGAAGGGAGTGAGGGAGGGAGGAAGGAAGGAAAGAAGAAAGGAAGGAAGGGAGGAAGAAAGGAAGGGAGGGAGGGAGGAAGGGAAGGAAAGAAGGAAGGAAGGGAGGGAGGGAGGAAGGAAGGAAGGAAGGGAGGAAAAATATCTGTCAAGTACCCGTCTGAATGTCTGAATAACCATATGTCATTTTATTCTTTGAAATAGAATGGTATTCCAAGAAAAACAACCAACTTAGCTCACAACTCAAACAATCACACCAATGATTTCCCTCAAGACCTAGCTTTGTATACAGCAGAAATGTTACTTGATTTTTACTAATACATTGAAATATTGTTTAAACTTCTATTGGGACCTAAAATAATGACGCTAGGAAGGAGTTTTGAAAGTGAAATTTCTATATAAGTTACATTCCATCTTAGGATGCACTTCTAAAACCATTTCAAATGTTCTAAAAGCAATACTTTTAAACTATACGTTGAGTTGAGAAGAATGCCCATTTGGCAGTGTTCTCCAAAGAAAAATAAACATTTATACTCTTAATCATAAAATGATATATGTAAATAATGTTCCATAAACTAGAACAAATTATTACAAATATGTACAAAGGTAAACTGTTAAATTAGATGGAGTGAGGGAGAAAGTAAATCAACTAAATGCACCACTTCTACAGAAAAACAAACCAACACTTATGTCCCCCTGACGATAGTTAGGTGGTAGATGTTAGAAGTGTTCATTTACCACATTGCGGCAAGAAGCAAAAACATCGCTGTACAAAATGGAGCATTCTTTCTTGGCATAAGGAAATTTGTTCTGATGTGCCTCACAGGGTTTAATCGTTTCATCTGGATTTTCACACTGTTGAAAAAATTAGAGAGAGAAAAGAAGTTTTTAAAGGGATAATTTCTCAAGCAGAGTAACCTACCCAACTTCACTCATTACAACTGCACCTAATACATTCTCATTCTTTTAGATAGGATTTGCATAAAGCACCTGCTCACATTCAATTCAATGTTAATTGCATATATTATTTTTGAACGCAACTAAACAGAATAATAAAGTCATGGCAATATTAGAGATAGAGTGGTGATAAATGATTTTTAAATTCTCTTAAACACAACATTTACATGCCTTAAAAATTACATGAGCATGATCTCTTTCTTTCATTTTCATCTCCTTCATTTCTGTCACAAATCGTCTGAGGGGTTGTATGTACTCAAATCTCTGCAGACTCAATTCCCATACATGCAGCAGTTTGGCCTCTTCCTTCCCTAACCCACTTCCCTGACACTGCCCTGAAAAAAATATCATCTATGACCTCTTCATTACTAAATATAAAGGCAGTTTTTCAGTCTTCCATCTTGCTTGACTTTTGCTGCCTTTGATTCTATTTAATACTTTACCCTTGTTAAATGTCTCTCCTCATTTGGTTTTAGTAACATAATTTTCTGCTGGGTTTCCTTACATTGGCTGTTGTTCCCTAATTTCTTTCTCCTTCCTTTCTTTGCAAAGCTTAATCCTCAAATCTCTATTTTTCTCATTCTGTACATGTGTCCTGGCTTCAATGCCCTGAATATATTAGTAACTGCAAAATCCATATGTCCATCCAACATCTCCTTCCTGAATTTCAAAACTGGACATTTCCACCTAAATATCTCTGTCCTTCTCTCTCAGCAGATCCTAACCATCCCTACCTACACCATTGTCCTTCCCCGGCTATCCATATTCATTGCCTCCTCTTTGCCCTGCCTCGGGGAGAAATAGCAACATCTTCCTAGTAAGCCAGGAAAGTCGGAGACTTCTTGAAACCTCCAAATTCATCCTTCCTAATACCGTCTTTCAGCAGATGCTAATGATTTTTATCATTAATGCTTCCCAAATTTATACAGTTTTCTAAATCTCTACTGACTTAATATTTCTAGCTGGCTCTTAATATTTCCTCTTGGCTCTTGTATCTTGCAGGTCTATACTTTGCATTTCAGCTATTATCTATTTCAAACCTTACACCACATCCAAAATGAACTTCTTGAAATTCACTTTATGTACCACACTCTCTCCAGCCTGACATCTTCTAGGTGGCTGCTCCCTCCTTTGCCTGTTATATTCTTTCCCATAAATTTTACTTTCTTAGCTCCTATAAATCTTATAAGAGTCATCTCCAGGGTGCCTTTTCCAGGAACTTTTCTTGGACCATCACAATCCCCGCTTTGTGTGCACTTCTATCAAAGCAACTACCTTACTATGTTCTAACTGTTAACATTTCCACCTCTAAATTTTCCACCTATAGACTCTAAATTCCTTAAAGGCAAAGACTGTGATTTATCCATATTGTGTCTGTATGTAATGGAAAACATTAAGTGCTATATAAAAAGTAGTGAATTTTTTTTTTTTTTTTGAGATGGATTTCACTCTTTGTTGCCCAGGCTGGAGTGCAGTAGTGCAATCTTGGCTCACTGCAACCTCCACTTCCTGGGTTCAAGTGATTCTCCTGTCTCAGTCTCCTGAGTACCTGGGATCACAGGCACCTGCTATGATACCCGGCTAATTTTTGTATTTTTAGTAGAGACAGGGTTTCACCATATTGGCCAGGCTGGTATCAAACTCCTGCCCTCAGATGATCTGCCCACCTTGGCCTCCCAAAGTGCTGGGATTACAAGCGTCAGCCACTGTGCCCAGCCATGAATTTTTTTTTAAAATGATATGAATTCTAGCTTTGTCATCAGGTATAAATAACAAACTCATTTTGAGGGGTTGTAAAATTATTTGACTACACCAAATATTTAAGTATCACTAGAAATTAGTTACATCTTAATTCATTTGCAGATAGAAAAAATGTAAAATGATTTTTTTTTCAAAAAAGTCTAAAGGTAAAAAAATAAGATAGCCACAATTAAAAGGATTTTGTCTCTCTCAATATAGTAGATATTTTAGATATTAAAAAGTACAATTTTGTACTCTTAAGCTTAGACCACACTCAAATATTACTGAATGGAATAAATGTTTTACTCCATCCCCTCTTTATTCTTCAAAGATATTTAGACATATTAGTAAACTAGGCAAAATACAGAAGTAACGAACCAAATGGTAACCAATCAGGAAACTGTGATTTCCTATCAAACACTCCTATCAATTAAAAAGAACAATAGGCTAAAAAGAAAGTAGAAGAAAGAATAGAACCAATTTCCAATTTGACACTGTTTTCTGAGTTAGCTCATCATTTTTCAAAATGTGTTTCACATAACACTATTTCCTTGAGAATTAATAAATAAAATATAGATTCTGTCAGTAAGTTTGGAAAATCCTTCAAACATATCTCTCCTTTATAGGCTTACAATGCCTCAAGAAACCCTTTAAAAGATAAATATGTCAAAATTAATTTAGCTAACTGCTGCCAAAGGCAGTTGACCACAACCTACACACACACACACACACACACACACACACACAAACAAACACGTGTCCCCCTTCATTTCATGTAATACTAATAACATGACTGTTGAGAAATTCTGTCTTCATTTATTTATTTATTTGAACTGGCAAAAGTTCTAACATCCTTTAAAATGCAGATACATTGATAATGCAATTTGCTATGGTGAGGAAAACATGACGGAGAAGAATTTGAATGTCACCTCTGCTACTTTCTGGCCATATAATATTAGACAAGGCCTTTAACTTCCCTGATCCTCAATTTCTTCATCTATAATAAGGAGACAACATCCTCTATATGATAAAGTTATCAGAAAAATTACATGAGAAGATAAATATGCAAGTTTATCAGCTATAAATTACTATGAAAATAGTATGTAAAATAATATTACCTAAATAAGAATAAAATGTTCTAGTGAAAAAATATTCTTAAAAATTTTTGTTGACTTCTAAAATACATTTATGTAACTTACCTGTCCTAATGCCCAACTATCTCCAAATACCTGAGCATTTCTCACTTCCAAGTTATTAGATGTGGTCATATCATTTGAAGTACATTTATCAAAGTTTCCACACAACCCTGATAGCTTGTTCTAAAGTAAGAGAAAATCACCAGGAAATAGTCTATAATCACTGTAACATTTAAGGACTCATATTCATTAAAATTTTTGAGACATTTCAAATATACATTTAAGAATTTTTAGATCAATCATTTTAAAAAATTAACTTGAACAAAGTGGATTTTCTTATGCCAATTGAATTATAGTTGGTGATTATTTTAAATTTACAGAAATATTTTACCCAATTTCAAGTCCTATTTATCCACACTTACCAGTGTCTTAGCATTAATACAACTAATAACATAAATAACTTGGAAAAGTTTAATTCAAATAATACAGTACATATGAAAGTGTATGTGTATACAAGTGTATATGTGTGTTTATACATAATTCATGCGTATATATATATATATATATATAACTCATAATTATATACATTCCCATCCTTGTTAGAAACAAGGATATAGAATGAAGAATGGCAGATATATTCCCTACTTGCTGGAATATATCATATTGCCCACTTGTTGAAAACAAGTTAACCATTTGTTTTTCCACATCCCCCTTCCTGATGCCTCAGCTTTAGGATAACTACTGTTAGTGGCCACTGTCTTTGAACAGATGTGATCTCTGAAAACAGAGGCCCCATGGAAATAAGTGGTTATAGCAGATGTAATTCTATGATTATTGCCTGCTTTGCCAGAGACATAGGCAGCCTACTTCACCAATAAGGGATGCATTCTATTCTTCAATATTGAAGAGAGCGTTCAGCATGTTTAAATTCAAGGTTTTAAGGAGTGATTCTATTGCTTTTAGGAAATATCACTGCAAGTTCTCCTCCTTCATCTACTAGTAAAATATATTCTTATTCCTGTTGGAAACAAGGATATAGGATGAACAGCGAAGAATATTAGTTGAAGAAAGATAGCAATGACTAAAGGTTATTTCAGATTCATCAAAGAAGTGCAAGATGCTACCATACTTAAGAATAGATCTTCAGGCTTTATTCTTCTTAAAATTGAAAGACTATAACTTTAATATACAATCATATCTTACATTTACAACATATCAAAATCTTTTTTAAATGTATCTTTTCTATATTTTTGAGAAGATACTGTTGCTATTCTAATTTTTCTCTAATTTGACAAAAATCATATCCATGAGTCTCAGTCTCAATTTCAGACAAACTAGAGTTTAAAAAATACATCAGTATTTTGAAAACAACTTTAATATATTAATTTAAAATATTCAAATAAAATATTCAA
The DNA here is from genome assembly GCF_001604975.1 of Cebus imitator. Taxonomy (NCBI): domain Eukaryota; kingdom Metazoa; phylum Chordata; class Mammalia; order Primates; family Cebidae; genus Cebus; species Cebus imitator. The sequence continues at coordinate 787,695 of NW_016107471.1, read as the reverse complement.
ATAAATATTCAAAATATTTAATCAAATTTTAAATATTTTAAATAGTAAACTACTTAACAATATTTAATAAAAATATGCAACAGGGAATAGTATATAAAATAATTTAAAATGTAAATTGCCAAAAATTGTAAGCAACTCAGATTGGATATTCAACCAGGAATGGATAAATAAACTGTGTGGTACATCCGTACAACATAATACTACTCAGCAGTTTAAAATTCATACAACAACTTATATGAATCTTAAATATATTTTGCCAAGTCAAAGAAGCCAGACCCAAAAGACTATACATTGTGCAATTCCATTTATATAATGTCTGATAAAGGTAAAACCATAGCAGTGGAAAATATAATCAGTGGTTGTCTGAGGTTACAAGGTAAAGATAGGGGTTGACAATAAAGAAGCAACATGAAGTAAATTTGCAGGTTGATAGGTATGTTCTATGTAGAACAGTTGCGGTGGATACAAGGCTCCATGTATAATATGGTTTGGCTCCGTGCCCCCACTCAAATCACATCTCGAATTACAATCTCCACATGTCAAGGGAAGGACATGGTGAGAGGTGACTGAATCATGGGGTGGTTTCCCCCAAGCAGTTCTTGTGATAGTGAGGGAGTTCTCACAAGATTTGATGGTTTAAAAGTGTGGCATTTCCTTCTCACTTTCTCTCTTTCCTGACACCTTGTGAAGAAGGTGCTTGCTTTTCCTTTGCCTTCCACCATGATTGTAAGTTCCCTGAGGCCTCCCCAGTTATGCAGAACTGTGAGTCAATTAAACCTCTTTTCTTTATAAATTACTCAGTGTCAGGTAGTTCTTTATAGCAGTGTGAAAATGTACTAACACAATGCATTTGTCAAAATCCGTAGACCTGGACACAATAAGAGTAAATTTTTTTACATTTAAAAAATAATTTTTCGAGACCATCCTGGTCAACATGGTGAAACCCCGTCTCTACTAAAAACTACAAAAAATTAGCTGGGCATGGTGGCGCGTGCCTGTAATCCCAGCTACTCAGGAGGCTGAGGCAGGAGAATTGCCTGAACCCAGGAGACGGAGGTTGCGGTGAGCCGAGATCGCGCCATTGCACTCCAGCCTGGGTAACAAGAGCGAAACTCCGTCTCAAAAAAAAAAAATAATAATAATAATAATAATAATAATAATTTTACTGCATGTAAACTTGAAAAGAATATCCAGAATGTGGAGAAAAACATAGAACGCAAATTGTAAGAATGGAATCTAGTTGTATCATGAACGGATCACATAATCAAGCTGAAGAAAGAGAGAAGAAAGCTGGTCTATGTACCTTGGAAAACTGGAAACTGCAAGGTTAAAGTCAAAAAGAACTGTACACAAATGCTGTACTTAGTTGGCAAAGTACTTTTTCACAAGGGTATGAGTTAGTAATTCTGAAAATATAAACTACTTCTTAAAGAAAAACATTAATCATTTTATTTTCATCAAACATCAAAAAGTAAATGTGATTTTATTCATTGCATCTCACTTGGAGCTTAGGTTGACTTACCTTCCACTGTGGCCCAACTTTGATATGAATAGTTGTCTTCCTATCCCAAAGAATAGTGATATCTTTCTCTGGGAAGTACACTACAATATAGTAACCAGCCTTCCAAAGCTGGTAGGTAGGTTTGTTTTCCAGAAAAAAACCTGATCGTTTCTTTAAAAAAAAATAGAAAAGAAACAAAATGAGTATGTTCTCTAATCAAAATATATCAAATTAATTTAGTTAATATTTACCAACAACTATCTATGTACTAATATTGTTATTTGGTCATGTCTTTTCTGAATTCTGTAAGAAAAGACACAACAATTGCACAAAATAGGAAATACATAAAAATTGATAACCAGATACAAACTAGCAGATGAACTCCACATATATAAATGGGCGAAGGGAAAAGGTATTTCAGTTACATGTGAGGAAGAACAAAACAAGGGAGTGGACACAGAATACATTAAGTGATATCCCTGCCGAACTGGAAATTCTACATCTGTGATGAATAAATATGACAGAATGAAAAAAGGTATGGCCTTGCCTGCAAAAGAGAGAAATTTGGTCCTGCTTATGTTTCTGAGGAGTTAATGAGAGCATAGAAATAGTCTACTGACTTCATTAAATATTTACGGAAAATCAGAATTATTAAGTTTGGTAGGAGACATAGCCTTCGCAATTCAGAAAAAAAGAAGCTGTGAGTGCTTCCTTTAAGTGAAAAGGTGAAAGTTCTCTACTTAATGAGAAAGAAAAAAAAATTGCATGCTGAAGTTTCTAGGCATACAATTTCTAAGATCTATGGTAAGAATGAATCTTCTACCTGTGAAATTGTGAGGAAGGAAAAAAAATTCATGCTAGTTTTGCTGCTGCATATTAAACTGCAAAATTGACAGCCACAGTGCATGGTAAGTGCTTAGTTAAGATGGAAAAGGCATTAATTTGTGGGTAGAAGACATGAGCAGAAACGTGTTCTGGTTGATGGCAACTTGGTCTGCTACTATCTACGGTTTCAGGCATCCACTGGAGGTCTTGGAGCCTAACGCTCATAGATAAGGGGGAACTACTGTATGTGTGTAGTGGGGTGGGAAGGGTTGAATTACCATCAGAGGGACTCAGGAAGGCTTCTTGCAAGGGGTGGGTGTGAACTGATCTGCAAGAGATTATGCATAGCAAGCCATACAGGGTTGGGAATGAGAATGCAGAAGAAATCCTTCCAAACAAAAGAAATGGCTTGAATCAAGACATGGGGACAAGAAAGTCAAAGATTTCTTCACAACTAAGGAGAGTACCAAAAGGTTAGAGCATGAATTACATGATGTATCATAGCCTGAGATCTTTTGCAACCAAGTGACCCATACAGAGTAATTATCACATGTGCAAAATGTAGTCAGTAATGGCTTTCGAACAGGGAAGTGGCAGACCATGGTTGGTCTATTAAAAGAAGATAATTTATGCAGTAGAAATGATAAAGCAGAAAGAAACGAGAGATGGAAGACACCGGGAAATGTTAGAGTACTTTTATCATAAAGTCGGAATACACAATATTCTTCATGAGCAAGGGCTGTACATGGTTATATTGAATCTGACCTTGAAATTAACTCATATAATAACTTCAAAAATGCACAGTTAACATCAAAGTAAGACAAATTTGGCCAGAAGCAAAAAAATTGGGAAAAAGATAGGAAATTCTTTGGTTACTTTTCTCCTTCAAATAATAACAAAAGCATAGTTTGAAAATACTGCACTACAGTAGACTTTTTAATAAATATTTCAAAGGAAAAATGAAATAAATTTGGTCATATCCATAAGAAGTTTTCAGTCTCCTAGATCAAGGTCATACTTAAAACAGGTGTACAATATATTATACAAAACAGTATATATTGTATATAACCATATGTTTTGTTAACTGGCTCTCCCTGATTTCATATCCTTCCACTTCCCAATCCCCACCCTCACTGACTAGGCTTCAGCTATGCTGACCCTCTTTCTGTTCTTCAAATTTACCTAAGCTTTTACCCATCTCAAGTGTGCTCTTGGCATTCCTCCTGCTAGGAACTCTGTTCTCCCAGATCTTGGTGTCATGGCCTCATTCCCATCAGTTGTGACCCATTTGCTCCCTCCTCTGTGAAGCCTCCCCGTTTGCCCCAATAGAAATTTCATCCTCAAGACAGGCTGGATTGGTGGACATTTGGACAGTGCAATGCTCTTCTGAGCAAGGGTAGTCCCTTGCTCAGAAGTGGACCCCCTACTTGAGGTTTCATATTCTGTAATTGCCAACTTGAAATTCTAATTTTAGCTGTGAATTAGTGTTTTGTCAGTGAAGTTCAATGAGACAAAGAATTATGTGTCTGGGCCTTGAAGCCACGTCTCACATCTCCTGCTATCCGCCCAACCTCCCCGGGATTGGTTCTCAGGTGCCTGCTTCTCTGCAGCCACCCAGAGACCACTGCTTCGCTCCATTCACAGCACAGAGGCAGGATTAGTTGGACTTATGTATGTACACCTAAGTGCCAAGTTGGAATTATGAGGCAAGGAGGGTGCACAGCACTGACAGGGTGTGCACTTACCTCAGGGCTATCCCTATACTTGAGTGACCATGGCATTCAATGATGATTCTTTAAAAAACACCATGACGCATCAAGAAAGAACATGAAACAAGAAAATAAAACATTTTCCCTGTTTTGAACAAATTGTATAGCTTGCCCTGCCCCCAAGTTAGTCTCTGCCACAAAACCTACTTCTGTTGTTTCCACTGCACTTTTTAGTATCTTTCTATCATCTTGTCTTTGACTTTATTATTTCTCTTTTGCTCAGTTTAGTTTTGCATCAGTTATCCTGACACAAATGTACATCTTTTCTATTTGGCTTTAGACATAAAATCCTTCATTTCCATTAACTAGGGCAGTTTACTACAAGAAAATCCTCTTCAGTCAAAGGGAGTTGCCATATGCCTTACTTTTCAGATTCATAAGTAATACGTCTCATTAGAAAAGTGAGGTATTATGAATTGTCCAAAATAGAGATCTTCACTTCAGATGAGAATTAGAGCACTTTAAACAAACTCTAATGATGTTAGCAAGGCAAGTTAGAAATACGGAGAATTAAAATATTTAAAGTACAGCTTAAATAAATCAAAATATGTATATCTTATACATTTGATAATATTAGAATTGTACATTTACATATGAAAAATAACAGAGCTTTTTTTTTTTTCTTCCCCTGGATGGGTGATCCATCTACCATAAAATAAACAGCACTTATTTTTCACTTTTCATGTTTGAGAAAAAAATATTGCAGGGGATTTCTTTAGAGTCAAACTCTTTTTATGCCTTTTCATAAAAAGATTAACTTATGTCATACAGCCTATATAAAGGAGATTCATTAACACCTTCATACAAGTGAAAATTGGAAATTGAAAGTTATGTGGAGTTGTAATCACCACCAAATGTGTGACCAAATGTGTTAAACTGTCTTTATAAGACCCTTTACTATTTTCTGCTTCTTTTTTTAACATCCTTGTTTTTAGAAATAACCTTCAGCTATAAATGACTATCTGGTTGGTGGTTATGACAAACTGCTGTAATTACTTTAAAAACATGTCAACACGATTGTAGAAACTCTGTTTTGCCCAAAGTTTGATTGCTGCCCAGTTAGTTTCAATGTTTCTGACTGAAAGATGAGTTATGTTTTAAGGTAATTGTTCTCAAACTTTAGTGTGCACAAGAATTTCAGGTACCACTAAAAATGTCAATTTTGCTTTCAACATCAGCCATTCCAATTACTGAAGTAGGTCTCAGGAACCAACACTTACAAGAAAAATTCCAGATGATTTTAATGAAGATTTGTAGACCAAACTGAGAGAAAACACTGCTCTAAAAAAATTCTCAGAATATAGCTCAGTTTTTAAAGGCCATTTGTCAAATCATGTTCTTTCTTTTTTTTTTTTTTTTTTTGAGATGGAGTTTCACTCTTGTTACCCAGGCTGGAGTGCAATGGCACGATCTCGGCTCACCACAACCTCCGCCTCCTGGGTTCAGGCAATTCTCCTGCCTCAGCCTCCTGAGTAGCTGGGATTACAGGCATGCACCACCATGCCCAGCTAATTTTTTCTATTTTTAGTAGAGACGGGGTTTCGCCATGTTGACCAGGATGGGCTCGATCTCTTGACCTCGTGATCCACCTGCCTCAGCCTCCCAAAGTGCTGGGATTACAGGCGTGAGCCACCGCACCCGGCCAAATCACGTACTTTCTAGCTCTAACATTTCTTGTCTATAAAATAAGGTTCAAATATCTTGTACCATTCAAGAGCTTCCATAGTCGGGACTCAGCCCCCTCAATCCATTGCCTTTACCCAATGTCCCCTGAAAGGCAGCTGGTCAGGACACTCCTCAATGAATCTCCTTGCCACTTCCTCCATACGCTGTCCTATACAGTGTGCTTCCACCAATCTAAATGGCCTGCAGTTATCCAAACATGCCATTTCATCTCTCAGCTCTGCTCCACTGAGTGGGTTTATTCCTCTGTACTGATTGCTACCCTACTCCCTCTCTTCACTCAGCTAATGCCGTCTCATCCTTTAAGACTCAATGCAAATCATTTCCTCCAGAGCATGTCATCTGAGCCTTCAAAAATAGGGAAGATAAAGGAGATCAGAAGAATCATTTCTTCAAATCCTTTAATTTATATTTTCATTTCAATCCTCACACAAACTAAAGAAATAGATTCTAAAATCTTCCCAAATTAACAGATGGGAAAGCTGCAGCTTGGAGAGGTTAAGTAAACTTGCCCAAAGTTACAGAGCAAGTAGGCGATGGAACAGAGGTTCCAAGTTAGTACTGAGTGAGTCTGAAGTCTATGCTCTTAACAACCACCCTAAGTGCCCCAGGTTGCTTTACATGTTCTTCCCAGGAGTTCCCATATTATCCTATATAAATTCCTGCCAGAGGACACCATGCTGCACATCCTTATTTACCTGATTGTATGCCTCATTTGAGCAGAAACTTCTTAAAAGCAAACATAGTGTTATTTCACTGTTGTAGCCCCGATAATTAGCATGTTTTGATATTCAGTAAACATTATAAAAGAATGTATGACATGAATGAATGAATGAATGAATGAATGAATGAAATTTATTCATTCTTTTAAATTGGGCAGGCTCCAAGAATACAAGAAACAAGAACTTGGAGACAATTGGGGAAGATAACCTCACAAGCAGTTTGATTAAAGTATGATACACGTTCTAATAGGGTGCTTGAGAGTATGAGGTGGAGCTCCCTGGAGGAGGTATGATAAGACATATTGCATAAGAATAAGTTAAATGAAAAGACAGATGCAGGAAGGAGTGATAATATTAATGAAGGACTAATAAGATGCTCCACCTTCTTGAATATGGGCTTAAAGCAGAAAGTGGTAACAGAGCAGGCAGGAGAGGTGGGTAACAGCCAGATTGGCAAGGCCTTGGAGGAGCAGTGGGAAGGCATCTGAAAGTCTTGAAGAACCAGAGTGACATATTAGATTTCCATTAAAAATGTACATGTACAAGGCCAGGCACAGTGGCTCACGCCTGTAATTCCAGCACTCTGGGAGGATGAGGCAGGTGAATCACCTGAGGTCAGAAGTGCAAGACCAGCCTAACAAACATGGTAAAACCCTGTCTACTAAAAAACACCAAAATTAGCCTGGTGTGGTGGCACACATCTGTAATCCCAGCTACTTGGGAGGCCGAGGCAGAAGAATTGCTTGAACCCAGGAGGCAGAGGTTATACTGCACTGCAGCCTGGGCAACAGATTGAGACTCAGTCTCAAAAAAAAAAAAAGTACAAATAAAACTACCCATGCTATAGTATGTGAGGAGGGATTAAAGGTGAAAGACTAAAACTAGAAGCCAGGAGTCTAGTCTGGAAGCTACTGAACTAATCTGAACTAATTAAGGCAACAGATGAGGATTACAAGGACTCAGAAGGAGACTATAGGAATGAAAACAAGAGGGAGGAATTGGCATACAGAGAAGGAAAGTAAGAAGTAAGAAGAGAGAAGTCAAGCATAATTTACTGAAGCCACACAAAATGAAAAAGAAAAAACAATGTAGATCTCCTAACCACCTACAGAGAGAAGCAGCCCAAATCATTTCTATTCGATTTTCAGTATCCTCAGGACAAGTTCAAATGATCCTGAAAGAAATAATTCACTAACCTGTTTGTAAGGAGTATCATTCAGGTAAATTTCAGTATCCCCAACTGAAATCAAAACACTTTTAGAACAAACAATATCGTTGTCAAAGCATTTCTTGTTCTGGGCAATGACAGATATATCTGAATCATCTGTACTCTGAAATGTCAAAAATATTTTATTAATATAAATACATACAATCTATATTATTTTTATTTTTATTAAGAAATCTTAAAGATCAATATTGACAATGGATTGCATCAGAATTGAAAAACAACTTACCTCTAAAATAAAAAGTCATTTTAAACTAACAATGTGAAGAATTTTATAGAAATATAGTAGGATAGCTCGATCTTTAGACACGTAAAATATCTTTGTTAAAATTTTGTTGTTCCAGCCAAGTTTTTTACCATTTAATTATTATAACTCAAATGTATAAACCAATTTCATTTTCTTTATCAATAAATAATCAAGAAAACAATAGATCACTTAGGGGAATCTTTAAAAAAATATTCACTTGAAACATGTCTTTTATCTTAAGCATATTTCTGGCTGAATAATTCTGTGTCTACAAATTAGATTTCAAATAGACACCAAACTTTGGTATTTGTTAGTAAATAAAACAATGTGTATTATTTGAGAGCTTGCTTTGAATTTTACATATATTATCCAATTTAATTATTATGAAAACTTTCTGGATTAGGTATTAGTTCCATTTTACAGAAGAGAAAACTGAGGTTAATGGGGATTAATTGATTATCTAAGGTCGAATAGCTAAATAAGTGCAGGGTCAGCTTTCAAATCCCTTATCTGTTTTGTCTTGTCTTGATGCCACTTGTAAAGAAATTAGGAAGGGTCTAGCAATGGTTGAGAAGAAAAGACAATTTTAGGTTATAGGGAATCCCTAACTTCAAGGAACATTATTTATTCTCTCTACTCTAAACGAAACATTTCACCTCCAGTTAGACCCCTTTCTTTGGCAACTCCCCAGTCCATCCACTAAGTCACTCCTTAGAATCAAAGTTTCTAATTTTCTCTCCCAGTTTAATGGATAGGTTTCTTCAATTGTACTGACTCTGGAAATTTTATTATAAAATATTTTTAGTATTCGTTCTTTAAAAGTTTTAATTGGCAACTTATACTTGTATATATTTATGAGATACATGTATATAATGTGAAATAATTAAATAAAACTAACATATTCATCAACTCATATACTTACCATTTTTCTAGGAAGAAAGAACATGCTTCTTGTCAAATTTTCAAAGTGGTCCTAATCTCCCCCAAAGTTAAAAGCCACTGCTCTAAGAGCCCTTTCACTAACTGTGGACAGTAGAGATCTCATTAAAAGGCAAGGAAGAAATGTGACATTTCTCTTTGGATTCAATGTCCAATTTTCAAAGGCCCACACACGTTTTCTGAATCTTTTCCATTTTGAGATATATGGGTCAGTGTTTATTTTCATAGTAAGAAAAAGTCATTAAATGTTTGGCAATCATAGGCCAGGCATGGTGGCTCACGCCTGTAATCCCAGTACTTTAAGACCCAAGGTGGGCAGATCACTTGAGGTCAGGAGTTCAAGACCAGCCTGTCCAATAGGGTGAAACCCTGTCTCTACTAAAAAGACCAAAATTAGCCGGGCATGGTGGCGCACAACTATAGACCCAACTCCTAGGGAGGCTGAGGCAAGAGAATCACTTGAACCTGGGAGGCTGAAGTTGCAGTGAGCCAAGATCACACCACTGTACACCAGGACTCCAGCCTGGGTGACAGAGTGAGACTCTATCTTAAAGAAAAAAAAAAAAATGTTTGGCAATCATTCATAGTGGTCTTTTTTTTAGAGAGATGGGGTCTTGCCGTGTCACCCAGTGCTGGAGTACAGTGGCATGATCATGACTCACTGCAGCCTCAACTTTCCAGGCTCAAACAACTCTTCCACCTTATACTCCTGAGTAGCTGGGAGACTACAGGTATATGCCACCACAACTGGCCAATTTTTAAAACTTTTTGAAGAGTCAGGGTCTTACTATGTCACCCAGGCTGGTCTCAAACTACTGGGCTCAAGTGATCCATTCACTTCAGCTTCCCAAAATGCTATGTTTAGAGGTGTATGACACCTTGTCTGATGATCATACAGGTCTAATGTAAATTCTCCACACCTAGTTTTCCACAACTGGCAATATGAACACTAGCTCAATACATCTCTTATTTTGGCTAATATCTTTCTGTCTTTTTAATAAATATTATAGCATAGTGCCTAGAGGATAGGTTTTTAATGAATGGTATTGATGGATTAATTAATGTGTCCCTCTGTAACCCATTTTTCCTTCATAAATGCTGGGAGCTATTGCTTCTTTTTAAACAATCCTTTTGCAAAGCATTGCCTAAATTTTGAAAAGTGGAATAATAAGGGTCATTAAGATGATTATGCCATTGTACTACTCAAAAAAATAATCTTATACCTTTCTGCCTTTCTGAATAATTTCAAAGAAGAAAAAATACATAATTCAGGGTTTTGTTTTGCTTTTCCTTTTGGGAAAAGTTATTTAGATTAAGGGATGGGAAAGCTGATTGAAAGGCTTTCTGTTGCCTTATATTTTATTACCATTAATTAAAGGGCTTCAGTGTTAGTTTTATCCTTTATATTAAATCTGAAATGTCAAGAAATATTCTATTTTGTATGGTTTGTCTTATAATATCATGTTATGCTGACAGTAATTTGAAACAATAGCAATATACCTAACAGTCACATTTCTATACTTTCCATTTCTAATGTATTTCAAGTTAATATTAGGTTTAGAAATAATGCTGCAGAGTTGCTAAGCAACACAGTAATAATGATAACACAGCTGGAGGAAAAAGGTCAACACCAATGTACCACATGGACTCCTCAAAACACTTTATTCTCAGATACTAAAAGCTTTAATACAGAATATGTCCCAAAATAATTCTGAAATGGAAACTGTCAGAACCTTTCAAGGTAGAATATAATTATACTTGACATGTCAGTATCAGCACCTGTCATAGTCCCAGCCCCTTTTAAGGGTAATTATCCCACACAAAGTCCCTGCTGATACCATAGCCTCAGGCAGCATGGCTTATGTTCCAAAGCAGCACATTCATTGATAGGCAAAGGGACTCCAAAGCTGGCAGAAAAAAAAACAAATATACACTACTCAATTCTTTCTCAAATTTGAACCAGAAAATACTGATTCTTTTTAATGTTTTGCAGTAAGATCTGAGGGTGAATAAACACGGAAAGGATATAAGGTAGAGTAAGCTGAACAGCTGAAAACAAGCTGAACATATGAGGAAGTAGAAATGATGACTGAGCTGAAAAAAAAGTAGAGAAAAGACACATAAAAGAAAGTTAGATACACAAGCCTGAGTAAGCAGAAAATAGAGCAGTCACACAAAGATTGTCCAAGTTGCAAGAATGACATCAGGTCATCCAGGAATCTCTGTTGCCTGGGGCCAAAACCACACTTCAGTTGACACCTTCCTGAGGTTCTTGTTGGAAGACATACAAAGTTGGAAAAAAGAATAAGAAATATTGTAAGAGGTTACAAAAAGTTTTCAAAAATCTTACCTTGTGATCAAACTAATTAAAATTGGATGGATTTCTTAATATTAACTTTCGTGTTAATAATACAAAATGCAAAGGTAAAATTTGGTTTTCTGTTTGAACAAGTTTTTGTGTTATGTTTTTTGACATTAGATTTTTTAATTGCACTTTAGGTTCTGGAGTACATGTGCAGATCATGCAGGATTACTGCACAGATACATACACAGCAATGTGGTTTGCTGCTTCCATCCCCTTGTCACCTATATCTGGCATTCCTCCCCATGTTATCCCTCCCAAAACTCCCTATCCACCACTGTCCTTCCCCTAGTCCCCCCAGACAGACCTCACTGTGTGATGTTCCCCTGCCTGTGTCCATGTGTTCCCATTGTTCCCGCCTGTGAGTAAGAACATGCGATGTTTGATTTTCTGTTCTTATGTCAGTTTGCTGAGAATGATTGTTTCCAGATTCATCCATGTCCCTACAAAGGACACAAACTCATCATTTTTTATGGCTACATAGTATTCCATGGCGTATATGTGCCACATTTTCCTTGTCCAGTCTATCATTGATGGGCATTTGGGTTGGTTCCAGGTCTTTGCTTTTGTAAATAGTGCTGCAATGAACATTCGTGTTTATGTGTCTTTATAGTAGAATGATTTATAATCCTTTGGATATATACCCAGCAATGGGATTACTGGGTCAAATGGAATTTCTATTTCTAGGTCCTTGAGGAATCGCCACACAGTCTTCCACAATGGTTGAACTAATTTACTCTCCCACCAACAGTATAAAAGTGTTCCTATTTCTCCACATCCTCTCTAGCATCTGTTCTAAGATTTTTATTTACCTTGAGTATACAACAAAAAAAGGGAAGAGAGAGACAGATTAAATTTACCTTTTTAGCTGTCTTTATTAAGTTTTGAGATTATCTGAGAAACTAAGTCTCCTCTCTACCAAAGAGTAAATGTTTTTGCTTTTCAAAATATTTGAATGGTCACTTTGATTAAATAAATGACATATTTTACAGTTATCTGTGACTCTAGTTTATGATATCAAGTGTTTTAAGCCTTTGATATTTGATACCTTTCCAAATTCTAAATTTATTCTTTTGGCCTCAAACTAACTTTTTAGATATTAGGGCTCCTAAAGTCCAAGACAGGCATATTTATCTTCATTGGTATGTTAAAATCATACCAGAATCATTGTTAAATGTGAAATGGTGTTTAACTTTCTTTGGGTTATATTTATGTGCATGTGTCATTAATATAAGTTCCATAATTATATGAAATTCACATAATTCTGGTATGTCTTAATACATGTTATTAGGAATAATTATGACTATTATGTTAAATTATTGTATTCCACAGAAATAATCAAATTTCCTTGTCAATTGTGTCTTTAGCAGCCATGGCTATTCCAAGACTTTTGTCACTCACAGACAATTATTGTTTTACTTTGATTCTTCTCAAATTTATAATCAGCTGCAGTCCACACCTTGCTTCCTTAAGGAAGTTTATGGAAATAACTCTGACAGGTGCTCTTGAATGCAGGTTTATAACTTTCAAGATTGTGCCATTGGACTAGAGAGAAAACTTCTGGGACTCTCATTGGAGAGCAGATGTGTTTGTGAGGATTGCTGGCCCAATACTGGGCAGAAAAGGAGTTAACTGCATGGGACTGAGCTAATAGAAGGCTGAAATAATTTATTATGACTTCTTTGTTTGAAACTTTGGGATTTTTTTTTTTTTTTTTTTTCTAGAGTCAATTATACATTTCTTTCTTTTTAGCTGTTTATAGCTTACAACAATTTGAGTGAAGTATGCTCTTGTGAGCAAAATTTGAGGCATATTTCTTCCTCTCTGATTTCTCCAGAATTTGAAAACCATTTGTGAGTATTCTTAAACTATGGCAATATAGTTATTTGCATAAGTTCAATTAGAATCTGTTTTCTGTTGTAACAGGACACAGTTAGAGATGCTGGTTATTTTACCAAGGCTTTGACTAGGATGGAATACTTTAAGATATGATTGGACTACTTTGGGGAATTTAAGCTGACTTTGCAGAGCTGGCCAAAGCCTATTGTATAGGAATTTTCTAAAGGAGTAAGACATGGAAATACAGAAACTGTATTTGTTTGTGCAATCCTTTTACAATGTTCATGACCTTTCATAAGTAAAGCACGTCACTTTCTGACAGGCCTAGGAACCCCAAGTTATTTTGGAACCTCAAGAAGAAAGAAAATAACCCAATTCATACAGGTATTTGCAGGCACAGATAAATCCTTAGCTTTGCTAACCTCAAGAGGCTTTTAAAAGGTCTAACCTGAGGTTATAAAAAAAGTTAAAACAAAACCAATGTAAAAGAACCTATATGAACAATAATTACTCTTGCTGCATTTTGTGCAACTAATCAGGCCAAATATACTAAGATTAAAACTTATTTTGCAAATAAATTGGTCCTATTATGATTTGTCTTTCAAAGAAATGAGGAACTAGAGAGAGGGAAAAATATCGTTTAAGAATAAGCTATTGTACATCTTTTATTAGATTCTAGCCTTGTCCATTATTTCTTAGTTGTTATTATTTGTCTACAATTCAGATTAAATCCTGAATTCTCTATTATCTACAAGCCTCCAAACTAACATTTTCACTTTTTTCTCACATTTTTCTGACTTGAAATCACTAGAAACTGAAACTGCCTTTGTGCCTGCCTACTGATATATTGACTTTTCAGAAAGTTCACTTCAACATCTGATTGAAACTGCAACACAGAAAAATCTGTCAGACTGCTGATAAAATTTGAAAATGCTTCAGCTGAAAAAACTCGTCTATCAACTGCTCCAGACATACAACAGAGTCAACATATAACTAAATGATTAAAATGATGATTGCCCAAAGAATTGCTCTGAATGAGCAGGTGGTAACATAACCTAAATGTTTCCAGAATTGCTTTCCCTTTGTTGTTAAAATTTGGCCTTGATCTCCTTTTTTTCTCCATGTTTTCCTTCCTCCCTCCATTCTTCTCTGTGAGACATAAGACATCATGACCTCCTTGGAATGAGCCTTTCCTAGCCTTAAGCAATCAAACCAAACCCATAACCTAGAGACTCATTTTCTTCTTTAAAGTTTTCTCTGAAAGATTTTGAGAATGGGGAGAATGTGAAAGAAAATAGAATCACAGGATTCTAAACTCACTATGCCAAAGGGAAAGTTAAGCTTGGGAACTAAGTCACACTATACTGCTTTCCTTTTGTTCTCAAACAGATAGCTGTAATTTCACAACCCTTTGTCATAGCTTCATCCATAAGTCAGTTTCCCACAATGATAGGAGGCCACATATCTCCCCATATGGCCTCTCTCACAAGTTACTCACAGGGAAATACCTTGTGAGCCCCTAAATCTTTCAGGATACATATTCTTTCTATAAACTAGTCCTAAAATCTAGTTTTGTTGAATCTCGCACTGACAATATCCATTACCAGCTTAACTTCACAGGGTTAGGACAAGGACAAGACCAGAAATCATTCCTCTGCCTACCCTGATATGAATGCATAATTGACCTTTTCCTCTACTCCCGCTTTTCACATGTAAAATGCAGATTTACTGAGGCTAATCAGAACCTCACAAGAAGGCTCTGATGAGTCTTACTTGCCTCACTTCCTATTGTGCCTCCTTTTTGTCTCTCCTGCTTGGTCTTTCCCCTTTAAATACTGAAGTTCCCAAAACCCTCTTCAGAAAAAGCACAGGTCACAGATATTCCTGTGACTTGTGTTTGTGTTTGTTTGTTTGTTTTTTCCACCCCAGGTACATCCTTAATATCCTTAACGTTGGCTAGATAATCTCTATTGATTGAGACCTGACTCAGTCACTTTTTGGTTAATAAGATGATTGGCTTAAAGATGGTTAATACTTATAAATGATACTTATATGGTGAAATTTTTAAATTGGCATCTTCTGAGTCTAAACTTTTAAGTTGGTTTTAAAATAAATTTTCTTCTGTGGGACTAAGATAGAAAAAAAGGTTTGAAGACAGAATTGTTAACCAAGAAGTCAGCTAAAAATATCAAAAGTTTTTTTAAAGGAGAGTGACTTCTCCAGTCACATTCAAGATAGGCTAAAGAAGAGAAGGTAATAAAAAAAATAGTATCTTTATCATTTTTATCATTTTACATAAGAAATACCTGTGTATAAATGCTATAATGATTTCAGGGCCTCAATTTATTCCTTATTTCTACAACTTCCTTTTTCATTTAATTTTATTCCCTTAACATACATTTAATTTCTTATTTGATTGATTTTATTATATCTTGCAAAACTTCTCTAAGACAGAAGATATTCTTACTTTATGGGGAGTAAATTTTATTCAGAATGGAATTTTCATTTGATTTTTACATACCATGTCTTTTTCACTGTTTCCTCTTTCTTCCTTTATCCTTCCTTTCTTTCCTTTCTACCTTTCTTTTTATTTTCCTTCCTCCCGTCCTTCTTCCATTTCTTTTTCTTTTTTCTTTCAGAAGTGCTATGCCTTTTGAAATGATCTTGCAATTAATTTGCATTTTACTCTCATTTAACAGAAAGAGCTCTATCTAATTTCATTTAGCTCTTTATATTTGCCAACAGCATAATGATTTCCCTTGACTTTCCTCTTTATCTATTTTAATTCTCTATGCATTAATTAATTAATTTTAAAACCAAGGTCTGTACCTTCAAGGTATTATAAGTTCACAGACAACTAAAAGTTTTGTGAAGGAGTAAGACATGGAAATACAGAAACTGTGAGGTCCAATGTTTTTTTTTTATTATTACATTTTAGGTTTTGGGGTATATGTGAAGAATATGCAAGATTGTTGCATAGGTACACACATGGCAGTGTGATTTGCTGCCTTCCTCCCCTTCACCTCTATCTGGCATTTCTCTTCATGCTATCTCTCCCCATCTCCCCACCCCCCACTGTCTATCCTCTATTTCCCCCCAACAGACCCCAGTGTGTAGTGCTCCCCTCCCTGTGTCCATGTGTTCTCATTGTTCAACACCTGCCTATGATTAAGAACATGCAGTGTTTGATTTTTCTGCTCTTGTGTCAGTTTGCTGAGAATGATGTTTTCCAGGTTCATCCATGTCCCTACAAAGGACATGAACTCACCTTTTTTGATGGCTGCATAATATTCCATGGTGTATATGTGCCACATTTTCCTGGTCCAGTCTATCATCGATGGGCATTTGGGTTGGTTCCAGGTCTTCGTTATTGTAAACAGTGCTGCAGTGAACATTCATGTGCATGTGTCCGTATAATAGAAACATTTATAATCCTTTGGATATATAGCCAGTAATGGGATTGCTGGGTCAAATGGAATTTCTATTTCTAGGTCCTTGAGGAATTGGCACACTGTCTTCCACAATGGTTGAACTAATTTACACTCCCAACACTGTAAAAGTGTTCCTATTTCTCCACATCCTCTCCAGCATCTGTTGTCTCCAGATTTTTTAATGATTGCCATTCTAACTGGTGTGAGATGATATAACAATGTAGTTTTGATTTGCATTTCTCTAATGACCAGTGATGATGAGCATTTTTTCATATGTTTGTTGGCCTCATGCATGTCTTCTTTTGTAAAGTGTCTGTTCATATCCTTCGCCCACTTCTGAATGGGCTTATTTGTTTTTTTCTTGTAAATCTGTTTTAGTTCTTTGCAAATTCTGGATATCAGCCCTTTGTCAGATGGGTAGACTGCAAAAATTTTTTCCCATTCTGTTGGTTGCCGATTCACTCTAATGACTGTTTCTTTTGCTGTGCAGAAGCTGTGGAGTTTGATTAGGTCCCATTTGTCTATTTTGGCTTTTGTTGCCAATGCTTTTGGTGTTTTGGTCATGAAGTCCTTGCCTATGCCTATGTCCTGAATGGTTTTGCCTAGATTTTCTTCTAGGATTTTTATGGTTTTAGGTCTTATGTTTAAGTCTTTAATCTATCTGGAGTTAATTTTAATGTAAGGTGTCAGGAAGGGGTCCAGTTTCTGCTTTCTGCACATGGCTAGCCAGTTTTCCCAACACCATTTATTAAACAGGGAATCCTTTCCCCACTGCTTGTTTTTGTCAGGTTTGTCAAAAATTGGAGAGTTGTAGATATGCTGTGTTGCCTCCGAGGCCTCTGTTCTGTTCCATTGGTCTATATCTCTGTTTTAGTGCCAGTACCATGCTGTTTTGATTACTGTAGCCTTGTAGTATAGTTTGAAGTCCAGTAGTGTGATGCCCCCCGCTTTGTTCTTTTTGCTTAGAATTGATTTGGCTATGCGGGCTTGATGCAGAGAAGGCCTTTGACAAAATTCAACAGCCCTTTATGCTAAAAACCCTCAATAAACTAGGTATTGACAGAATGTATCTGAAAATAATAAAAGCTATTTACAACAAACCAACAGCCAATATCATCCTGAATGGGCAAAAACTGGAAGCATTCCCTTTGAAATCTGGCACTAGACAAGGATGCCCTCTTTTACCACTCCTATTCAATATAGTACTGGAAGTTCTAGCCAGAACAATCAGGCAAGAAAAAGAAATAAAGGGCATTCAAATAGGAAAGGAGGAAGTCAAATTGTCTCTATTTGCAGATGACATGATTGTATATCTAGAAGACCCCATCGTCTCAGCCCAAAATCTCCTGAAACTGATAAGCAACTTCAGCAAAGTCTCAGGATACAAAATCAATGTGCAAAAATCACAAGCATTCCAATACACCAATAACAGACTTAAAGAGAGCCAAATCAAGAATGAACTTCCATTCACAATTGCTACAAGGAGAATAAAATACCTAGGAATACAACTAACAAGGAATGTAAAGGACCTCTTCAAGGAGAACTACAAACCACTGCTCAACGAAATAAAAGAAGACACAAACAGATGGAGAAACATTCCATGTTCATGGTTAGGAAGAATCAATATCGTGAAAATGGCCATACTGCCCAAAGTAATTTACAGATTCAACGCTATTCCCATCAAGCTACCAATGACCTTCTTCACAGAACTGGAAAAAAACACCTTAAACTTCACATGGAACCAAAAAATGTTTTAAGATACTCTGGGAGACAGCAACTGCCACAAGAGACTGAGTGGTGATCAAAGAGAAAAGGCCAGAATCAACACGGGAGGAAAGAGAGCTAGTTGTCAAGGAAGAATGAATTAAATCTGCTATTCATAGAGTTAGTTCCTGCCATAGGAAAGCAACAAGTAAATGAATGGTGCTGGCAGCCATCCTATCCCTCTCAGAAGAAATACTGATTCTTCTAGAAAAAGGATGGCTCGGTCACAGAAAATCTTAGCAGACAGAGTAAGCAAAATACTACTAAAGAAAAACTGAAGCAGAAAAAAATTCAAGCACTGAAAAATTTACTGCCTAGCATGATTATACTTCGAGATGATGGAAATTACGTTGCACTAGCAAATCACTAGTTTATCTTTGATATGCAATAATTATCTGTTTCAAAGTCAAATAAAATGTTTTTCCATTTATCACATGTGTTGTATTCAATTTGTCCTTAAACATTTTCAGGGCCTAATTCTAGTTTTATTAATTTTAATAAGATTACCCATTACAGTATCAAAAATATACTAGTATAATTATAATTAATTGTTAATGTAAGCTTTCTTCAAGTTACCAAATTAAATTCAATAAAAGTCTAGTTCTGAAGTCTGTTGATTGCAAACAAAATTTCTTTTTAAAATAATACTATAAAATAATAAAATATTTCTAAAATATTCGAAAAAGGCATATGCAATTCTAGAACTTCAAAATTTAGAATCTTAATACTCTTTGTGTCTTATGCTTACTAAATTATCCCTGATGATAGATTTCCATCCAGGTAGTGAACTCATGATCCAAATTTCATTGCTGTTAAAAAATTGGAAAAACATTTCCTGTGACATGTTTCCTTATATACATGTAGGTAATCTACTTAAAATTTGAAACTGAACATGATGGATTTATTTTAGCAGAAGAATACAGTTACAAATTAAGATGAATACAGGAATTCAGGTTACATAGGCTAAATGCCAAACTGTAACACTCTTACCTATGAAATGGACTGGCATCGTTAGATTGCAGCAATAAAGAAATATTGCTATAACCACTCAGCATCAAACACAAGAATATACTTTCCGCTTGCCAGGACTCAGAGTTAAGACAAATACTCTACTTGAAATATTTTCTGCACAATCACTATTTGAAATCACAATGATAAATACTACATTTTCTGTACAATAAAAGAAAATGAGGGTAACAGGAGAAAATACTAATAAGTAGTTATTGAGTTCACCAAATGCCCAGCATTCTGCAAAATGACTTGGAAAGAATGATAAGAAATATAAGGCTTTGTCCTCGCCACCAAAACCTTAGAATTTTCTTAGTGAAATCTGTCTTAACATGAAGTATATATAGTAGATACATCTTTACTGGCATGCTTTATATTTAATAGGCCCCTAAAATTGTTTTATTAAATAAATGTAATAATGTGAATGAAGGTCACCACCATACACTGGAAAACATTTGTAGAGATGATGATACACAAAGTTTTTGGGCTTTTTTTTTTCTCTGAAACGCTGCTGATCTATAACCTGGGTCACCATATTTAGTTTAGCATCTCTGTTCTTACAAAAGTGGGTTGCTTCAGGTTTTTTCCTTGTCATAAATTATACTGTGATGAGAGTCACATAAATGTGACTTTCTGGTTTCTTTGTGATATTTTTCTTTTTCTAGAAGGGGAATTGTTGGGTCAAAGCAACAGAAGAGAGTGTTTATGGTAAGCATGGCCAAATTGCTTTCCACTGATGCAGGGCTGACCCACACCTCCACCAGCCACCCACAGATGGGCTGCGCCACTGCACTGTCACCAACACTAACCACCACCACAAAAGTGGACATGTGCTGATTTGATGGGTGAAAACTGGTACTTTCATTTTTTTTTTTTTAATTTGTGCATTGTGGTGCACCCTGAGGCTGAACATGTTCCTAAAGTGCACGAGGTGTTCCAAATTTGCTTTCTTGCTTTGACTGTTTATATCTCTTCTATTTGGCTTTCATGTAAAAAAATAAAAATAAAAATAAAACAAGGTTTTTAATGCTTTTGGTAGAAATGTGCAAATATTTTTTCCATAGACAAAATGAAAAATAAAGTTTTGCAGAATCTCTTACTACTTAAAGATACCATAAACAAACATCTTTAACAGAAATGACATACTCAATGGGAACAAGTCATATTTTACATGAGATTGTCAGAGAAACTTAATTTTTCCAAATGTGACTTAAATTTGACTATGCAGGAGAAGATAATAATTTCAAAAATAATTAAATCATATTTTTTAAGGAAGTAAAATGTTCTACATCCTTACTACTTAACATATGGTTCGTAGACATGGAGCATCAGCACTATCTAGTAGCTTATTGAAAAGGCAGAACCTGGGAGATTTGGCAAGATGGCCAAATAGGAACAGCTCCAGTCTGCAGCTCCCAGTGAGACCACACAGAAGGTGGACTATTTCTGCGTTTCTAACCTAGGTACCTTGTTCATCTCATTAGGACTGGTTAGACAGTGAGTGCAGCCCACAGAGGGCAAGCAGAAGCAGGGTAGGGCATCACCTCACCCAGGAAATGCAAAAGGCCAGGGAACTCCGTTCCTTAGCCAAGGGAAGGCATGAGAAACTGTGCTAACCAGCCCAGATACTATGTTTTTCCCACAGATTTTATAACCTGCAGACCAGGAGATTCCCTTGCATGCCTATAATACCAGGTCCCTGGGTTTCAAGCTAAACTGGAGGGGTTTTTTGTACCCCAGAAGTGCCTGGAACCTCAGAGAGACAAAACTGTTCACTTCCCTGGAAAGGGAGCTGAAGCCAGGGAGTCAAGTTGTCTCACTCAGTGGGTCCCACTACCATGGAGCCCAGCAAGCTAAGAACCATTGGCTTGAAATTGTCACTGCCAGCACAGCAGTCTGAAGCCTTCCTGGGATGATTGAGCTTGGTGTGGGGACAGGCATCTGCCATTACTGAGGCTTGTGTAGACAGTTGTCCCCTCACAGTGTTAAAGAAGCCACTGGGAAGTTTGGACTGGGTAGAACACACCGCAGTGTGGCAAAGCAGCTGTGGTCAGACTACCTCTCTAGATTCCTCCTCACTGGGCATAACATCTTGAAAGAAAGGCAGCACTCCAGTAAGGGGCTTACAAATAAAACTCCCATCTCTGTGGAACAGAGTACCTGGGGGAAGGGGAGGCTATGGGCACAGCTCCAGCAGACTTAAACATTCCTGCCTGCTGGCTCTGTAAACGAGCAGCAGATCTCCCAGCACAGTGCTCAAGCTCAGCTAAGGAACAGACTGCCTCTTCAAATGGGTCCCTGACCCCTGTGCCTCCTGACTGACGGCACCTCCCAGCAGGAGTTGACAAACACCTCATACAGGAGAGCTCCAGTTGGCATCTGGTGGGTGACCCTCTGTAATGAAGCTTCCACAGGAAGGAGCAGGCAGTAATCTTTGCTGTTCTGCAGACTTCGCTGGTGATACACAGGCAAGTGGGGTCTGGAATGGACCTCCAGCAAACTCCATCAGACTTACAGAAGAGGGGCCTGACTTTTAGAAAGAAAACTAACAAAAAGAAAGCGATAACATCAACATTAACAAAAAGGATGCCCACACAAAAACCCCATCCAAAGGCCAATAGCATCAAAGAGCAAAGGTAGATAAATCCATGAAGCTGAGGAAAAACCAGCACAAAAATGCCGAAAATTCCAAAAGCCAGAATGCCTATTCTCCTCCAAACAACCTAAACTCCTTTCAGATAAGGGCACAAAACTGGACAGAGAATGAGTTTGACAAACTGGTAGAAGTAGGCTTCAGAAGGTGGGTAGTGACAAACTCTTCTGAGCTAGAGGAATATGTTTAACCCAAAGCAAGGAAGCTCAGAAACCTGATAAAAGGTTACAGAAACTGCTAACTAGAATAAGCAGTTTAGAGAAGAACATAAATGACCTGATGAAGCTGAAAAACACAGCACAAGAACTTTACAAAGCATACACAAATATCAATAGCCAAATCAATCAAGCAGAAGAAAGGATACGAGATTAGAGATCAACTTAATGAAATAAAGTGTGAAGCCAAGATAAGAGAAAAAAGAATGAAAAGGAAAAAACAAGGCCTCTAAGAAATATGGGACTATGTGAAAAGATCAAACCTACGATTGATTGCTGTAGCTGAAAGTTACAGGGAGAATAAAACTAAGTTGGAAAATGCACTCCAGGATATTATCCAGGAGAATTTCCCCAACCTAGAAAGACAAGCCAATATTCAAATTTGGGAAATACACAGAACACCAACCACTAAGATAGTTCCTGAGAAGAGCAACCCCAAGACACATAATCATCAGATTCCCCAAGGTTGAAACAAAGAAAAAAAATGTTAAGGGCAGCCAATGAGAAAGATCAGGTTACCTACAAAGGGAAGCCCATTAGACTAACAGTGGATTTCTCTGCAGAAACCCTACGAGCCAGAAGAGAGTGGGGACCAATATTCAACATTCTAAAAGCAAAGAATTTTCAACCCGGACTTCTATATTCAGCCAAACTAAGCTTTATAAGCAAAACAGAAATAAAATCCTTTACAGACAAGCAAATGCTGAGGGATTTTGTCACCACCAGGCTTGCCTTACAAGAGCTCCTGAAGGAAGCACTAAATATGGAAAGAAAAAACTGGTATCAGCCACTGCAAAAACATACAAAATGTAAAGACCAATGACACAATGAAGAAACTGCATCAACTAATGTGCAAAATAACCAAATAGCATCATGATGACAGGATCAAATTCACACATAACAATATTAACCTTAAATGTAAATGGGCTAAATGCCCCAATTAAAAAAAAAACAGACTGGCAAATTGGATAAAGAGTCAAGACCCATCATGTGCTGTATTCAGGAGACCCATATCATGTGTAAAGACACGCATAGCCTCAAAACAAAGGGAGGAGGAAGATTTACCAAGCAAATGGAAAGCAAAATAAGAAAAAAGAAAAAAAGAAGCACAGTTTGCAATCCTAGTCTCTGATAAAATAGACTTTAAACCAACAAAAATCGAAAAAGACAAAGAAGGGTATTACATAAATGGTAAACAGATTAATGCAAGAAGAAGAGCTAACTCTCCTAAATATATATGCACCTAACACAGGTGCACCCAGATTCATAAAACAAGTTCTTAGAGACCTACAAAGAGACTTAGACTCCCACATAATAATAGTAGGAGACTTTAACACCTCACTGTCAATATTAATGACAGATCAACAAAACAGAAAATTAATAAGGATATTCAGGACTTGAACTCAGCTCTGGACCAAGCAGACCTAATAGATATCTATAGAACTCTCCACCCCAAATCAATAAATACCCATTCTTCTCAGCACCACATAGCACTTATTCTAAAATCAACCATGTAAGTGGAAGTAAAACACTCCTCAACAAATGCAAAAGAACGAAAATCATAACAGTCTCTCAGATCACAGTGCAATCAAATTAGAACACAGGATTAAGAAACTCTTCCAAAGCTGCACAACTACATGGAAACTGAACAAACTGCTCCTGAATGACTACTGGGTAAATAATGAAATTAAGGCAGAAATAATGAAGCTCTTTGAAACCAATGAGAATAAAGACACAACATACCAGAATCTCTGGGACACAGCTAAAGCAGTGTTTAAAGGAAAATTTATAGCACTAAATACCCACAAAAGAAAGTGGCAAAGATCTAAAACTGACACCCTAACATGACAATTAAAGGAACTAGAGAAGCAAGAGCAAACAAATTCAAAAGCTAGCAGAAGACAAGAAATAACTAAAATCAGAGCAGAACTGAGGGAGATAGAGACACAAAATATCGTTCAAAAAATCAATGAATCCAGGAGGTGGTTTTTTGAAAAGATTAACAAAATAGATAGATCATTAGCCAGCCTAATAAAGATGAAAAGAGAGAAGAATCAAATAGACACAATAAAAAACGATAAAGGGAACATCACCACTGATCCCATAGAAATACAAACTACCATCAGAGAACACTTTAAACACCTCTACATAAATAAACTAGAGAACCTAGAAACAATGGATAAATTCTTGAACACATACACCTTCCCAAGGCTAAACCAGGAAGAAGTCAAATCCCTGAAAAGAAAAATAACACAATCTGAAATTAAGGTAGTAATTAATAGCCAACCAACAAAAAAAGCCCAGGACCAGATAGATTCACAGCTGAATTCCACCAGAGGTACAAAGAGGAGCTGGTACCATTCCTTCTGAAACTATCCCAAACAATAGAAAAAAAGGGACTCCTCCCTAACTCATTTATAAGGACAGCATCATCCTGATTCCAAAACCTGGCAGAGAAAAAACAAAATAAGAATATTTCAGGCCAATATCCCTGATGAACATTGGTGCAAAACTCCTCAATAAAATATTGGCAAACTGAATCAAGCAGCACATCAAAAAGCTTATCCACCACCATCAAGTCAGCTTCATCCCCGGGATGCAAGCCTGGTTCACCACATGCAAATCAATAAATGTAAGCCATCGCATAAACAGAACCAATGAAAAAAGCCACATGATTATCTCAAGAGATACAGAAAAGACGTTCAATAAAATCCAACATCCCTTCATGCTAAAAACACTCAATAAACTAGGTATTGATGAAACATATCTCAAAATAATAAGACCTATTTATGGCAAATGCATAGCCAGTATTATACTGAATGGGCAAAAGCTGGAAGAATTCTCTTTGAAAACCGGCACAAGACAAGGATGCCCTCTCTCACCACTTCTATTTAACATAGTATTGGAAGTTCTGGACAGGACAATCAGGAAAGAGAAAGAAATAAAGGTATTCAAATAGGAAGAGAGGAAGTCAATTTGTCTCTGTTTGCAGATGACATGATTGTATATTTAGAAAACTCCATCCTTTCAGCCCAAAAACTTCTTAAACTGGTAAGCAACTTTAGCAAAGTCTCAGGATACAAAATCAATGTGCAAAAATCACAAGCATTCCTATACACCAATAATAGACAAACAGAGAGCCAAATCATGAGCGAACTCCTGTTCACAATTGCTTCAAAGAAAATAAAATATCTAGGAATACAACTTACAAGGGATGTGAAGGGCCTCTTCAAGGAGAACTACAAACCACTGCTCAAGGAAATCAGAGAGGACCCAACCAAATGGAAAAACATTCCATGCTCGTGGATAGGAAGAATCAATATCATGAAAATGGCCATATCTCCAAAGTAATTTATAGATTCAGTGCTATCCCCATCAAGCTACCACTGACTTTCTTCAAAGAATTAGAAAAAACTACTCTAAACTTCATATGGAATCAAAAAAAGAGTCCGTATAGCCAAGACAATCCTAAGCAAAAAGAAGAAAGCTAGAGGCATCATGCTACCTGACTTGAAACTATACTACAAGGCTACAGCAACCAAAACAGCATGGTGCTGATACCAAAACAGATACATAGACCAATGGAACAGAACAGATGATTCAGAAATAACACCACACATGTACAACCATCTGATCTTTGACAAATCTGACAAAAACAAGCAACAAGCAATGGGGAAAGGATTCCCTATTTAATAAATGGTGTTGGGAAAACTGGCTAGCCACATGTAGAAAACTGAAACTGGATCCTTTCCTTACACCTTATACAAAAATCAACCCAAGCTAGATTAAAGATTTAAACGTATTACCTAAAACCATAAAAACCATAGAAGAAAACCTAGGCAATACTATTCAGGACATAGCCATGGGCAAAGAGTTCGTGACTAAAACACCAAAAGCAATTGCAACAAAAGCCAAAATTGACAAATGGGATCTAATTAAACTAAAGAGCTCAAACTAGTGTCAGAGTGAGTAGGCAACCTACAGAATGGGAGAAAAATTTTGCAATCTATCCATCTGACAAAAGGCTAATATCCAGAATCTACAAAGAACTTAAACAATACACAAAAAAAAAAACCATCAAAAAGCGGGCAAAGGATATAAACAGACACTTTTCAAAAGAAGACATTTATGTGCCCAACAAACATATGACAAAATGCTCATCATCACTGATCATTAGAGAAATGCAAATCAAAACCACAATAAAAAGTCAAGAAACAACAGATACTGGAGAGGATGTGGAGAAATAGGAATGCTTTTACACTGTTTGGTGGGAGTTAAATTAGTTCAACCATTGTGGAAGACACTGTGGTGATTCCTCAAGGATCTAGAACGAGAAATATCATTTGACCCAGCAGTCCCATTACTACATGTATACTCAAAGGATTATAAATAATTCTACTATAAAGACATATGTACAAATATGTTTACTGTAGCACTATTCATAATAGCAAAGACTTGAACCCAACCCAAATGCCTTTCAATGATAGACTGGATAAAGAAAATGTGGTACATATACACCATGGAATACTATGCAGCCATAAAAAAGAATGAGTTTTTATTTTTTGCAGGAAAATGGATGAAGCTGGATACCATCATTCTCAACAAATTAATGCAGGAACAGAAAACCAAACACTGCATATTCTGACTCATAAATGGGAGTTGACCAGTGAGAACACATGGACACAGGGAAGGGAACCTCATCACACACTGGGGCCTGTCAGGAGGTGGGGGTAAAGGGTAAGGAGAGCATTAGAACAAATACCTAATGCATGTGGGGCTTAAAACTTATATGACAGGTTGATAAGTGCAGCACACCACCATGGCACATGTATACCTATGCAACAAACCTGCATGTTCTGCACATGTATCTCAGAACTTAAAGTATAATTTAAAAAAAAAGAAAAGGCAGAATCCAAAACCCTACTGCAATTCTATGAAAACAGAATTTATATTTTAACAATATCCCTAGGTGATACACATGCACACTAAGGTTTAGGAAGTGCTGCTCTAAACACTTGACATTGAAAGGTGGCATATGTGTTTATCACAAGTGTTAGATTGCTAGAACTAAAAAATAACGTTTAAGCTTGTGGTCTCTATTCTCTAGTGAAGACTGCTGAAAAATTTAAACAAGTAGTTTTTTAACTTCATAACTTCAGTCAAAATTGTGCTAGTTCCTATGAGGAACTCAGAAGAAGTGTACCACACAGTTCTGACATAAAATGATATACAATCTAGATGACTACAGAAGAATAATCAGAATATAATGAGCTGCTTAATTTTGACATGATTACTATAAACACAATGGGATATAAGAACAGGACAGATCACTGTGAGCTGAAAATATGACTTTGAGGGAGCAGAGGAAATCAGATACAGAGAGCACAATGAGAAAAGATATAAATGAGGGATGGAGTTGACAGAACCCTTTGAAAGACTAGCATAAGAGGTTTCACTTTATGAGGCTACTGGAAGCTACAGGAAGCCATTGGAAATCCCTGTAGTTCTTAATAAGCAATGACATGATAACAACCTGAATCTTAGAAAGATAAATAGAAAGAAAGAGTGTATTACTGTAAGGATGAATTTGAATCAGAAATATAGTCAAGAAATTGAGGCTCAGAGCTATATGTATCAATTTGGAACTCATCAGTGTGTAGATGTGGCTAAGATTTTAGAAGCGGATGAACACACCAAGCACTAGGAGAAAGGGGTAGAAAGCCACAAAAAGATGTCCAGTTCAGTTAACATTCAGTGAAAAACTATGTTC
Source organism: Cebus imitator (assembly GCF_001604975.1). Taxonomy (NCBI): domain Eukaryota; kingdom Metazoa; phylum Chordata; class Mammalia; order Primates; family Cebidae; genus Cebus; species Cebus imitator. The sequence goes on along the minus strand of NW_016107471.1, from coordinate 759,742 downwards.
CCAGTATGAAACGATAATGAGAAAGACTTGGTCCTTGCTCTAAAGGAGCCAACTCAGTCATCGCTGGGTGGGGGCTTATGCAAGAGGAAAAGGCAACACAAGACAAAGACAAAACCAGAAAGAGACTGAAAGACTCACAATATCCAGAAAGTCAAGGGTGGAGGTAACTTAAAGGAGTGTCAGAGGCATGTAAATATCAAGGAAAATGAGAATTTGATATAAAATCAAATCTGATACATTTTGGGAATAAGTATATTTGTTTATGTTTTCAAATTCCTAAATTGTTATCTACTTTTCTAAGCCTCTAAATTTATATTCTAAACCTCAGGGGATGAAAGCATTCTAATATAAAATTGTTTGCTAAAACAGGCTTATTCAAAGAAGATACTCAGAGAATGCATATTCATTAGTGTGCCTTCCTTAAGCTCCAAAAATTATCCAGATAACACAAGACCAAAAACAAAAAATACCCTACAGGCAACTTGACATCCACTATGATTACTTGACTGTCAAATCCATTCTCAGGTATTTATTCTTTAAGAAACTTCAAATAATTCGTAAAGGAAGCCAAGACAAGTACCAACAGGAAAATGCAATGATGTAAAATATAAGCAAGAGCCTTGCTTCAGTTTAAACGGCTATAGATTTTACTATTCATTTTTTATATAACAGAACTAATATAAAATGGAAGATAGCCTATTTTCTTGACTTAGACTTAAATAACAAAATCACACACAAACTTCTAATAATATAAAAGTCATATCCAGAAAAAAATGCATTAATCATAGGTTAGTTTGCTGAAGGAAAAATATTTTGTTTATTCTTGTGTGACTTCTTTCTAAAGCTCACATTTTTTTTATTTAGAAATGTAATTCTGTGATCATTAATGTCTAAAATTTAAATATATAGGTAATTGAAATGCATTCAATGTAAGCAATTTTAAGGATTTTATCAGATATATAAAGCCTGGAGTTTACCAAAGCATATCATCAAAATAGCATTTCTAGAATTGAACATATATCTTTTTATTATCAAACCACAAAAAATGTATAACTCAATTATGGTTTAACGTGTTACATTTATATTCACCAAACCAAGTTAATAACAATAAAAATGGCTGACATTTATTGAACATTCACTTTATATCAAACGCTGTCTAAGCCTTTTATGTATATTTATCTTATTTAATCCTCAGAACTATTTCACAATTACTTTTCACATCTTATAGGTGAGAAAATGGAGGCACGAAAGTTTAAGAACTAGCCCATTACTTATAAATAATCAAAGTTAAGAATGAGTTAAGGAAATACCAAAACCTGGCAGAGACACAGTGAAAAAAGAAAACTTCAGGCCAATATTCCTGATTAACATAGACTCAAAAACCCTCAACAAAATACTAGCAAAGTGAATCTAGCAACACATCAAAAAACTAATCCACCACAATCAAGTAGACTTTATTTCTGGAATGATAGGTTAGTTCAACATACACAAATGAATAAATGTGATTCATCACATAAACAGAACTTTAAAACAAAAACCACATGATCATCTCAACAGACGCAGGAAAAAGTTTTTGATAAAATTCAACATCCCTTCATATTAAAAACCCTCTAAAAATTGGGCATCAGAGGAACATATGTCAAAATATTAATAGCCATCTATGATAAACCCAAAATCATTTCAAATGGGCAAAAGCTGGACCCAATCCCAGTGAGAAGTGGAACAAGACAAGGATGCCCACTGTCATCACTCTTATTCAACACAGTACTGGAAGTCTTAGCCAAAGCAATCAGGCAAAATAAAGAAAGGGCATTCAAATAAAAACAGGAAGTCAAAGTATCTCTCTTCACAGACAATATGATTCTACACCTGGAAAACCCCACAGCCTCTGCCCAAAGGCTCCTAGAACTGATAACTTCAGTAAAGTTTCAGGAGACAAAACCAATGTACAAAAATAAGCAGAATTTCTTTTCTTTTTTTTAAATTGTACTTTACATTCTGGGGTACATGTGCAGATCTTGCAGAATTGTTGCATAGGTACACACATGTTATGGTGGTTTGCTGTCTCCATCCCCCCATCACCTACATCAGGTATTTCTCCAAGTGTTATCCCTCCCCAACCTCCCTGTCCCCCGCTGTCCCTCCCCTGGCCCCCCACCCCCTAACACACCCCAGTGTGTGATGTTCCCCTCCCTGTGCCCATGTGTTCTCTTGTTCAACACTTGCCTATGAGTGAGAACATGCGGTGTTTGTTTTTCTGTTTGTGTGTCAGTTTGCTGAGAATGATTGTTTCTAGATTCATTTATGTGCCTACAAAGGACACAAACTCATCATTTTTTATGACCGCATAGTATTCCATGGTGTATATGTGCCACATTTTCTTTGTCCAGTCTATCATTGGGCATTTGGGTTGGTTCCAGGTCTTTGCTATTGTAAACAGTGCCACAATGAACATACATGAGCATGAGCCTATAATAGAACAATTTATAATACTTTGGGTATATACCCAGTTATGAGATTGCTAGATCAAATGGAATTTCTATTTCTAGATCCTTGATGAATCACCACACTGTCTTCCACAATGGTTGAACTAATTTACACTCCCACTAACAGTGTAAAAGTGTTCCTATTTCTCCATGTCCTCTCCAGCATCTGTTGCCTTCAGATTTTTTAATGATCGCCATTCTAACTGGTGTGAGATGGTATCTTAATGTGGTTTTGATTTGCATTTCTTTAATGACCAGTGATGATGAGCATTTTTTCATATGTTTGTTGGCCTCATATATGTCTTCTTTTGAAAAGTGTCTGTTCATATCCTTTGCCCAATTTTGAATGGGTTTGTTTTTTTCTTGTAAATCTGCTTTAGTTCTTTATAGATTACAGATATTAGCCCTTTGTCAGATGGGTAGATTGCAAAGTTTTTTCCCATTTTGTTGGTTGCCAGTTCACTCTAATGGATTGTTTCTTTTGTTGTGCAAAAAATCTTATGTTCAGTTACATTCCATTTGTCTTATTTTGGCTTTTGTTGCCATTGCTTTTGGTGTTTTAGTCATAAAGTCCTTGCCTATGCCTATGTCCTGAATGGTATTGCCTAGGTTTTCTTCTAGGGTCTTTATGGTGTTAGGGCTTATGTTTAAATCTTTAACCCATCTAGAGTTAATTTTAGTGTAAGTGTGAGAACGTGGTCCAGCTTCAGCTTCTGCACATGGCTAGCCAGTTTTCCCAACACCATTTATTATACAGGGAATTCTTTCACCATTTCTTGTTTTTGTCAGGTTTGTCAAAGATCAGATGGTTGTAGATGTGTGGCATTGCTTCTGAGACCTCTATTCTGTTCCATTGGTTTATATCTCTGTTCTGGTACCAGTACCATGCTGTTTTGATTACTGTAGCCTTGTAGTATAGTTTGAAGTCAGGTAGTGTGATGCCTCCAGCTTTGTTCTTTTTGCTTATATGGGCTCTTTTTTGGTTCCATATGAAGTTTAATGTGGTTTTTTCCAGTTCTGTGAAGAGGGTCATAGGCAGCTTGATGGGGATAGTGTTGAATCCATAAATTACTTTGGGAAGTTTGGCCATTTTCATCATATCGATTCTTCCTAACCATGAGCATGGAAGGTTTTTCCATCTGTTTGTGTCCTCTCTTATTTCCTTGAGCAGTGGTTTGTAGTTCTCCTTGACGAGGTACTTTACATCCTTTGCTAGTTATATTCCTAGGTATTTTAGTCTCTTTGTAGCAATTGTGAGTGGGAGTTCACCCATGATTTGGCTCTCTGTTAGTCTGTTATTGGTGTATAGGAATACGTGTGATTTCTGCACATTGATTTTATATCCTGAGACTTTGCTGAAGTTGCTTATCAGTTTAAGGAGATTTTGGGCTGAGATGATGGGGTCTTCTAAACACACCGTCATGTTGTCTGCAAAGAGAGACAATTTGACTTCCTCTTTTCCTAACTAAATACCCTTTATTTCTTTTTCTTGCCTAAAATTTAGCAGCATTTCATACACCAATAATATTCAAGCCGAGAGCAAAAGAATAAGATTGCAATTCCATTCACAATAGTCATATACACACAAAAAAATACCTAGGTATACAGCTAAACAGGAAAGTGAAAGATCTCTATAACAAGAATTACAAAACACTGCTGAAAGAAATCAAGATGACACAAAAAAATGAAAATACATTTCATGCTCATGGATAGGAAGAATCGAAATTGTTAAAATGGTCATACTTCCCAAAGCAATCTACAAATTCAATGCCATTCCTAACAAATTACCAATGTCATGTTTCAAAGAATTAGAAAAAAAAACTATTCTAAAATTCATATGGAATCCAAAAGGAGTTGTACTAACCAAAGCAATCCTAAGCAAAAAAAAAAAAAAAAAAAAAAAAAAAAAAAAAAAAAAAAAAAAAAAAAAAAAAAAAAAAAAAAAAAAAAAAAAAAAAAAAAAAAAAAAAAAAAAAAAAAAAAAAAAAAAAAAAACAAAGCTGGAAGCATCAAACTACCCAACTTCAAACTAAACTACGAGGCTACGACAACCAAAACAGCATGGTATTGGCACAAAAATGACATGATGAAAAAGGTTAGAGAACCCAGAAATACAGCCACGTATCTACAACCATCTGATCTTTGACATAATCAACAATAATAAGCAGTGAGGAAAGAACTCCCCATTCAACAAATGCTGCTGGGATAACTGGCTAGCCCTATGCAGAAGATTGAAACTGGAACATTTCCTTTCATTAAATACAAAAATCAACCAAACATGGATTAAAGACTTAAATGTAAGACCTAAGATCACAAAAATCCTAGAAGAAAACCTAGAGAATACTATTCTGGATGTAGGCCTTCTCAAAGATTTTATAACAAAGACACCTAAAAGCAATTGCAACAAAAACAAAAATTAACAAGTGGGGTCTAATCAAACTAAAGAGCTTCAGCACAGCCAAAGGAATATCAACAAAGTAAAGAGAAAACCTACGGAATGGGAGAAAATATTTGCAAATCATGCACCCTATAAATGCCTAATAACCAGAACGTCTAAGGGACTTAATAAGCACCAAACAACTTCATTAGAAATTGACAAAGGACATGAACAGACACATCTCAAAAGAATACATACCTGCAGCAATCAGCATATGAAAAAATGTTCAACATCATTAATCATTAGAGAAATGCAAATCAAAACCACTATGAGATATCATCTCACACCAGTCAAAATGGCTACTATTAAAAAGTAAAAAAACAACAGATGTTGGTAAAGTTGCAAAAAAAAAAAAAAAATGAAACACTTATACACTGCTGGTGAGAAGGTAAATTAGTTTAGGCACTGTAGAAAGCAGTGTGGCAATTTCAGAATTATCATTCAACCCAGAAATTCCATTATTGTGATGTACCCAAAGGAATATAAATTGTTCTACCATAAAGACATATGCACACATACATTTATTGCAGCACTATTCACAATAGCAAACACATGGAATCAACCTAGATGCCCATCAATAGTGGAATGCATAAAGAAAATGTGGTATATATACATCATGGAGTACCATGCAGCCCTAAGAAAGAAATGTCTTTTGCAGCAAAATGGATGCAGCTGGAGACCATTATCCTGTGAATTAACACAGGAACAGAAAACCAAATACCGCATGTTCTCACTTATAAGTGGGGGCTAAACATTGACTACATCTGGACACAAAGAGGGGAACAACAGACACTGGGGCCTACTTAAGGGTGGAGGGTGGGAGGTGGGTACCAGGATGATGAAATCCTTTGTACACCAAACCCCAGCAACATGTAATTTACCCACAATAACAAATCTTCACATGTACTCCCTGAACCTAAAATACAACTTGAAAATATATATTATTGTTTTATAGGTTTTATAAATAGCACATGAATTCGATGTATCAGGGACCAGCATACATGTTTTTACATTAAGTCTTTACACAAATGCAAATAAAAATGTCTAACTGCAACCTACCTTTATCAAAAATACCTGGCAATCACTGATATAGTCATATTCTAGTCCATCAAAAGAATAATAATGCCGGTCCCCATATATTGTGCACACTGCTGGGCATGGATAATATGTGCAATTGAACATTCCTCGTCGACAAACACTATTGAAAAATAACACAAGTTACCTTTCTAAAGAACTTGACCTTAACTGGTGATTTCAAGTGACAGTAATAACAGAATGTTTGTATTCAAGAGAATTCATGAGCAAATATTCCTTATGAATATTGCCAGTTCATTCTGATACCACCTCTTACATTGACAAAGAAGCCATATATTTATCACTTTGTTTAAATAAATTATCAGACACCAAAACCAACCCTAGGAATTGTGCATAGGTCACACAGAAAATAGATGATGGAATGAAAAACTGAACACAGATCTGCTGGTGGCTGAAGGAGCACAATGCCATCTCCCACACTTGAGTAAATTTAAATGTATTAGACATGACATTGCTCATGAATTTAGAACTTTTGTCCATATTTTAGAGAAATTATATTTCAAATTTTATTTTATGATATTCTTTTGACTTATCTCGAAACTTGAAACATTCCATTAAATATGGTCTTTTCTTTGTAATATTTAGCACTTTCTTATAAACATGATTTTTTCCCATTAAAATTTTAGGTTGTTGTATTTCACACTTTTCTTCTGAGCTGAACAAATATGCATAAAGATAATGATATGGTTCCCTGTAGATAGTAACTGTCCACCAACTCCTACAAGCCTTTAAAATCTTATTTGCTCAGGCTTGATTTACTTTTTGCTGATGTCAGTCTCATTAAATAAATACAAGATGATTGAAATTAACACAATTACTTAGGAAAATATTTGTGAAATAAATGGATCTCCTTACCAGGTGTAACATGGTGTAGCAATCACTTCTCCTGAGAGATACTCCCAGTCTTTCCAGATACATGGGCAGCTTTCCGGAACATAACACTTTCCTTTGTGCTCTGCCATTCTTCCAAATGAAGAAGTAAAATGCTATTTAGTATGAACTACCAATTTCAGTTTTAAAATATCAGTAACCTTAGCACATTAAAATGATCATCTATATTTATTAGACCTGTCTAAGACACTCTATCTGACCTGCCGAGGAGCTGAATCCAGTCTTCCTCCCTGTTTTTCCACGGAATACCTTACACATCACAGTACTAAATGCCAGGCAAATGACTAGATGTGGTATCTGTACCTTTCTGTTATTCACTAAGTGCATAAAAAGAAGACAGAAGCCTACATTTCTAATGTAGTGAGTCATTCCAGAAAAAAAAAAAATTGTAGAGGAAGTGAGAGTCCCTTTCTTTAATATCTGCTACTTAGAAGAGTCTGTGGGATTCAACAATTTTTTGATAAAATAGTAAATTATCAAATGGTTAACATTTTTATTACAAGATGTAGAGAGTATCAAAAGCTTCTTTCTGAGTGCTTAAAGTTGAAATCAGGAGAGTTTAGGTATGTGTGGAACTAAAAACATTATATTGTTTCACATTATTTCTTATTTACTTTTTATTTCACTCAAGGAGTGTTTAATAACTTGAATACTAGGAATTACAAGCAATTATCAAAAGCAGAAACTCATATTCATAAAACGTTATACATCATTTGAACTAAAAGACATTTACACTACTAAAATCAAACATGCATCACCTTCAAACATTCTTATATCATGATTTTTACATATTATATTAGTTAACACCATTCCTCATCACTACATAAATTTTATCATACAGTTGTACCATTCTTCTCGAATTTTTTTAATCTTTGTCTTCATTCTTTACATTATCCTTCTTGAGAACAGTGTGGATTTCATCCATTACCTTAGATACATTTCTGATTGTCTTATTCAGTTGGTTTTCAAATAGTAAATTCATGTTTTCTGAAATCTTTAAGTTTTCTTGTAACTGACTATGGTCCTTTTTAACTTCTCTGAGTTCACCAGAGAGGACTTTTGTTGGAATTCTCCAAATTTAATGTGGTTTTTTCATCTTCATCTGTTTTTTCCTCCCAGTGACTGCAGCTTCTTTTCTACCTCAGTGTTTCTTATTTATTTAATGTAATAACTTTTGAATGTTGGTTTCAAGTGTTATTTTCTTCTGGAAAGATTGTTTCCTGAAATAGTGTCTAAAAATGTCTATGACTATAAAACTTAAAATATACAAATGTTATATTTTAATATACAATTTAAATATAAACATAAAATTAAGTATAAAATTTTAATAGAAAAATTGAACTAATCTCAGAGAAGAATAAATTTTGGTGTGTTATTTAAATATTTGGAGGCCGGGCGCGGTGGCTCAAGCCTGTAATCCCAGCACTTTGGGAGGCCGAGGCGGGTGGATCACAAGGTCAAGAGATCGAGACCATCCTGGTCAATATGGTGAAACCCCGTCTCTACTAAAACTACAAAACATTAGCTGGGCATGGTGGTGTGTGCCTGTAATCCCAGCTACTCAGGAGGCTGAGGCAGGAGAATTGCCTGAACCCAGGAGACGGAGGTTGCAGTGAGCCGAGATCGCGCCATTGCACTCCAGCCTGGGTAACAAGAGCGAAACTCCATCTCAAAAAAAAAATAAAAAAAAAAATTTGGTATGAAGATTAAATATATATTACATATAATATCAAATCCTTTAATATAAATAAATATATATTTCAATATTCTTAAATTTTTTTCTAAAAGTTTTAATAAATAATAATTATATAGTATAATAATAAATAATTTTGTTAGTAATAAAATATAAATATAATTAAATATATAAAATAGCAATAAGGATAAAAATAACATTAAATTTTAAAATCTGTTGTAATTTAAATAATTTATTATGAATTAATCTATAATTTAATTTATATAAATAACAAACAATAAATTAATTAAAATAAAAATCTCCTAAAATAGATAAGATGTAAAACTTTTTTTACATTTTGCTTAAAATGTAAAAATTTAATATTATAAAAATTAACATGGAATTCACCCGAAGTTATTTCCTCTTCTCTAAAACAGAAATAATTCCTCATGTTGTTTTAGCACTCTGCTTTCTCTCTCATGACTCTTTGTACACAGTCTTGCAATTCCTTATTCAATGGACAGCATATGCTATCCACTACACTTTCAGCTTCACTCAAGAGGACCATAAATATCTTGTTAATGTTCATGTCACAATGCGTAGTGCATAGAAGACAACTGCTGAGTAAAGGTGAATAAAATTATTTATATAAATGATACATTATCTCATTTAGATTTCTTTCAGAACAACAATGCCCCAGATCTCTCACCTCGGCCCTCCCAAACTTCTAGTCACTCATCCTGGGCTTTGAATTTTTCTTCTGCCTGGAAAATTCTTTTCCCATGTTCTGTCTGGCAAACTTATCATTTAAGACTCAATTCGGTGTAATCTTTATGTCCCTAATTCCCTCACATACTCTGTATACTTCGTAATTTTATAAACTTTTATTGGAGGATTTATTTAGTAAACCATTAAATATTTCATTAAATATCTTATAATGATAAAAATAATAACAAAACTCATATTTTTGAATGCTTGCTATGGCAAGGCACTATTCTAACCATTTTAACTATGCCACTAACTGATCTTATCCTAGTGACAATCCCCTAAGGTAGATTATATTATTGTCTAATAAATGTATTTTACTACTCCCCATTCCTATAGCTTATCACAATGCCTCAAACATTAGATGCATCCTAAACTTTAATTGTTCAGTTGTTTAAGTGAGGGAAACCTCACCAAAATGAACCACAATTCTTATATCTCCAGACAAAGTCATGGTTTTAACTGACTTTGCTAATGACTGATGAGTTTTTCATAACTACTCAAAACTGGAAGAAGGAAAGGGAAAACTTTAAATCACTGTAAATTATACGTGTATTGCCAATTTGGTTCTAGACCACAGCAATAAAGTTAATATCATTAAAAAGCAAATCACACAGATTTGTTTCATTTCCTAGTGCATATAAAAGTTATATTTACATTATAGTCTATTAAATGCATAATAGCTTTATATCTAAAAATAAAAAAATAAAAAATACCTTAATTTAAAAATACTTTATTGCTAAAAAAAAAAAAGTTAATGATCATCTGAGCCTTCAGGGAATCATAATCTTTTTGCTGGAGGAGGGTTTTACTTCAATGTTGATGGCTGCTGACTGATCAGGGCGGTGGTTGCTGAAGGCTGGAGTGGCTGTGGCAATTTCTTGAAATAAGACACAGTGAAGTTTGCCACATTGATTGACTCTCCCTTTCACAAAAGGTTTTTCTGTATTATGCAATGCATTTGATAGTATTTTACCTAAAAATTTCTTTCAAAATTAGAGTCAGTCCTCTTAAACCCTATCACTGCTTTATTCAACTAAGTTTATGTAACATTCTGAATCCTTTATTATCATTCCAACAATGTTCACAGCATCTTCACCACGTATAGATCCCATCTCAAGAAACCACTTTTTTTGCTCATCTGTGAGAAGCAACTTTCAAGCAACATTCAAGTTTTATCATGAGATTGAAGTAAATCAGTCACATCTTCAAGATTCACTTCTAATCCTAGTTCCCTTGCTATTTCCTTCACATCTGCAATTACTTCCTCCACTGACGTCTCAAAACCATCAAAGTTATCCATGAGGGTTGGAATAAACATCTTTCAAACTCCTGTGCATGTTGATATTTTGACCTCTGCCCACGAATCACTAATGTTCTTAATGGTATTTAGAATAGTGAAAACTTTCCAAAATATTTTCAATTTTCTTTTCCCAGATCCATCAGAGAAATTACTATCTATGGCAGGTATAGCCCTGTGAAATGTATTTCTTAAATAATAAGATTTTAAAGTTGAAATTTCTCCTTGATCAATGGCTGCAGAATAAATGTGTTAGCAAGCATGAAAACAAAATTAATAGATACTCCTGCATCTCCACTGGAGCTCCCAGGTGACCAGGTGCACTGCCAATAAGTAGTAATATTTTTAAAGGAATCTTTTTTTTTCTAGGTATCAGGTCTCAACAGTGGACTTAAAATATTCAGTAAACCATGCTGTAAACAAACATGCTGACATCCAGGCTTTGTTGTTCCATTTACAGAGCACAGGTAGAGTAGATTTAGCATAATTCTTAAGGTCCCTATGATTTTTTAAATGGCAAATGAGCATTGACTTCAACTTAAAGCCACCATCTGCATTAGCCCCTAACAAGAGAGTCAGCCTGTCCGTGGAAGCTTTGAAGCCAAGCATTGCCTTCTCTCTAGCTATGAAAGTCCTAAATGGCACCTTATTCCTATATAAATCTGTTTCATCTACATTGAAAACATATTGTTTAGGGTAGCCACCTTCATCAGTTATCTTTGTTACATCCTCTGGATAATTGGCTACAGTTTCTCCATCAGCATTTGCACTTTTATGTTATGGAGATCATTTCTTTTCTTAAACCCCATGAGCCAACCTCTGTTGGCTTCAAACTTTTCTTCTACAGCTTTCTCACCTCTCCCAGCCATTATAGAATTGAAAGAGTTAAAATTTTGCTCTGGATTAAACCTTTGCATAAGGGAATGTTGCAGCTGGTTTGATCTATCCAGAAGACTTTATCCGTATCAGCGATAAGGCTGCTTTGTTTTATCATTTGTGAGTTCACTGGAATAGTAGCACTTTTCATTCCTTTCATGAACTTCTTTGCATTCACAATTTGGCTAACTGCTGCAAAAGAGCTAGCTTGTGGACTCTCTTAGCTTTCGATACGCCTTCCTCACTAAATCTAATCATTTCTAGCTTTCGATTTAAGGTGACAGATGTGTGACTCTTCCTTTCTCTTGAACTTTTGGTGGCCATTGGAGAGTTATTAATTGGCCTAATTTCAATATTGTTGTGTCTGAGGTAATAGAGAAACCAGAGAAGAGGGAGAGAGATGGGTAAATGGCCCATGCATGGAGCAATCGGAACACACACAACATTCATCAATTAATTTTTCCATCTTATATGGGCACAGTTTGTGGTACCCTGAAGTAATTACATAGTAATCAAAGTTCACTGTTTACAGATTACCATAACAGATATAATGATAATGAAAAAGTTCTGAAATCTCGCAAAAAAATTACCAAAATATGACACAGAGACACCAAGTAAGCACATGCTGTTGGAAAATGGCACCATCAGATTTGCTTGATGCAGGGTTGCCACAAACCTTCAATTTGTAAAAAAAGAAAAAACGCAACACTTTTGAAGTGCGATAAATCAAAACACGATGAAACAAGGTATGCCTGTATCTGCTTTAAGCAGGTTTGGGCAGTGGGATAAGAAACATTTACTGAGTACTTACTATATAACTGGTGTGCAGCATATACTCAGTCATCCAAGAAGTAAATATACTGTTATATCCGTTTTAAAAAGAGAAACTTGAGATTTCAAGTGGTGTAGTAACTTGCCATGAGGTACTTCAGCTAATAAGGAAGCCTAGCATAGAAGCCATTTCTATCTGACCTTTCCACTATACTACTTTCCATTTCTTCAACCCACAGTGATTTCTCAATTAGGGTTCTGTGGTCCTCTTATAGTCAATAAACTGCTGGTACTGTTAGAAGACACATGAAAACAAGTCACACTGGACTACTGTGCCAAAGTGAGCCACACAAGGTCACATGGAAGACATGGCAAATCATATTACCATAAACAATGTTGTAAGAGAAAGTTATCTTAACAAAATATTTCCAAATCTGTCAGATGCCTCGAAGTTAATTCCAACGACATTTATTTCAATACAGTCAGAGAAGGTAGGGTAGGAGGAAATCTCCTTAACATTTTGTAATGAGATTTAGCCAGTAAATAAATAAATCATTGTCCAACTAAACGTCAAAGGTGACAGTAAATACATTTTAAAAGATAATACCTTAAGCACAGCATATAAAACAAAATTAGGAAATGGCTTTAATTAGCCATGCAATCCCAAGAGTCACAATCAAATCAAATAAATCGAGCAATGTTGTGGGTTTTAATTATTCTACCATAATAAAGGTTTTATTTCCCTTCTCCTTTTTACTAAAATGTCTTCCTTGCTTATCTGCTCTATGGCCTAATTTCTACCTGTCTTTATTTTCCCAGGCACAGGCACTTGTTCTTTTGTGACCTTTTTTCTCTGCCTCCTATGCCCTTTCTTTCTAAAGAGATTAATACCACTCCCAACTTACTTGGCTCTTCAACCTATTCCAGATGGGGGCCATTTAGACAAACGTGATTCTCCTGGGAAACAAACCACAAGACCTCACTTTTCTTTGCTCCTGGTTTATATGAGCTGATCCCAGGAATCCCTTTGTGTGAACATGTTCATTAAGGAAGAATGGGTGACCTGTTTGCCTTAGATGGCACTCCCTCTGCACTGCCTCTATTTCAACCAGAAGAGGGAGGGGCAGGGAGGGCAGATTATATGTGCGCCTGTGAGGAAGCCAATAGCTACCAGATTCTGTGTTTGTCTTTCACACGTACTAGGTATTTCTGCAATGGAAGACCATTTATGAAGATAAGAGTAAAAAATGCTGCCACAAAATAGTGGCTCATATTTATTAAATACACACACACACACACACACACACCCACACACACACACACACACACACACACCACATCTCACAATGCCTAACTCAGGCTTAAAAGGAACTTGCAGAAGAATCACTTCACTAACAGCATCAGAGCTGGGATTTGAGCAGTGATGTGTCTGAAGCCAGACCTCCTACTCTTACCCATGCCCTTTGTTGCCTTGATACGCTATTTTCTTTAAAATAAAACAGTTGGCATCACTAGTACAACTTTACATCAACACCAGTAACTGCACAATACAATATTTTACAATGTATTTGAAGAGTGTTTTGAATGAAGAGTGCTTGTGTCACTTTCCCAAAATTGCAGTTTAATCAGGGGAGAAATTCCAAGTTCATCCAGAAATGAGTTTTCGACTCAATTCAGTATATTACATTAATAATATTTTACCATGTTACATGAGCCAAGCAAAATAATTACAATAGTCTAGCTACCAACCCAGTTAACCACTAGTCAGAACAACAATTCTGGCTATTTCTGTAAATAATATTTTCAAGAGCTTTTGTGCTTTCAGTCAAAACCTGAATGTTCTGTATTATGAAGAAGAGGCTTACCCTGGTGCACAAACACAGCCACTTATACAGGGTGAGGATGGGGCACAAGTGAAGTTCATGGCTAGGTTTGCACAGGTAGTCTCACAGTTAATACCACCGGCTGGCAATTCAGGGTCAGGAAACCTGCAGTCGAAATATTCTTTTCCCGCTGGGCAGACGTGAACTTCAGATATAAGCACAGACAAAATGTCCTTAACTTGTATCTGCTCCATAGACAGATAATCATACTGGCATGTACTTGTCATCAAAACAAAATTCACCATAAAATATTTTAAGAATTATGATTAGATAATGCTCTTACTCTTGATTTTTAGTTGATGAGGTTATAAATATTCCCTAGCCAAATTCCCTTTAGTCACTAAATAGGTTTATTCCAAACCTAATTAGAGTTTGAAAATGTTAGCTGCCTTCCATAAGACAGTAACTAATTAGAATATAATTTTCTGAAGTCAAGAAACAGGATATTTTTATTAATTCATACATACATAATCAATTTTTAAAAATATATTATCAATTTTTATGCACAACATAAAAGCATTGTGACTTTTTAAAAGCCACAATGAACACATGATTCTTCTAAATCTTGCTTCAACTCGAGTCATTGTTTATATCAGCTCTCACTATACCACAGAAGTGCAGAGGTAGACATAATCATAGTCAAGACAGGGGCTCCATATTCTTCTAGAAAGCTTCTGGGCTTTTACAGATCAAATACATTTCCTCATGTGGGGCCAGAGGGATCAAATCTTGTGGGTTCCTCTGTGAGAAGGCTAGCCACCTGGGCTTCCCTTCATTGACCGTGAGTCACCCTGAATCAAATGGGACAGAGTCAGGATGGCTACTGAGTGTGTGTGGTCCATAAACATGTCTTGCAAAGAAACCCTAGGCTTGTCTGAATCCTTGTAAAGTAAATTCAGGACACATACTTCAAAGCTCTTTAATAATAATGTATACCAGGCCATTCAAATATAGAACAAAGCAGTAATAGCTCATAATTACTTTTATCAGCCTACACTCTTCCTGCCCATTAAAATCTATGAAAGCAAGTGTTGTTTATTATGTGCCTAGAATTTGCCCATGGTAACTAGGAATTTGAGGCTCTTTATATGATGAAAATAAATAATATATAGGATGCTAATATATAAGATCTTCGGAAAGATATTTAAGTATAAAATGACATTCTGAAGGGATGACAGTAGATGTCATTTTACATGCCATGTTAAATTTATTGCTACTAGTCCCAGAGTCTTGCAACTCCCAATGCAGCCCAGGAACCGGAAGTATTAATGTTACCTTGGCCACTGATAGAAATGTAGGATCTCAGGTGTCACCCCTGACCTAATGAAGCAGAATCTGCACTTTAACAAGATCCCCACATGTGCACACTAAAATCTGAGAAGTGATGGTCTAGAGTAGAGTTTCCCAATTTCTTTCCCACAAATGGGTTACAGCAGGTGCCTAGATACATATCCCTAAAGTCCTTGAGGTGTCTGAGGTGCTCTTGTGGAAGGCAGCATCTCTAGGGTTGATTTGCTCCACCCCTTAACTGACTTACATGTTCAAAGAAGACTATCCTTAAAATACTACAATTTTCAAGGTAGATAAAGTTGAGAAGCCCTGGAATGCCATGCATTCCCAAGGCTATAACCATGCACATTGGGAAGGAGGGCTGTGAATGACTGACAACATCTGCCAGGAGTGGAGGCGGAATCAGAGTGCATCCTCCTTCAGGAAAACGTCTTTTGAGATCTTACCAGCAGAGGGCGTTGCTAATTCATCACATTGCACAGTCCCATTTGAACACTGGCTAGAAGTAAATAAATAGTTAATTTATGGAATCAAATCTGGTTTGTTTGTTTTTCTCCTGAATTTCAACAACAATCTAATGTACAAGAATTGATTGAGTATATTATACAAATGTTATTTTTCCCACAAATTTTCTTTACAAGTTTTTAGCTTAGGTCCGATTTCAGGAGCACTATTTCAACACAACACGTTTTTATCAAACACCTATAAGTGTAGAGCATTGGAATAGGCATGGGAGATATGAACACCAAAATTCATAGTCTTTACCATAATTTGTCTCGTATGAGGGGAAGGAGCACAAATAAATAATGCATGCAGAGTGACACATGTAACATAGAAATATGTTAACAGATAGAAGTAAAACAAAGAAAAATGTTTTTAAAATCTGTTGGCAACCAACATCAGGTAGTCAAAGGAAGTAAAGTCTAAACAGTTTTGAAGAGTGGATGGAGGTCATGGCACACCTAAGGTAGAAAGGCTGTAATGTGTTACACATTCAGTGGAAACACACAAACCACGAAGAAGTAAAACAGCATTCTACATGGCAAAGGGCAATGCAGGAAGGGACAGGCAGTGAGAATGGCAAAAGAGGCAGAGGCTAGCTCCTAGAAGATGCTAAGTAAGATTTTGCCCCTGAGGTGAGCCATTGAAGACCTTAACCAGACAAGTGATACGGTTGCTTTGAATCATTCTGGCAGTGGCATTGAAGATAGGGTGGAGTCACAGCTTCCTTGCAACTTAGATTCTAAAGTCAGGGTAAAAGGCAAGAGCCACATATAGGCAAGATTAACCTTGACAATCCCTGAAGATAACATGACAGGAAACAACACATCAGTTCTCAATAACTCCAATACAGTTTTCCTTCAGCTTTGGACCTGATTACATGTCCTATATTTAAGCCCAGATGAAGAAGCTGACTCACATGTACAGGCCACATCACATGAAAAATATACTATGCACACTTGAACACTAGAATGACACTCAGAGTGTAATTCACCACTGAGTCACCTCTGATCGAATTTGCTCACACTTTGAATGGCACAGAAGAACTGACACAGACAGGTCTCAGATCACACATCCAGGTCTTCCATATCATACTTATTCTGGGACAAAGGCTTTTAAAAAGGAATAGCAAACAAAGTCACTATATTAAGTGAATTTTTCTTTTTCTCATTGAGGAGGGATGGTTACTTTGTTTTTGCTAAGTTTACATAGATTAATTATATTAAATCCAAAAAGATATGACACCTCGGCAGAACGAAAGAGGGGAAACTCTAGAGGCAAGAACCCCAGAGAGGAAGGTCCAGGGAAGAGAGAGTGAGACACACTAATTGCCAAAGCAATGAAGATAGAAAGGAAGAAATGACTTTTGACTACACGTAGAAAGTAAAACCAAGTAAAATCCAAGGTTGTTAGGTATTTATTGATTAGGTGTTTTGAGAAGGAGGAAAGAGTGAAAAATGACTCCTAGAGCTCTGGCTTGGAAATCTGTGTGAATAGTAATACTGCCTACCACAGAAAGATCCAAGAGCTAGTTGCCATTGTGTCTTGATGTGGAGTGAGAGGAAGAGAGGTAGAGATAAAGATAAAGGTAAATTGAGCATAATCTATATTCTGCTGTAAATACAAAATCAGCTGCAGAGCAAAGTAGGCAGGAGACAAGCACTGCAGAGCCAGGTTGACTGGGATTAACTCCCAGCTTTAGTATCAGGTTCCTTAGCCACCTGTATCCCATTTTCTTCACCTGTAAATGAGGATAAAGCAACATCGCCTATCACTTAGGGTTATGGTAATAAGTAAGTATTTTAATAATAAATATTAAACACTTAGAATGGTGCCAGCACAAAAGAAGGCACACAGTAATTGTTAGATATTATTATTATTATTGTTATTATTATTATCTACTATCTATTATTATCTGCGGGCACCTATGGGGCAACTACAAAAGGGAGGTTAGGAATTACATGTAAGTATGGACTGCTGCATGGACGTGCCTAGATTTTCAACAGAAAAGTTACAACCAGAGTGAGTGTTATCCTATGATTAAGTGTTATCTTTCTAGTATTGATGGCCCTGGGGAGGAGGCACACTTACTCTTATGCAGGACATTTTTCAAATCTATTTTGAAATGCTTTTTTTGAGCTCACTCAGCAATCCTATAATATTTAAACACCTACTTCACCCCTAACTTCTAAGAACCAAAAATGATCAGCCTCTCATTTCACTGTGAGATACTTAAATTCATAACTCCCTTCTGCAGTTATGAGTACAAAACTTGGTTATTTCACTTTGAAATGTCATATATGCATGCATTATGTATATATGTGTTTGTACATATGTATACAATCATATATATGATTATAACATACTTAAAGATTACATTGTTACCTTTATTTTTTAATTACAGAGGTCATATTTCAACTTATGGTTTGGGTTAAGAAATTATATTAACACATACATCATTTGTGAAATATAATCCCCATCATCAAAACCTACCATAAGCCTGAGGGTGTGGGGATGAGCTCTCCAGGTTGATAAATACTGCCCCTATAATGACACCGGCAGTGGAATCTATAAGAAAAAAAAAGTAAATTAAATGGGATATAATTTTTTTCAAAAGCCACTAAAATTCAGTCTGATCCTGTGCTCTCCATTGGTCACTGTAAGGCACACTCTGAGGTCTGCATGATTCTCCGAGACTACATGCAGTCCTGTTACACAAATGGCAGAGCTGCTTAGACATGAAGTTTTGTATGGCTTCAGGTTTTGTTTTCTAAAATACAACTCACAAAACAATGTTGTTTTTTTACTCACAAGAAAAATCACTGAATGCAATTCAGAGAAACATAACTGATATATCATTTAGCACTATGTATAAGACAAAAAGCTTTACTTCGTGTGTAAATTGAGAAATTTGTGAGTGCTATGATATTAAAGTCCTGTTACTGAAGTTTGCCATGTGACAATGAAACATAAACCTTGTTATTAATTTGACTGTGGTAAAAACAAGCAGGAATACACTTCAAGATCAACCATCAGAGATTCCTTCACTCTTTCTGTAGCTATTGATGAACATGTACAGGGTTAAAAAAAAAAAAAAAAGTAAAGACAGTAAGAAATATTTTTTCAAAAACTTCCCTGAAAGCTCATTTAGCCCATAAGAAGAAAAAGCAATTAAAACAGGTTGCTGCCAACCTGTTTCTGTGACTTACATGGGTACACAAAAGCTAAGAGTATCTTCATAGAATTTGCCTTCTGGACAGTTACAGCCTTCAGCACAGTCATCATTGCACTGCTCCGGGGAGGAGACAGAAATGCAGGAACGGAGGCAGAATGAGGAACAGTGATGGTACAGCATGCCCTTCTGGCACACCACAGCTAAGGACAAAAGAGCATTGTTTGAGAAAGATTTCCACGGCACATAGAAACATTTTATGCCTGCTTAGAAGTCTATGATAGAAAATGAAAGCTGGTCCATTACAAGCCAAGGAATTGGGAGTAGCTTAACTTGGATGCTCAAAGAGCAATATCCTCAGTTGAAATGAAAGACTAAAGCAGGGGTTGGAAATCTCTTTCTGCAAAAGGCCAAATGGTAAATATTTTCAGCTTTGCAGATCACACAGTCCCTGTAACAACTACTCAACTCTGCCCTTGTAGCACAGAAGCAGCCATAGGTGACACACACACAAATGGACATGACTGTATTTCAATAAATTTTATTCACAGAAATGCAGGAGACCCAATGGTTGAAGTTTGCCAACACCCAGACTGGAAGGAATTGGCTCATAGTATAGGCAGATGATAGAAAAAGTTCTCTAACTGCTGGGTCTGTGATTTAAAAGTTACCTCTAATAAATCAAAATCCAAGACTGACATCCTGCACAGATTTGGCACATGAGTGTACATTACTTTTATATTTACATTATTTTTATCTTAGAAAGCCAAAATTGAGCAGTTAACATCAATACCAGCCAATGATATCCCTGGAATAACTGGAAAAAGCTTTGTGAACCTACTGAGGGAGTGAGGAGGTGGAGAGAGTGATGCCCCAAGACAGCGGTGGAGGAGGTGCTGGTAAAAATTAGCTAACAAAAAAATTATAAAACATACAAGGAAACAATCTACCATGAACAAAAATGGCAGACAAGATAAGTGTGAAAATTAAAGCCCCAACAATTTGATAATAACTGCCTGTTGCATAACATCTATTTAAGTAGAAATCAACTATATTACCATATTCCACAATCTTTTTAAATACTTTCCAATATTTAGGTATGATATTTCCATGATAAGAATTTTTCAAATGTTTTAAATTATTTCTGTTGCGTATTTCAAAACAGTTACAGTAATTTCATTTATTACAAAACTAGTCAAAAATTATTGGTCTTATCCAACATATCTCCCATCTTAAGAAATTAAATATTTCATTTGTTTTTCATGTTTGTACATTATGAAAATATTTCAAGTAACTTACATGCAATATTGACACTTCATTTAAAAAATAAAAACAGTCATTATAAACACAGAGGTCTCTAAGGTATTATCTGATAGCCTTTAGCTGTGCCATTGTACTCACCACAGAAAGAAATCTGAGCTCTGAAATCAATGGGAACACCACGCTGGCCGCAGAGGTAGGCGTAATGGGCAAGAGCATTGCACAGGCAGGAGCTTCCACACTTGCACGCATCATGGCGGCATAGCTGATAGTACAGCCCAGGGCTAATATAGATGTGGCAAGGAGCAAAGAGGTCCTGGTGGATGACATCACAGTGTGCTGCATACCCAACTAACAGACAAAGAGCCCCATTAGCATCTTATTTAACAGGTCAGATCTTAGCCTTAAGTATCAAGTTCCAGAATACCAAAGCATTTTGCTTTCTTAGAAATACACTGTAGTGCATATTACTTTTAGTACAAGAGTGAACAATTTCACCTTATACAGTGTTTGTTTTTTATCATATTGGTAACAGCACTTAATCCATATTCAACAGTCTTTTAGGGATAAAAAATAGTGTATTGTTCCTGAATAACATGAGTAACAGAAGGATTAATAGATGCAGTGGCCTCAGTCATCCCATTACATGAGGATCATCTAAGAAACCTACTATAAAGAATTGGGGAGTATTGGGAGGCTTATTTCCAAACATCCACACATAATAAAGTGGTTCCAGATTGTGGATGTTATGGCAACTCTGTGTAATACACAATTGTCTAGGAAGAATGGAGAATCATCTCATTTCAACGGAGTCTCTGAAATGAATGGTAATGTGTCCGATGCCACATAGTCATTGAACTCAATGTCAATGTGTTCATTGTATAGTGCTTACATATATATTCTTAATGTGCAATGCATAGTGTACAATGTCCAGCAGATATTAGGAGCTCAACAATGTTTGATAAATAAATCTAAAAATCCATGAATAAATGAATAATTAATAGAAATTCGGGATTGGGGTATATGATAAGGGCCATAAGATATAACTATAAAATCACCTGGGAGGGGAGGGCATCTGTGTAATCATTTCTTGAAACTTGTTGATTTTTCCCTTGAGAATGACTGATCAGATATAATCCTTTATATAAGTAACCAAGTTTGACAAAACAATTGGATTCCATCTTTCTAAAAGAGGGTGGGTTTGTAGTTTCTTGATGTAGTGGACCTAGTTTGCATTGGTTTCCTAACAGGTAAAATTAATCAATCTTTCATTGTCATTGTCTTTGAGAGACCAGATAAGCTGCTGGAGATCAGTTTTTTCAATACTAAGGAATTACACAGAACTTACTTTGTTGAGTACATTACATACATTTATTATTGATAAGGAAACATAATTGCTCAAGTATGATATTTTTGCATTCAGTATGTATATGTATATAAAAACAAATGACTGAAGCTATAGGAGTATAGTGCTTACATATATATTCTTAATGCCAAGGATCCTGAAAGAGCAAAGTAATACACCAAAGAGGCCTAATAATTTGTAGACCAAAGTATATTCCCACTGACATTAAGTTAAGGGTAACTAAAGAAGATCTTCATGAAAAAATATCCTTTAGAATCTAGATCAAAATTATTGACTTTTGTTTATTTATTTTCCTTTCTTTGGAAATCTTCCTGAATTTACCCATTTGAAATTTTTTTTAATTACAGCTGATGGCAAAGCTAAATAGAAAAAGCTAATATTAAATATACATATATGAACGTATATAGCATGTGTGTGGTTTAGGATGCATGTGGGGAATTTAGTGTGGGTAGTTCACATTATTATTTTCAAAGTAAAGGCAAATATCTCAAAATATAAATAGCCTATATAACCAGTTCAATATTTCAATTTCCATTATAAGATCATCACATATATATAGAAGACATGGGGCATGGGGAGAAAAGTGATAGAAAATAGAGCAAAATGGTGTATAATAAAGGAGATAACTAAAGAAATGATCACAGGGAAACTGATTTATCAATTGAGCTCTACTTCAACTTTCACGTTATTAAAAAATAAAGTTACTGCAATATTGAGGAGGACACCAAGAAAGAAACAAACCAAACAAGAGTAGTCGAAGGAGGAGGCGTAAATTAGTTGAAAGTTGGGGACAGAATAGAGGAAGGTATTGTTAAATGGGAGTGAGATTAAAAGTAATCATTCATGAAACTAAAAAACTTTAGTCTTTTCCTGTTATTACCGATAAGAAAAATGATCAAAGAGGTTAACAATCTTCTTCAAGTTTAAAAGCTGACTTAGATTTTAAAAAAGAAAAAAAGCACCAAGAGCAAGACTATCTTGTGCTTTTTCCAGTATATCAGAATTCTATGTTAATACTAAAAACAATATGTCAATCAGACCAATCCTCCCAACAACAACCACACAATCCGTAAACTGTGCTGGCTTCTTATGAATGCTTAACCAATATGAGTAATATATTTTTAAAAAACTACATCAAAATACTGAACTAGCCAAGATGATTAAAGAAAAAAATAAGTTATAAGAATATTTAAGCATGTATATTAATTTTTTCACTATTACATATGTATGTCTTGTATTTATCTTGTATCTAAATATATACATGTATATCTTTTTTATTGTGAAGTGAACTAGGTTTTAACATGATTTGCTGGGGCTTTAGTTTTTAAAAAAAGGCAACCAAAAATTGTTAGCATGTGAGTTGTCCTATCATTGCAAATTGGAACTCTGGAGCATGCTCATCTCAAATTGTTGCTGACTCAAAGGCACAAAGCCTTTCTCTTTGGATCACTGGCTTCCTGCTTATAAATATATGCTATGAGTAGGGACTTGTAATGAGATGGTAATAACTGACATTGAACATCTCGGGACTATCACCGCATTCTCAGAGGATCCCTACAGGCTTTTCTTTAGCATTTAAAGGCTCTAAAAACTCCCAAACGCTAGTCCATAGAGATTTCTTTTTTTTTTTTTTTTTGTACTTTAGATTCTGGGGTACATGTGCAGATCATGCAGGATTGTTGCATAGGGACACATATGGCAATGTGGTTTGCTGCCTCCATACCCCCATCACCTACGTTTGGCATTTCTCCCCACGTTATCCCTCCCCAACCTCTCCACCTCCCCCTACTGTTCCCTCTCTTCCCCCCCGCACCAACAGACTCCAGTGTTTGATGCTCCCCTCCCGTCCACAGGGATTTCTAGAGACCTAAGAGAAGAAAAATTATGAATGCAAAGTAGAAAATAAAAGTTTAGAAACAGGGATTTCTGAACACCTAAAACAAGAAAATTTATGAATACAAAGTAGAAAATAAAAGTCATTATCAAGTTTTAAAAAAATATATAGATTACATGAAAAGGCATATGTGAAGGCACAAATCATATTAAGTAAAGAAAAATACATGAGGAATGACACTGATTTTACCATAATGGAGAAAATCAGAATTTAAAATAAGTATCTAATTTTACAAAATTATAGTAATACATAGAACTTTTCCCTAAGTTTACATGCAGAAAAGAAGACTTACTGTTTTGTTGATTGATGTTACAGGGATCCACCATTGGGACATGAACAGGTGCAAAACAAGTAGAAGAAACTCTCCACGCATTTGCATGAAGTTGTGGTGTACCTTCTATCATTCCCGATGGAGAACTAGAAAGCAAAGATAATGCTTATCTTCGTGTATCTCTCATTCATTTGTTCGTATCCTTCAAATACTTATATAAGAGAATACTATTTTTCACAATGCCCAAGGAAATCTTAGAGCTTGAAATTTTCTTCTACCAGTTTAAAAAAAGTACAATGGCAGTAAGCTTCCCATTGTGACATTTTACAATGTACCAAATTGTAGATATACATGATTTTACTTAATCTTCATCTCAGCCTTATAAGAAAAACATCATTTATCCCCATTTTACAGAGAAAGCAAACCAGAAGCTCAGAGAAATGTTAAATTACACTAAGCTGATAAGTATCAAAGCCACGATTCAAACCCAGTTCTCCCTGACTGAACCATACACACACAACCAAAACTTTAGCATGTGTGTGGTTTAGGGTACATGTGGGAAACTTAGTGTGGGGTAGTTCACATGATTCTTTTCAAAGTAAAGACAAATATCTCAAAATATAACTAGCCTATATATCCCATTCAACATTTCAGTTCCATTATAAGATCTGAAAGATCAAGATGCCATCATGAAGCTGGCAAACCATATGAAAAAAATCTATCTTAAAAACTTTAACAGCGTTTAGGAGACAAACACTGCAATTCCACCCCCCACAGCCATTCAGTTGTATTGATTCATCAACCAGCACTTATTAAGTGACAACCCCTATTGGACAATGTGCCAGACACTGTCAAAACTACTTAGCGATTCAGGCTGAACTAGGTCTCCTGCAGAAAGTTTTGACCACACCACAGCCCTGACTGTGTTAATTGCTACCATATGGCCAAGTAGAAAAGTAGCCATCTCAGCTTTCTCTAGTGTCCTTATAGATTAACTATTTTCATTGGAGCTGCTTACCAGTAACTGAGAGAGGACAAATAAAGGAGCAACACAAGCCATTTCCTTGTCCCTACCCTTTTGTTCTTTTCTTCTTTTCCTATTCCTCAAAATCAAACTAGTCCAGGACTGTAAAGAACTACAACAAATACCCTAGTGCAAAATCTCCTTTTATTTATTTAAGAACACAGAGACTCAACGTAATTGCATGATTTGTGCTGGCTCATTTCTTCTCATTCTTTCCCCTTCCTTCTCTTTCCACTCCTCATAAGGACAACAAAATAGGTCAGGGTGATACGTGTAGTCAAGGTTTTCAGTTCAAGGTGGAACTGACTTAGAGCTTTGTTCTTTTATTTCATTTAGTTTACCTTAAAACAATAAATTTTTAAAATATGAGCTAAAATGTGGACCTATTTATTGTCTTTCATTTTATAAAATAACCCTTCAGCTTATCATAGTCAACTTACTATAATAACCCATACAAAATATATTTTCAAGTAATTAATATTTTCTATTCCATTATGTCTGCATATTCACATTAACCTTCATGAAAAAAGAATTACAACTACTTAAGTTGGAAAGCTAAACACTGTTCACAAGTTATCTCTGACTCTGAAAGATCATCCTGCACTCTTATCACGCCTAAAGGTTTATACATGGTGGAGACTGCTGCCTTAGAAAGAGGCAGCCAGATCTGCCATCTCTTAAACATTGACTGCTGACCCATTTTGACAAACAAAGAAGAGAAAGCGGGATTAATGTCTTTTCTGAACATCACAGCCAAACCACTTAATATAGTTTCTGTTTCTCAAATGTGGTAAAGACATCAATATTTTGACCCACAAATAAATAAAACAAAAAACTGAATTACCTAAAAACAAAGCACAGGAAGACAAGGAGACAAGATACAAGAAATTAAAAACTTTTTTTAATTTCAAATGCCAGTTCCTTTTGCCCATCCAAACTATCTTCCTGATGCCCCATTAAACATTCCACCTCAGTTCAATTAACTGTCAATTCTGTGTAAGGTTTTATGCTAGTTCCTAAGGATACAAAGGGAAAGGACATGACTTTTAGTCTCAAAGCCCTCACAGATAAACAAGACAAGAAACCAGACAGATAAACAATAAATTTTCATAGATAAGGCATTATCAGATTTAACTTTGTGTGTGTGAGATATGAATCAGCTTTTTGGGGCAAATAATGTATGAATTGGGGTCAAGAAAAATGGGAAGTCACAAGAAAGATGAGGAGCAGGGTTCTGAGAGCCCAAGCAGGAAGAAAGAGTATGTGCAAGAGTGTTTTTTAAAAAGCACATATGTTTATTGCAGCACTATTTACAATAGCAAAGACTTGGAACCAACCCAAATGGCCATCAATGATAGACTGGATAAAGAAAATGTAGCACATATACACCATGGAATACTATGCAGCCATAAAAAAGAATGAGTTCATACCTTTTGCAGGGACATGTATGAAGCTGAAAACCATCATCCTCAGCAAACTAATTCAGGAATGGAAAACTAAACACTGCATGTTCTTACTCATAAGTGGGAGTTGAACAATGAGAATACATGGACACAGGGAGGGGAACATCACACACCAGGGCCTATCAGGTGGTGGGGGGCTAGGGGAGTGAAAGCATTGGGAAAAATACCTAATACATGTGGGGTTTGAAACCTAGATGGCAGGTGGATAGGTGCAGCAAACCACCATGGCACATGTATACCTACGTAACAAACCTGCATGTTCAGCACATGTACCCCAGAACTTAACGTAAAACTAAAAAATAATAACAAAAATAAATTTAATTTAATTTAATTTTAAAAAGAAACAAAAGAGTATTTGGAGAATGGCTTCTCCACAAAATGTCCTCTGTCTGCTCAGCCCACAATGACCTGCTCTAACCCTCTATCATTCTTTTAGCCATAACAACAAAGCCCAACATTTAATTTTTAGAATCACCTCTCTCTCTCCTCTCTCTCTCTCTCTCTCTCTGTTTACATATATGTGTGTGTGTGTGTGTGTGTGTGTAGTTGATTGATCCTTGCCTAACACTAAATATTCATTTTTAAACTATCTTTAAAATTAACGTATAGTTAACGAAAATTGAGTGCATTTACAGAGTATAATATGATGTTCTGAGGTATACATTGTGAAATGGTTAAATCAGCTAATGAACATGTCCATCACCTCACATTCTTATTTTTTGTTATGAGAGCATTTAATATCTACTCTCCTAGCAATTTTCAAGTACACATTACATCAATTATAGTCATCATACAATTAATTGATCTCAAAAGATCTCTCAAACTTACACATTCTGTCTAGCTGATACTTTGTACCCTTTGACCAACATCTTCCCACACTCCCACCCCACCCCTATGCCCTGGCAAACACCATTCTATAATACTTTGCTTCTGTGATTTCAACTATTTTAGATTCCACATATTTCTTAAAGGCTGTTATCCTCTCCTGATCTGTGACACAAAGCTCTGTGAAGATGAGAACCACAGCCTGCTGCTTAAATTGCTCCCAGTGTGCTTTTAGCATGGTATCAAGTGCACAAAGCATTTATACTAAATCATAAACTGCTTCTTTTCACACACAGGTGAAAAGTACCTGGTCAATGTGAGGGGTACAAATATATGTTATTGCTTTTCGTACAGTGAAACACCAACAATCACAAAATCTAACAAGATAACAAAATGTTGCTTTAGAGATATTATTGATACCAAATGATATCAATATTTATAGAGTATCATTTACTACCACTAATACATAATGATATTGGGGTTTATTTTTTAGGCAGCAGTGTTTCAAAAATAAAATACTATTAAGGTTGATAGGTGGCAGAGAAGAGAATAGCAGAGAGCAGTGAGCATAGCTGAGCCACACTGCTGAAATCCAAAGCCCAGCTCCACTGCATGTGAGCTAAGTGACCTTGAATGATTTATTTGCCACTTTAAGGCCTTGTTTAGTTTCCTTTTCTATAAAAGAAACATATTAATTGGAGACTGCTTTATATTTCAAAAGTGATGATGCATGTAAATCTCATGGAATAATGAAAACTAAGCTATTATTAGTTAAGTAAACACTTTAATTAATTTATATCATTTAAATAACCAGTCACTAAGTTATATTAACTATGCAGAAATCATACTTACAGAAAGTCATCCCTTATGTTCCCATTAAAAGTACCACACAGACCTAATGTTCTTCTTTTCCACGCGCTAGTGAGCTGAATATAAATTCTTTCCCCATCTATAGCAAACAGAATCTTCAAACCAAATGTGGTTCTTAGAAGTATAAATAAGGATGACAGAGTTTGAATTTCAACAATACCTGCAGGAAAATAACATATGTAAATCAGCTTTGACATTCCTAGACGGTGTTCTGAAAGAGCACACCACCAGGACGCTCCTCCCAAGACACAAGGGAAGCAGGGGAGGCAGACTAGCAGTTCCTGCCTATGCTTCAGGGCCAACTTTTGCCACCTATGGCTGCTTTTTTTTTTCTCCTATTCCTCTGCTTTTCTCCCTCCTTCCTGGTCTTCAGCAAACATTTTTATTAGTTTTTCAGGTCAACACGTAATTTCAGTTTACAAGCATCTCACAAGTAAGGAGGCAGTCCTTAGATACTTGAAATCCAATTCATTACCAAGTTCAGACTTTGTTCTAAATGTTTTTTCAATCTGTCTTCTTCTCTCGACCTCTATCATCACTGCCCTAGATCACCTCCTCCTCATTCCTCACATACCCTACTTTTATGGCATCCTAATTGTTGTACATGTTTCCTATCTAGCAGCTCTCAAAGTCACTTCTACACTATTGTCATAATGATCTACCAAAAAAAATCTCCTTAAAACTCAGCATTTATTTGTTTGAACCATATGAGATTGCCCTCTTTGTACATAAAAATGATCAAATATGACAATTTCATATTTGTTTTGTATCAAATTCATCTTCCCTTGCTGGATACCTGAGGAGCATAAGCATGCAGTTTATAAGATAAATCAGGACATTTCTGAGAGTGAGAGTGTTATTAACAGTCATGCTGGAATGCAGGCATGAACAGGACCTGCCCCAGAAATCCACAATGTAAAATGCCTCCTACATAAGCCCTTCTCATCCTTACCCATGTCCAGACATTCCCCTTTACCCTCTCTCTGCTGTAGCAATACCAATCTAGTTCTAGTTCCCTCAAACTATGCTGCAAAATTCAACACCACCCTGATCTGCATGAAACATGTTCCTCATCCCCTTCAGCCTGGCAATTTCTCACTCTTAAATGCTCTATCAGACAATAATTGTACAGTCACCTCTTTCAGAAAACATTCCTGACCATTTCAGTACACCCCTTTCCAGGGCTGAGTGAGCTGCACCTCATTTGGGCTCCCAAAGTCTTTATGTATATCTTCGAGTTTATCACATTTTATTGTAAGTGGCTATCTATTGCTTATCTCTCTTTCCTTCCAAAGTCTAGGTCACTTGAGGTAAACACTAGGCCCCATAAACATCATCATCTTCACTATCTGTAGTTGATGACTTGTGACACACAGGAACTCAATAAGCGTAGGTAGTCAGCCTAACATTAGAAGAAGATCTCATTTTGTTTTTGTGTGTTGTTGGGTTGTTGTTTTTTGGGTTTTTTTTTTTGTTTTTTTTTTTTTTTTTTTTTTGGTTTTTTTTTTTGTTTTTTTTTTTTTTTTTTTTTGGTAATCTAAAGAAAGTACACCATTAGCATTGTTTCTTACCATTCAGGTTGAAGCCTTGGTTAGGACTAGTGAGAATTTGTCCTCCCCTACTGAGGGTCACTTGTTTGTTAAAATCATCCTCCAGAATCAGAGTTATAGACTGAAGGCAGACTAAGCCGAGATTCTGCATAAAAATCAAATTGCCAATGAAAGGAATGGGAGAGAGATAGAGCCATAGAAAGACATAGGAAGAGAGAGGGGGAGATGGGAGAAAGGGAGAAAGGGAGAGGGGAGAAAGGGAGAGGATAGAAAGAAGAAAGTGCATGTAAATTAGAATTTCTGATATATAAAAGGCTTGAGTATAAGTAATGTAATAAAGTAGTTGTTACATAACCCATTTTATGTAGCCCCATTCCTAATAAAATATAATTTTATATAGTACATTAAATATATCATGTATATACATACATTTTACTTAGAACATTAAAGTGTTTCAGTAAAGTACCTATAATTATGTTTCCACGGCATATAAAGTACCTCTCTAAATTCATTTAACTGGCATAGTAGACATAAAAAGTCAATAAAGCAAAGAACCAAGAGAATTAGACTTATACATAGAAAGCTAATCAGATTCTAATATATTACAAAGAAAAAATAAAACTGGAAAAAAAAGCATATAAAGCAGTTCAGAATTTTCACTGGAAATAATTATTTTCTATTAGAATAAAACTAGAAAATTAACTATTTTGGTAAAATTTTGACTGCCTGCTTAAGAGATATGAATGAAAGATTAGGATTTCTTTATTTAGAAATTATTTGTGAGTTTATACTTTCAAGAAAAGATCTAAATAAATAAATATTCCAATATGTTAAGAAATTCATTATATCTGTTTAAAATGCTATGAAACCAGTTCAAAACTGTTAAAAATAATCTCTTTAAAATAGCTAGGTTGAAGTAAACAAAAAACTTAGTTCCATTATACCACCATGCATAAAATGTTCAAAAACCTATACATAACAAACACTACTTTTTAAAAAAGAAAATGCAATTAAATATACAGTATTTAGTCTAAGACATACTTGCTTTCACAATTTAATATCTCTGAAATTAAGATGCCTCATGTAACCAATGGTATGTCATAGAATAATTATCAACACTTCTTTCTAATATGTAGAATGATGTATCTTAATAATCAACGTTGTCTTAATTTTAAAGAAAATAGCTATATCCATTCATGTTACCATTCTTAGTCTGAAATGAAGTTTAAGTAAAAATCAATGAATCCATATTCCTCTGGTCATTTTGAAATGTTCTTACCTGCTCACAGGGAGCTTTCTGTAAAGTAATTGTGAATTTATCTTTTCCACTTCCTTTCACGAGGATGTATTGGCACATGCCAATAAAAGAATAATGTCGACCATCAAAAGTTGTAAAGTGAGAATCACCTACAACTGAACATTGAACTACCAAAAAAAAAAATAAGAAGAAGAAGAAGGAGGAGGAAGAGGAGGAGAGGAGGAAGAGCAGGAGGAGGAGAAGAGGAGGAGGAGGAGGAGGAAGAGGAAGAGGAAGAAGGAAGAAAGAACAAGAAGAGAAAATGAAGTTAGAGGAGGAGAGGGAGGAGGATGACATGGTTAGGTTAATCCTTTAAAAGAGGAGATCAACTTAGGGTAAATAATCATGCATCAAAAATTTGAACATCTCTGTTGTGTTTAAAATTTACTGGTTTGACAAACTTTCTAAACTACATTACATTACTTCATTTAATTTAATGATTATAAAATGATATTTATCCACATACTTTTTAAGATTTTATAATATTTATACCATTTTAATAAAGTTTTACCAAAGTTTCCCACTCAACACTATCACTTATTCAATTTTCCTTGTATCCTCTGAGTAACTGCATTTACAGATTATTATAGCCCTTGGTATACATGAGATGTCTTCATAAAAATCAGTGCTATCCTTCTCCCCAATCTAAAGAAATTCGAAATATTCTCTATAAAAACATTTTAAAAGATTACCTGGACAGTCATGCTCAGTGCAGTTCCAAACTCCACCAAAACACACACTAAAAGAAATTATAAAAATATTGATCCATTGGCATAAAAAATCTGCAGTAATGTTTGTATCCATGTATTGATGAATATACCAAAATATATCACGTTTGCAGGTTCAGAATAATCTGACTTAAAAAACATCTCTGCAAAAGTTCTAATGAACTGGTAATTTTGGGCTGGTCAGTACCTAAATTATTATCTCGTAAGTCATATGCGAAAATCACTGACTTTGATGAGGATCAATAGATATTAAAAAGAGAAAAGAGATGTCCTCTTATGTAAGATAAATTATACCTTCCACCCTCACAAAGGTGTGAGCTTTAGAGGACAAAAGTAGAGTTCCTGTAAAACGGAAACAGAATCAGCATCTGAGAACATGGTTAGTTATCCCATTACATTTCAGTTATATACACTGCCGCCAAAGGGGAAAGTGTCTGATGTTATTTAGACTTTTGTTTTGTTAGGACTATCCTGCAGGGATTTCATGTTTGCCAACGGTGTTAGTTAGCAATTTAATATGGCATACTAAATATTTCTAATCATGGACCAAAAATTGATCATCTGGGAGTCATGTGTTACAGTATGTAATAGAGAAACCCAGAAGCACCATCAAGTTCTAAAAGTCTGTATAAATTAGTGATTACAAATGATTTTTTTAAAAAAGCAACAGACTCATCATATGGATGTAAGATATTATAGAATTACCAAGGTAACTGATAAGAATTATATCATAAAAGGAAATATAGATGTCCCTTTCCTAAAGAGTTTAAATAAAATGCAAGTTTTGTGTTGGAATTTGGGGAAGCAAATTAGTAATGAGTATATTCCTTTAAACATCTGTCATGGTAAAGTTGTCAACTAGCCAAGTAGCCAGAAGTAATTGGCTGTACATTGATGACATACCATTCAGTACATTCTTGTTCAATTTTTGAACCAACTGAATAAGCTAATCCATGAAAACTGCACGGGCAATTTTCCAAGGAGATGCAAGTCCCATTCTCCATTATAAGACCTGTTTGAGAAGAAATAAACATCAAAACTTCAAAAGAAATATTTATGAGGCTAACAATGAAAAAACGCTCATCATCACTGATTATCAGAGAAATGCAAATCAAAACCACATTGAGATACCACCTCACGCCAGTCAGAATGGCGATCATTAAAAAATCTTGAGACAACAGATGCTGGAGAGGATGTGGAGAAATAGGAACACTTTTACACTGTTAGTGGTACTGTAAATTAATTCAACCTTTGTGGAAGACAGTGTGGTGATTCCTCAAGGACCTTGAAATAGAAATTCCATTTGACCCAGCAATCCCATTACTGGGTATATACCCAAAGGATTACAAATTGTTCTGTTATAGGCACATGTATATTCATTGCAGCACTTTTCATA
This sequence comes from Cebus imitator, assembly GCF_001604975.1. Classification (NCBI taxonomy): domain Eukaryota; kingdom Metazoa; phylum Chordata; class Mammalia; order Primates; family Cebidae; genus Cebus; species Cebus imitator. The sequence goes on along the minus strand of NW_016107471.1, from coordinate 726,659 downwards.
ATAGCAAAGACCTGGAACCAACCGAAGTGCCCATCGATGATAGACTGGACAAGGAAATATGACACATATACATCACAGAATACTATGCAGCCATAAAAAATGATGAGTTCATGTCCTTTGTATGGACATAGATGAATCTGGAAACCATCATTCTCAGCAAAGTGACACGAGAACAGAAAATCAAACACCACATGTTCTCACTGATAGGTGGGCGTTGAACAATGAGAACACATGGACACAGGGAGGGGAGCATCACACACTAGGGTCTGTTGGGGGGAGCTAGGGACTAAGGGAGGGACAGCGGGGGTTGGGGAGGGTGGGGAGAAATAACATGGGGAGAAATGCCAGATATAGGTGATAGGGGGATGGAGGCAGCAAACCACATTGCCATGTATTTACCTATGCAACAAGCCTGCAAGATCTGCACATGTACCCCAGAAAACAATTGAAAAAAAAAGTGAAGATATACAAATTGTTAAATACCATTCAATATTAACAGAACAAAAAATTTCTCATGGCTAACTTCAAGACTGTAGATTCCAAACTTCCTGGGAACTTTACAAAGTAATGAACCTTTTAGCAATGAAAAGTAGCCATTCCTCCTTGTCACTTCAAGGACCAAATTCTACAAGAACAGAAAATTGCAATAGGACTAATGTGATCCTTAGGTCACTGGGTACTAGTTTCCATGAGTGCAGACATGGTTTCTTCATGAAGCACTTACCATCTGGGCAGTAACATCCATCAAGACAATGAAGATTGCTCCCAAGACATTGCTTCTCAAATGTGCAGGTTGGTGGACAACAACTGATACAATCCCGATGGACAAAGCTATCATCACATTTATCAGCTAAAATGGGAAACAGGGGAGCTTAAGTCAATTTTATTAGCCTCTATTTCTTTTAAAAAATTATAATTTTATTTTTTACAAAAAAAATTTGCAAAAAATAACTTTTAACTGCTAAAAAAAAGTGCATACTTGTTTCAAAAGTATGCAAGTTCACATATATTATTATATCAATAACAAATATTTGCAATTCATTAGTATTAAGTAGTACAGTAAGTTTTGAGTTCTAAGGTTAACCCAAAACTGGCAAAAGTACACAGGGCTTGAAAAATAGCAACACATACTGCAAGCTGGAAAGTCATCTCTCCAGTCTTGAATAGGGTAGCCAGCATGAGAACAGGCTCTAGCATATTCAGTGGCTGCTCGACAATAGGTTTCATCATCATCAGTTCTAGAAAGTGAAAAGACAGAGCCAGAATCACATAGGCAATACTGACAGAAACCATACCATTGAGGTCCTGATCCCTAGAAATGCTGAGTGCATGACTATTCCAATGTGAATCAATGTCAGCATATGTATCTCTCATATCTTATTAAGTACAACAATGAGAAAACACATGAACATGGGTCCTCAGCTAATTAGGCCTAGATAAATAATCTTCATCAAAGCATTTTAATAATTTCATCACTATTCTTTTGAGTCAAAGGAATACTATAATAAAAAAAGATTTATATTTTAATTATAACTGTTTCCCCATAATTTGTGTATGTATTTTTTCACTCCCACACTAAACATTTCAGACCTTTTAGAATTTAATAAGTCCCATTAAAACAGATAAAATTCTATCACAACAAAAACAATAAATATGAAAGCTGTTTCCAAAAGATCATACTCCGGATTGTCCACATAGTAGAATAAAAACAATACCAATAATCTATAGTACTCAAAAGTATTTCAATGGTTCCTCAGCTATCTTTGCAAAAACATTCCAAAACATAGTATTCCATGGTGTATATGTGCCATGTTTTCTTTAACCATTCTATCATTGATAGGCATTTGGTGGGTTGCTTGAAAGAGTGAATTAATAGCATTTAAGATTTAAAAGTGGATTTTGAATTATTTCAAGCTGTGATTACTAAAGCTAATTATTTTTATAACATTGCCAAGACTAAATAATCTTTAATTGTTTTCTTATAATGTCTTCAGGAGCTTCCCCCCAAAATAATTTCTTCTTAGAACTCTGCCAATTCTCCAAGCAGATTAAAAAAAAAAAAATCAAGTAAGCAGACCAAGGTAAAGGGCTTGTTTTTCAACCCAATTCAAACTCAAAATTGAATAGTTAAATATCTTGGAAGATAATGATCTTAAGAATGCTGCATTTTGTGAGACTCAACATTTTCAGTGTCACATTGTAAAAGACACCATCTCAAATTGCCCTTATCCTGTATTTCTGTAATGGGAGTCATGCAGTTTATCTAGCCCAATTAACTGAGCTTTAGAAGGAAAAAAGGACTGAGCATATAAACTCCAGAGGTTCAGGAAATATTCTAAACCTACAAACAAGAAGTCTTTTCAAGAAACAGTATAGGCTAAAATTGCTGAATTCCTGGAAAGACGTTACATTTATGATTTACCTTCCAATATGTGCATTCTTTCCTACATTAATGGTGGTTTTAAAAATTAGCAAAGCAACTGAATATAGGTTTTCCAACCTAATGCAACTATTATTACAATACTTACCATTTATTGTTTATGTTATTCTAGGAACCATGATAGGCACATTAATATGTGGCACCTCACAAAAACCCGTAAGAATTAGGCAAGAAAGAAATTATTATCAAGAAAGAAATTACAATTTGCTAGGGGGAAAAAAAGTTTATTTTTTCCATCTTGAATGATAACTTTAATAGGAAAATGGGCATTAAAGAATCATGGTTTTCACGTCAATTTGCTTTGGCATGACAAAATTAAAACCATTTCCTTGCTGCTGGGTTTGGCATTCTTAGAAGCAGAAACAGGAGGGCATAATTCAAGGACTGATAGAGTATCATGCACCTTCTAAGTCAAATGTCATCTCTTCCAGGTAGCCTTTGCAGGCACTCTCTGATAAAGTCAATAGTTCTGTCCTTCTCATCCAAAGCACTTTGCAGTTAGGGCATTGTGTCATTGTTACAGACCTGTTTCCCCGCCCTATTAGAATATGAGTTCCTAGGACAGAGATCAAGTCTCCATTTTTTCTGTTTCTCCAAGAGGTGGCAAAATACTCAGCTCAGAATAGATACTCAAAAGATATGTGCTGAATTGAATTCAATATACTATCATAATCCAAGCAGGAAATTAATCTGTGTTCAACCAATTCGCATTTTCATTCTCATGGTATGCGACCTTCCCGATGCAGTCCTCTAATAACAGGAAATGAAGAGAATCATTCATTTCCTACAGAACGGAAGAAAGAATGTAAGTAGGTCTAGTCCTGAATGAAATATTGAGGTGAGTGAAGAAAGGCTGGCTCTGGCAGCTTCTCACTTCCATTTTATCAATGTCCACTTAATTATAATGTCCTTCTTTTGATATTACATGTCTGCTTTGCCAGTAAACCCAGCCTCTCTACCAGAAAGGTAGCTGTTAAAGTGTCAGCTGATTTCATCCAGTACAAGTTGTTTCTCTATCCTGCTATTTTTGTTTTCCCTGGAGAAAGCATCAAAGTTTCAAAAGTCAAAGTCTAAAAACTATCCAAATTTCAAAAGACAAAAATGCTAATTTCTCAATGATGAAATTTCAGTTGAAGTGGGTGTGGCAGAGACTGAGTTAGTTTCTAGTTGCCCCTTCTTCTTTTTAGTATTAGAACACCCAAGTTTTTGCCAGGTAGATGGCTGCCAGCCAAAGACAACATTTACAGCTTCTCTTGCACCTAAGTGTGGCCATGTATCAAGTTCTGACCAAAAGGTTAAAAGTGGAAGCATGTATGAAACTTCCACATCAAAAATCCCAGCCCTTTTGTTTTTCTCCTCTTTTAAGGACTAAAATGTGGGCATGGTATTGGTGATGCAGTTTGGGCCATGAAATTGAAAATAATACCCTAGACAAAAGGAAAAATGTAGTAACAAGATCACTCGGTCACTGGAATATTCATGGAGCAGAGCCATGATGCCAACCCAAGACCACTAACCAGCATGGATTTTCATGTGAGAAATATAAACATTCCATTTAATTTAAGTCACAGTCATTTTAGCTATTAAGGCAGCTAAACAATATCCCAAACTAAAAAATGAAGAATGACTTTCCTGGACCTAAAAACAATATTTTATCCCAGACTACTTGACAAATGGGCACTAAAGATATTAAAGATAAGACGATTGAAAAGATGACTGGAGGGCAATCCAAGACTGAGTCACTGTGGAATAAGAGCAATTTTTAATTCCATATATATGGCTAAAAGAGGACTAGGGCCTACCTACAGGGATCCTTAAAAAAGAGTGTGAGAAACAACAAAGAGATATAGCAAGTAGCTCTTAAATTAAAAATGAAACCAAATAGGGAACAGAATTTTTAAAAATATGTAGTTAGGTCACTAGCCAATATTTTAGGCAGAGGGGGAGCTCTTTCAAAGCACCTGCATTAGTTCAGAAATCCTTGAAATTTAGAGACTATACATATAAATCTAGGGTATAACTGTACTTTGTTCAAAAGTAAGAGATGTCACAAGCTTATTTTAATATCTGGGAAATAGTATATTCATTACTTCTGTAATAATTTCAATTTAACTAAAGAGGAGTAGTTATAAATAACACAATTTCCTACTACCTCAACCTTTCCTCTTTGTTCTCACCTTTGATAAACCTTTTAATGAGCTACTCAAGATGACATTTAAGTGGTTTTACTAAACTAAAAACTAGTCTTTTTTTTTTTATTTTAAAAGTTTCTATGTATCGCTTATACTTCTTGGAACTCATAAAATATACAGACATATTACAATTTCTTTAGATAGTCCTAAACATTCAAGATGAGTAATCACCTATACTTGGTAATGTTTTGAAAGAAAAATAATCTTAAAAATTTTAATAATGGGTAATTTATGGTAGGTTCTATAATTAACTACCATATATGAACATAGTATGGTGAGTCTCACTGAATTTGTTGCTTATTCAACTACCTATCCTAGATGTTCATAACCTGAGATAGAATGCAGGGATCTGTGACCTTAGGTAGAAAAAAATATTACATGTTGATTTTCACTAATTTCCATCAGAAACTTAGCATTTCCTTCAATTATGCCTATAGGCAACACATCACAATGTTCTTAGCGATATCTGTAACTTTGTCACCAACGTGTCTCAAATCTTCTTTTTTCATATTTTTATATTTTTCTTTTCCATTGTTTCAGACTCACAAAGCACTGCTTATACTAATCACTAAGTCAAATTACGGTAGTTTTTAGATTTGAAATGTGTATTAAAAGCATATATATCAGAAATACTTTTTTTATTATTTTGATAACTATTTTATTAGAATTCGTTTCCTTTGGTATTTTATGTATTTTATTTTGTGCACTTCAAACATTGTTTTTCAAAAGCGTCTATAGATTTTTCTAGACTCCCAAAAGGGATTCAAAGCATAAAAAGGCTTAAGAGCCACTGTATTTTGTTCATGCTGGTTACATAAAACATTTAGAACTACCATCCGTATATAATCTAGCAGTTCCACTAAAGAGTATATATCCCCCCAAAAATGAAATCAACATATGGAAGAGATATCTCCACTCCTGTGTTTATTGTAGGAGTATTCACAATAGTCAAAATATATAATCAATCTGTGTCCATCAGAGGATGAATGTATAAAGAAATTGTGGTATATATACACAATGGAATATTATTCAGCCATAAAAAGAATGAAATCCTGTAATTTGCAACAACATGGATGAAACTAGAGGTCATTATGTTAAGTGAAATAAGTCAAACAGAAAGACAAATATCACACATTCTCACTCATATGTGGGAACTAAAATAGTGAATCTCATGAAGATAGAGTGTAGATTGATGGTTACCAGAGTCCAGGAAGGGTAGGAGAGAGGTGGGGCATAAAGAGAGATTAATTATGGGTACAATGTACATGTAGAAGAAATAAGAACTGGTGTTGGATAGGTAAGAAGGGGGGCTATAGTTAACATTAATCAATTGTATATTTCAAAATAGTAAGAAGATAATAATTTGAATGTTTCTAGTATAAAGAAAAGATAACTAAGGTGACGGATATCCAATTCGCTTTATTTGATTACATGAATGTATGAAATTATCACATGTACCCTGAAAATATGTATATCTACTATGTATCAATTTAAAAACTTTAGACTGTGCCTGTTATGTAGCAAACTTTTAATAGCTCTTTGTAATTTACATTTTACATTTCCCATAATATTTTGTGAACAGCTGAAATGGTTAAATAACAGAAGTAGTTGTGGGTCTTCTTTTTACATAAAGAAAATTTTATTATAACTACAAATCATTTCACTTACTTGCAAAGATCATTAACACAGCTGGCAATATACAAATATGGATCAATATACTCATGGCAGCTCAGAAAAGGAAACTGCAACAGTATCTGACACTTGAAGAAGATTGCCTGTGCAAAAAAAGATGCCAGTCACTAGTTTCATGGTGTGTATATAGTCTTATATTATTTTTACAGATCTATTTGCAGGATTTTCAGTTCTCACAAGGAAAAATATGGTAATTTATAAATTTTAACCAACATTTTTCTAACTACAGATTTTCATGAGTACTGCATTTATGAAATTCCCTACATTTACTATTTCGGAAATTAAAGTGATTCCCTATTGCAATTATGTTTCCAGGATATAATATTTTTAAATTAAGTTGTGTTTGCACTTAAGAATGCTTAGGTAAATATATAAATAAGGCATATGTGTATTCTGTCCAACATGCTCACATTTCTCACATCAAATTTACCTCAAATGCTGGCATTCCACTGGAGCATGGATTTGGAAAATCTGAGGGTGTGAGTACACATTTGGTGTCATCTGGAGTTTGCACCGACCAACTATTTGCAAACATAGCGATGTCTTCTGTGTAGTCCTCTATTTCACACAAGCACACACACACACAAATAGGTGTAATCATATCATTTTCCACAAACATAGACATGGTTCTTTAACACAAACTTCCTGGTCAAAACTTTAAACTCAATAACATTATAATTAATATGCGATATTGGATAATAACATTATTTTAGCATAACAAAAACAAATTGAACAAATTGTGACTACCAAATAAAAGTTAGTTCCACTGGAGAGAAAAAGCAAACTACATTTAAACAACATGGGGAAGGATGAAGGACAGTGAGTACAACGTACACATCACTGAATAATTAATCACCAATGCTCAATCTGTGCTATTGAGAGGAGAAAAAATGTGCACAAAATGAAAAAAAAAACACAAATAAAAGTTTAGTGTAAAAATTATCAGACAAATCTCTCATTATATTTAATATTAGTAAGAACCTTACTAAAATTGCAGTTCCATTTGGTGGGGACAGTCCACACAAAAAAATCTTGTCAAATTCTTGGGGACACTTCAGAGGACAGTCACATAGACAATGAAAGATTAGAAAATACATCTATAGGAGAGAAGACTAAGAAGTGAATCTATTTCATCTACATATGATGAACAGTGTTTCGAAACATGCTCAGGAAAGACATCCCGATTGAGAACCCTGAAGCTAATTCACCATTAATCTCAGGCAAGATTCAGGGGTTAATGTGTTGGCAGCAACAAAGTCCAGTGCTCCAGATTCTTCATTCCAAAGCAAGGTTTTTTATTTATTTATTTATTTTGAGATGGAGTCTCACTCTTTCACCCAGGCTGGAGTGCAGTAGCACCATCTTGGCTCACTGCAATCTCCACCTCCTGGATTCAAGCAATTCTCCTGCCTCGGCCTCCCGAATAGCTGGGATTACAGGCACCTGCCACCACACCTGGCTAATTTTTGTATTTTTTGTAGAGATGGGGTTTCACCATTTTGGTCAGGCTGGTCTTGAACTCCCGACCCTGTGATCCACTTGCCTCAGCCTTCCAAAGTGCTGGGATTACAGGTGTAAGCCACCGTGCCAGGCCCCAAATCAAGTTTTTACATTATCTTTCTACCTGATCTGAGAACAAGTTCAGGGAATGATACAGAAATTAATCCTTCCCCTCCACCATTCAGACAAAGGCTGAATGTCAAAGCTCGAAGACTGGGCGGGACCAAACAAGATGACGTCTCAAAGTTCCATGTAAGACAGTTAGACTTCAGATTTGAGGTTGGAGTTCTCCACCACCCAGATTTGCATGGTCAGAAGTCTACCACTGATGACAATCCATTGCACCACTAGAGTCAGAAATCTTGAGCCAAATGTTTACCAATTTCTCTGAGTAACTTCAAAGTAGAAAAATAATGTGTGTATGCCACTACCAAACACTGGGAAGATGAGGGACTTTATTATCTGTAAGAATGCTTTGCTCTCTTGGTGTAAAATACTAAAGTTTATCATAGCCTAGAAGACTTTGCATGAGCTGGGCCCTGCTCTCCTCTCACTCCCACCCCGTCCTGCCCCTCCTATATCTTCTGCATCTATTCTTGCTCAACCTACTCCAGTCATATTGACTTTGTGCTGTTCTTCAAACACTCAAACTCACTCCCACCCCAGAACACTTGGTCTTGTTCTTCCTCCTTCAACACCACTCCTTCCTGAAATCTCTCTGTTGCCTCCCTTATTTCATGTAGGCCTCTGTTTAATATACTCCTCAGAGAGCCCTTCTCTGCCATGTGATCTAGACTAGCATCAATCACAGACTTACTCCATCACTCTTTACCTTCTTTCTCCACCTTTATTCTTTCATGGCTGCTATTGCTCACAAAAATTATATTTCAGTGTGTTTATCTTGTTTTCCATTACAGTATGTACTACATGAAGGCCAAAAGCTATTCTATTGCTGTATTCCTAGTTTAGCATCTGGCATATAGCAGGTATTCAAAATATATTTGCTGAATAAGTGAGTGAATAAATATAGGGGAATTTGTGAACTTTATTAAAAAGATTATTAGAATCCAGCTTTCAGCCTGGATGTGGCGACTCACAGCTATAATCCGAGCACTCTGGGAGACTGTGGTGGGTGGCTTACATGAGGCCAGGAGTGTGAGACCAGCCTGGCCAACATGGCAAGACCCAATCTCTACTAAGAATACAAACATTAGCCAGGCATGATGGTTCATGCCTGTAATCCCAGCTACTCAGGAGGCTGTGGCACGAGACTCGCTTGAACCTGGCAGGAAGAGGTTGTAGTGAGCCAAGGTCATGCCACTGCACTCCAGCCTGGGCGACAGAGTAAGACCCTGTCTCAAAAACAAAACAAACAACAACAACAAAGAATCCTTTGTCTCTGATATCATTGAAATGTTGCACACCCAAGAAAGTATCAGCCTGCTGTAATATACTTTTAAAAAATGGAAAAACTGATGACTCTTTTAAGTACATGTATAGTTACATTTCCTTTCAAAACACCATTTTTTAAAGGTCTGAAGAAACAAAAATATTTCCGTAAAACCCACTTATTTCAATACTATGCAAGAATTTTAATGTTACTAAACCAACCTGGCCAATTCCTTAGAGTTCACTTTAATTGCAGCTTTGAACCACATATTTATCTATTTTATATAGCATCAACAAGAGTCATAAAAGTTGTTTATCATGAGATTTTAAATCCATATCTAATGGTGGAATGGGAACACACTAAACTAAAATTAAAATGTTTTGTATAAAATATGCTCTAAGTAGAGTAATTTATTGTCCATATTGGACACTTTTGAGAATGAAAAGAAGGCATTATTAATTATTATGCTGGGAAAAGTGAAAGTAAACCAGGACTTATATGTTGGTGTATAGCTAGCTGTAGACATGAATTATGGAAACAGAAGTCTCAACTAGGCAACAAATTAAAATCCTCCTATGTGTACAGAAATTCTGACAAGTCTCATTTCTTTGTGAAATCATCCCTGAAGGATGAGTTGGAATGCAGAGAGAAATGCAATTTTAATCACCATTAAGAAACTATGCATTCAGCGGCATTCAATCAAACTCACTCTCTCTTAATATTTTTCTAATCAGCAAAATACAGGTTGAGTTTCAAGAAAATATCAGGCTTCTTAAAGCCAAAGGTAATACTGCTCATCTGTAGACATTTTCTTGCATTATTATACCATGGGAGGAAATAGGCAGCTTCTTATCAAAGTTGTTGTAAGTTAGGTTTTTAAAAAAATTACTCTGCCTTATACTGTGAAGCAAATAACATTGTGAAGAAGGTGAAATACCTCCTTATGTCTTTCCCATGTACTTTCCGGAATCCTTCTTGCCTTCTGCCAGTTCAGTCGTAATTGAGCTCCATTGCCTTCTGCCAGTCTTCATCCACTTCTAATCCACTAACACCCTTGTGCATGCTGCCCCAGTTGGCTCACTGTGAACAACCATTTCATGTTCCAAGTTATCTTGAACATGTAAGTCTGTCTGTGCCTTAACTCAAATCTAAGTCTTCCTACCTCTAACAAGAGCAGATGCTACTTTCTACCCTGACCTCCACACCATGTTCACTGGACGTCCCAGGGGAAGTTGCCCAAAGCAGCCTTTTTTTATTCTTTTTTTCTTTTTTTGAGACAGAGTCTTGCTCTGTTATGCAGAGGCATGATCTTGGCTCACTGCAGCCTCCAGCTCACTGCAGCCTCCACCTCCCGGGTTCGAGCAATTCTTCTGCCTCAGCCTCCCCAGTAGCTGGGATTACAGGTATCCGCCATCACGCCCAGCTAATTATTGTATTTTCAGTAGAGATGGGGTATCACCATGTTGGCCAGGCTGGTCTTGAATTCCTGACCTCAGGTGATCCACTTGCCTCATCTTTCCAAAGTGCTGGGATTACAGGAGTGAGCCACCATGTCCAGCCTACCCCAAAGCAGTCTTTTCTAACTCTAACACGAAGAGCTGGACTAAGGATTTTTTTTTCATGAAGCTTTGATACAGAACAAAAATAAATCAGCAATTACCATCTGGTTCATTCTGCCTGCATCCAAAACTCTACTTCCTAATACAATCTCAAGAGTCCAACTTTGTGACCCCTCTCATTGCAAATGCCAGCTGGATGCAAAACACCATTTCAGGATGGTCCCAGTACTATACATTTGTATTGTGCTCAGAGACTTTTAAACACTTTTATTTACATTTTCTCATTCAATATTCACTGGCTGGGAAGCTCCCAGAGTCATTATCATTATCCCTATTTTACATATGAGGAAATTGACTTTTTGGAGCCCTGCTCTCTACTCTAGCTGCTACTAAACTAATCCTGATGATGCATCATCTATCTTGAGCAAAACATTTGCATTTTTATAAGGGCTTCTCAAAGGAATGTAAAGATATTTTCAAATGCTTTTATTTCAGCCCCATTATAGGCTTATGGTGAAATACTTGGAGACGGCTATAAATTAAATTAAATGTATTGAGTATTATCTACGTGCTTAGGTACTGTACTGTTTTATACTGATTGTCTCATTTAATCCTTGCAACTCTTATGAAGCATATACTCTTATAATATCATTAAACTTACAAACTTTAATAAGGATAAAGGAGAATTTGAATCACACAGTCTGACTCCAGAGCCCACAGTCTAAGCAGTCCCTTCACCATCCTTTAAAAGACAACATAGGGGCAACTCATCTCTGTTAATTTTATAATATAAAACAAAAGTATCATATAGCATTTACAGCTTCAATGGCAAGTGCTCAAGCACTTATCTAAGCACAGGATTGGGAGCCTCTCAGGTCTGTAATCCAACCCTGACAGTATCAGTTACAAGCTATGTTACACTGGACGCATCACCTTGTGTTCTTATCATAAAATTAAGAAAATAATACTGGCTGGGTGCAATGGTGCACCTGTAGTCCCCGCTACCTGAGAGGCTGAGACCAGAGGATTACTTGAGCCAGGAGCTCAAGATCAGCATGGGCAACATAGCAAGACCCCATCTTAATGAAAAGAAATAGCAAGACCTCACCTTGAAAAGAAGAAAAGAAAAGAAAGGAGAGGAAAACAAAAAGACTACTCACCTTACAGGATATTGTGAGGGTTGGAAATAATATAGCTATGTGCTTAAACTAACTATTGTTATAAATATTAGCAAGGTATATTATTATTATTACTGGCTACTCTGTGAGTTCCAAATTATTATAGCCCTATTTTCCAGCTAAAGAAACAGAGCATAAGAATGGTTAAATTAGTGTTCTCGATTACAGAACTTATAAAAGTTGAAATGAGATTCAAAGCCAAGTTCACTGGTACTAAGAACAGTATTCTTTTTTTATTGTACTTCTATGTGTGGACCTAAATTAGGATTATGGTTGATTCTCTTATTCTATTGCCATTGCACACTAGTATCTGAATTGATACAGAACCCCTTTCTAATAACTCAGTTTTAGTTTCATAACTTAGATTTAATAGATGATCTGGTAGGTATATAAAACCTTTCCAAGTTACTATTCAACTTTCCCACTCACATTTTATTATTTTTGCAAAACTATTATTTGCCAATTATTCAATTTATTCCTATCAAGAAGGGATACAAAAATAGTTTTTGTCTTGACAAAGACATATTTAAGCCAAATGGATTTGAATCACTAGAATATAAACTTCAAGAAGTGAAATGTTTTGTTCACTGATGTATTCCAGTTAATACATCAGTGAATACAGAGGTGTCCCTCCCAAAGCAGTGGATACAGAGGTATCCCAAGCTTCTAACACAAAACAAATGCTCTGTTAAAATGTGTTATAAGTGCTTCACGCTAATTTAGCGAAGGAAACTAGTTCATGGTTTTCAAGAATTACACCAAAATATTTTTCTATTCGACCTTTACTTAAAATCACTAAAGCAGGCAATGACAGCCACAAAATTTCCCCCCTATCTATGACAAGTCTTCTGGGTACAAAACAGCTTGGTCAGGGGAAAAAAGAAGGCTTTAGAAGATATACACACATTTCTTCTGCTTCACTTACCTTGCAGAATTATGAAATCATCAGACTGAATGTCATTGTAGTTTCCACATAGGCCACATGATTTCCCCTTATGGTCCTCAGACAGCTTGAGGTAGATCCCAGATATCCCATCCCAAGCCAATGAAAAGCCAAAGGTTGTTTTCACGAGAATGTAGTCAGCTAGCTTCTCGATGAAAATCTGTCCAATTGTCTGAGGCAATGTTAAACTTGAAAAATAGAATAAAAGCTATCTAAGAATGATGATAAGAGCTCAATTACAGTTAATATGTTTTTTAAGTGACTGAGATATAATTAAAAGAAAATGATTACTCAAAATTATTGAATAAACTGTGCAGCAAGATCTCCAAAGCAACCATCCTCTGAAAAATCTCAACATTTTTGAAAACTTCAGTATTGAAATAAAAATACAACAAAAATGATACTGTTTTCTTATACAGATTTAGATTTTGTATTTATAATTAGATGCTTCTTTGAACGAACAAAAATCACACAACTGCTAAATACTGGTGATTTGTTAAACCTGGAAAATAACCTTGCCTATTTAGAATAGTTAGAGCTTAAATGTGTTTATTATTATCTAAAGAGTTAAAATGATCTAAAAATGCTGCTCAACAATTTTGAAGTAAGGATAAACAATAGTCAATATATATAAACATGATGCTTGAGTTCTGATTTTGCTTAATTTTACTTTAAACATGGCTATAAGGAAATAGGAGTTTCTATCTTTAGAATGACACTTTGACATAAGTCATTGTTTTCTAAAAAATATCAAAGGATGATGAACTATAAATTAGATTTTTAATGCTGCAAAGTACAATATTAGGACTATAATACACTTTGTCATACTGTGTTATATAGGGGTAATACTCAAAATTTTTTAATTGGATACAATTTAGCCTATTTAAACAAGTGTCACGTAAAATATGTAAGCTCCTGATACAATGTCTAATTTTTCCATTTTTCAGAAGCATATGTACATATAAAGGAAGTGGGTGGCATAAGGTAACTGAAGAGAACTAAACAATTGAATATTTTGAAAGCACCTAGAATATTTTTGAAAGAACACAGTTATCCTTCCGTCCATCAGTATTGCCAAAAAGAACAAGTGCTGATAATTAAATAAATTGGAAAAACCTCATTTATATTAAGATAGCTATGTCAAATAAAAATTATATGTAATTATATATAATGTGAATAATAGGGGTAGCTAATACGTATATTCATATATTTCTCTCAAAATTTTCAAATTAGTGAGTTTCTTTCCAGGAAGAGCATGGCTTGATGAACCAAAAACTACAAAACTGAACAGACTAGCTAACAAAGGGAGAATCCCCAAAGAAACAATTAAAAAGATCTGTAGTCATTTACACACAAAAAATTTTTTACAGATACTTATTCATAGAAAAATATTTACAAAAATAGAATACTAACTAAAAGTTTAAAATGGAGAATAGATAAAAAAAAAAGACTCTAGCTAACTACTGCCATAATACAGTCTTATTAAAAATTATAAATATGAGGAATTCATAGTAAAAGTCAACATGAAATAACATTAAAGAAATGTCACTTGTTTTAAATTTGTAAGTTTATGAAAGAAGTAAATCACATTTACAAATACATTTCAGAGTAATAGACAGCTAAACTTATGGAAGAATAATTGTACTATTATGTTTACTTTTTTATTTGGTCATTTGTCACTTGGTCATTTGATCTCCTTAATAGTAAATTTAATTAAATAATCAGTTTTTGAAAGTAAAGGTGGATAGCTGTGATTATCCTGAAGTTTATAACATAGAAGGATGCTAGCGGAATTGGGAGATAATAGTTTAAACTAGACAATATCCAATAGGTCAAATAAAAACATGAAACCTAGGTAGGACACATTAAAATGTAAACCTAAATGAATGCAGAACTAAATGCTGCAAAGTATTCAGGGATTCATTTGTATTGAAACCCCTTATTTTCACAGGTGAAAGAAATGAAATCCAGAGAAGTTTTACACACAGAGCCACCCATGTTTGATTTTTTTTTGGCAAATATTTCTGTAGCATTTGCTATGAGTTAGGTCCCAAGTCAGGAACAGCATTTGTGAAAGCAATATTGCTGAATAATAAGAAAACCATCCTTTTTCTATCACATAATCTGAAATCCTCATAGAAATGCTTTTGTGAATTAAAATTAAATATTATGTTTTTGCTTTAATAAAGAAATAATATTCTTGAAAAATCAATCTGAATGGTAAGTATTACGTTTTACAAAACATAATAATTGTTTAAATGCCCATTTTATTACCCAAAATTCCATAGAGAGAAGGCTAAATGACTCTTTAAATTCAACTCTAGGAAATACACATGGAAATGCATTATCTTCTTACTCAATTGCCTAAACTTTCTTTTATGAGAAAATGAGAAGTACAGAACCCAACTGACCAAGAAAATAAGCCTCAGACAGCGGGAAGAGCTGTTCTAGGTTGTCTGGCTGTTTCAAGGCTCCTCTGGTGCTCTGTCCACTGCCCCTTCTGCTACCACCTGCTACCACTGCTGCCTTTTGAGGAATCTAAACCCAGAAAAAGCAACATGGGTTGATAAAGCCATTGCACTGGAAAGTATTCCTATAGTTCAAACACTTGCTAGTGAATTCTGAATGATGAATAGAATTGTTCCAGCCCACAATTTCCTTGATCTGGCATAATTCAGCCTGGAAATATTTAAAATTGAGTCTCTCTGTAATTATTTAGATTGGAAGGCAGATTATTCCACAGTATTTCTAGTTTAAAATGTAAAAAAAAAAAAAAAAACCACACCCTTTTGCCAAATACATAAACATCCCCTGCCCCAAAATTGTCATGTCATATTCCTGGCAGATAGGAAACTGGAAGTGGGCTCCTCTCTGATCTATCTGAGGTCAGTCATTTGTTAACTCTCAGTCAGAACTTCCGTGGAAAATCTCAAGTAACACCCAAACTCCATTCAAACAAACTGGAAAGAACTTCCAGAATCCTTTCCAAAATAAAAAAATATATATTTTTAGGTTTCTGCATTAAAGAAAGAAGAAAATATTTAAGAAAGAGGGGAAAAAAATCAAGAATTAAACTCAAGATATCTCTTGAATCTCTCATTTAAAAAAAAAAAAGAGAGAGACTCTCATCTCCACCCATGTAAACATATTATATTTATATTCTGCACACAAGCAATCAGGAATGGTAAACCGATTATACTCCTGACTGCCTGGATGGCCTCAGAGCCCACTAAAGTTTTGATGTCTGTAAGTTATATCTTTAAGAGTATTGTTAAGGAAGAAATCCTCTCTTCATACCCTCCACAGTTCACTTCCAGCATGTGATGTTTGGATTTTCTATTAATTTGTGGTGTTATTGACATTTTACTGTTTCCCATATCCTACCTGATTCCATTCTTTTTTATTTCATGACCATAAATTCGAATTTCCTCTTGGTTTGAAAAGAACAAGCTGATTGACCGATAACAAGAATACACCGAACCAAGGCATTTAGGGCTGTTATGAACCTTAAGGGGAGAAAAACAAAAAGAAAGCATAGGAACAAACAACAAATTCGAGTTACTAAAACCACAGTATATGTTTACAATTATACTGCTTCATTAGTCCCATGGCACTTTACAATGTTATAACTACATTTGGGATTTCTGAGAGAAAAGAAATATTTACCTCAAATATTGGACAACGAAATTAGCTTCCTAAAACACAAGTTAATGAGCATACTTTTGGAACAATTTGAATCTTCATATGTTGGATGTTAATATTCTCAAGCTACATGGTATGCACTGGGAGAAATTAGTTCTGATAGTAAAACTGTAGAGCACCACAAAGAAGCGCATTTATCATTTTTACGTCTGTATTTTTACCTGTTAGAGAATCATAAAACAGAGCTTTGAATGGAACTCTACACAAAGCAATATTTAAAGGTTGAAAAGTGACCATGAACTCACTAAAAATAAAATTGATATTATTTTTATTTATTCCTAGACACTTTGGGGAAGACAGAGATTATTTTACAAAAAAAAAAAATGGGAAAATTCGTTTAAGAAAAAGAATGCAAGGAAGAAAAGAAGAAAGGAAGAAAAGAGAAAAGGAAGCTTAGATTCTTTTACCCGATACCAAAATTAACAAAGATTACAATTAGAGGTGGAAAAGAACTTCCTAAGCCTCAAAGTGATTTTAAAAATTATCAATAGTGTAGGCTTTTAAAAAATTTGTTTGTTTTTAGGGTGTTTTGTTTTGTTGTTTTGTTTTTGAGATAGAGTCTCTCTCTGTTGTCCAGGCTGGAGTGCAGTGGTGTGATCTTGGTTCACTGCAACCTCTGCCTCTCATATTCAAGTGATTCTCATGCCTCAGCCTCCCAAGTAGCTGGGGCTATAGGTGTGTACCACCAAACTGGTTAATTTTGTATTTTTTCAGTAGAGACAGGGTTTCACTATGTTGGCCAGGCTCGTCTCCAACTCCCGACTTCCACCTACCTCGGCCTCTCAAGTTGCTGGGATTACAGGTATGAGTCACCATGCATGGCCTCAATAATATAATTTTAATATTGTAGCGATTTAATGTATATTAATTTTATGTTTGACCAGCAAATTTTATTGATCATTTATTATGTACCAGGCACTGTTCTAGGTTCTGGGGATATAGCAGCCATAGCTGAAATAGAAAACACAGCTATGTAAAGCTAAAAGATACACTATGTTAGATGACATTAAGGAGAAATATTAAGCAGGAAAATGAGATAGGGTGTGTATGTGCCAAGGTCTGGGGGAATTTTCAGAGTGAGTGGCCAAGAAAGGCCGTGCTGAAAAGATGAAATTCTAGTAAAGATGTAGC
>NW_016107471.1:673922-708562 GCF_001604975.1 Cebus imitator | reverse complement strand
AAAGAAAATCAAAGAAATCAAAAACAATTCAGAAAAATTCAAAACCTTCTAAAAATACATAGTTGATATCTTCTGAGAGACAAAATAATATATGTCATCCTTTAAGAATAAAATGCTGCTAAAAATGAAATTCAAAGAATAAAAACAATTGAATACTGACAATATAAAATGAGTAATGTATAACTGAAGTAGAAAGGTAGAAAGATAAGCATCTCAGAATTGGACAGAAATATCCCAAAATGTAGAACAAAAAAGAAAAAAGCTAGAAAATAGTCAAGAATCAATAGGAAAATTAAAGAGTCACTCCACTCCAGAGCTCCTATATATGCGCTCCAATATAAAAGCCCATCAAGTGCCCAGCAAAAAAAAAAAAAAAAAAAAAAAAAAAAAAAAAAAAAAAAAAAAAAAAAAAAAAAAAAAAAAAAAAAGGGAAAAGAAATTCACATAATTACAAAATCTCAGAACACTGGAAATTAAAAGATCTAAAAGTTTCTGGAGTTCAGGTAAGGTTATATGCAAAATGATCAGAAATCAGTGAATTTAAATTTAAAATTCTGAAAGTGATTTTTAAATTAAAATCAAGGCTTCAAAAATTCTCTTCCCATGCACACTTTCCAGGAAAGTATCTTCCCTTTCCAGAAACCAACTTAGTCAGTTAAAATAAGTGAGTAAACAAAGAGGAATGAGTCCCTGCTTAATCACCACTACAAACACTGGCCACATATTCAGAGCATCCAATGAGCTTTTCAGAGCCTATCTCTCCAGTATGAACAAAGTTAAATGACCACTAGACATTAATGGGAACCAAGAAAGAGGAAAACTGATGAGAGAGAAGAATAAAATTCTCCAGTAGGATGATGAAAAGAAATCCCAAGTGATAGGTGTGCAGTAGACTTCAAAAGCAACCCATCTCAATTAAAAGATGGGAAGGAAAAACTGAGGAAAGGATGTCTCATGAGGAGAAAGAGAAGCTGATAGATTGCTTAACGCATCTGACCGTATTGAAAAGAGTTTTATAGAGGTAGAGAGTTAGAAAAAATATTGGTGACTGGACTAAAGAGGTTATGATACAGGTTTCTTGGGTCTGATGTACAGTGTGAATAAATGCTTGCAGCTCTTAGCCCTTTACTGATCAATGAGGAACTTTTTTATTAATATTTTCCTTTGTTAAAGGAGGAACCATAACTCTCTGTAGCTGTACATATAACCCTTTTCTCCTAAAGAGGAGTCAGTCAGTGCTCCTGTATTTTTAATTTTTTTGTCAAAGCAAGAAGTAAATACTTTAGAATTATTAAATATATAAACAAAGTGAATAAAGTTGAAAAAAAAATAGAATTTATATTAGTATTTCCATATCCTGACTTTCTCCCTCCTCCTTTCAGTACTCTAGACTTGCACAATTTAGCCCTCTCAAAATCTGAAAATTGGAAAGCGACAGTGGAACCTGCAGAAAGTTCTCTTGAACACTTGATAATTCGTTTACTGGAACTGGGAAGATTACAACATATGACTATTCAAAAAGAGAGGACCAGACTACAAACTACTCTCTATACTCCAGCAGTTACCGAATGATCCTTTTCCTCCAAAGTTATACCAAAAGTGAGACAGCCAAAACCTTGTGACTCTTTGAGTCTTCAGATACCTTGTGTAGATAAACGTCAAGAAAAAAGAAAAAACAATTCTGGTTCTTGCAAGCTTGAGCAAAATTCTTTAAAATGGAATTGGAGCAATGCTGGCAAACAGATGGAATTCTAGACCACCATCTCTAAAAAGTTCTTCCACCACAAAACAATTGATTGCAACTGACAATGATAAGAATCCCAAAAGTTCTATTTTAAATCCATGCCAAGACCTCTCATCCAAGCCTATGCTGGCCAGACAACTCAATCACTGGTTAAAATGGTCTCCACAAGATGTCTGCCATCAAGATCTCCAATGCCAGTTTCACCTATACTTCTGTCTTTTCCCGAAAATCAGAAGGAAATTAAGGCACTGAAGAGAAACTTTGGAACCAAAAAGAAACATTACCGACAAAATATAGTGTTGAATAGACCATTCTATATTCAGAAGCTAAACTGTCTGTCACCTTCCTTTATTGCTAAGGATAAGTGCTCACCCACTGACCAAAAATGACTCTTTTCTTTCATACACCTCAATGTGAACAGATCTATTCTAAGAAGCCCAACTAAGATATGGTTAATTATTCCAAGACACAGGTATTATTTAAAAAAATATCACATCAAACAGTTGCTTGAAGTGATATGGAGTGTAACTTGTGAAAAGCACTGCTGGGACGTCTATATGTAAATCCACAGGCTTCTATAATTATACGTTTGACAACCTTTTGCAATTTGTGTTTCAAGGAAATGGTTCATTTAGTAGACTATTCTATTCAAAAGGCTATTCTTTTTTTCAGTGATCGTTTTCCAGTATAATTCCATCAATAAATGGTATAATTGAAAAAAAAGAAGTTCTAATATACTTGTATATTAGAAAAATACACAAGTAGAGATATAAAATTATCATAACCTATTATGATCAGCTCTAAACAATATTTACATGTGACAATAATATAAAAAAAGACATATTGATTTAACCAAAAAATCGTGACATAACTCTGTTAAGAGCAGTGAAAGGAAGTGTGTGTGTGTGTGTGTGTGTGCATGCGCACGCGTGCATGCATGTGTGTGCATTTTAGGGGCAGGAAGGGTGGTATAACTAATAATTTCTCAGTTTCCATAATAGGAAGTGAATGAATAAGGCCTAACTTTGAAAATTAAAGAGATAATGGCATATTTTGACGTGTAAGATAAAAACCAGAAGAAACAGCTAAATTAGTTGAAGTAATTGCCACTGGAGAGCCAGACTTCTGCTAGGGTGGAGAATGAAGGAAAGCAGAGGCTATTTTTACTGTATATTCTGGGATAAAATCTTTCACTATGCACATATATTATTTTCACAAAAATAAAATTTAAAGAAGAAAAAATAATCAGGGTACAAATAAAGGTATATGTATAATAATGCCTATCAATATATCCTTTGAAATTCTAATTTTAAAAACCTAAATTTCCAATATAAGGCATCATTAAATTATTTGAGTATTACAGAAGTTAGAAAAAATACAGCTAATAGTATTTGGATTTATCAAGAATATTTGACATTGAAGGAAGTTGAAGACATAATAGTAATTGAAAGTATACGACAGAAAACTATATACAGTATGATTTAAATTTTATAAATATGTATAAAATTCAGAGGAAAAAAGTTGAGAAGAAAGTAGATGAAGCTGTTAACAAATGGTAACTCTTCAGTGATAATTCTAACATTTTTCAGACTTCTCTGAATTTTCCAAATTTTCTACAAAAGAAGTAAATTGCTTTTATAATCAAGGGGAAAGATGACATTTCAAGTAATTGATTTATTTATTTGAAAGCAAATTTTACCATTCAAAACCTGGCCAAGTAGAAACAACATCTACTAACTCCAGAGGCATAGTTCAGCATTGTGTGCTACTATCGAAGGACAGGTTATCTCATTGACACCTCAGTCCTCAAAAGAGTGAGACACTGAACAAGAACATTTCAAAGAGATGGTCAAAGGGTATTCAAGTTATAAAACAAGTGAGGGGTTTGGGGAGTAGAGGACAATGAGAGAACTGAGAACAGGAGACCTGCAAGCACAGAAAATACATTTCACCAACTTCACTATGTAAATAGACCTCTAAATTTTTATTCTTATGCCCCATAAGTTAATTTTCATTTTTTTATTGCATTTTAGGTTTGGGGGTACATGTGAAGAACATGCAAGATTGTTGCATAGGTATACATGTGGCAGTGTGATTTGCTGCCTTCCTCCCCTTCACCTATATCTGGCATTTCTCCCCATGCCATCCCCCCACAACTCCCCACCCCCCACTGTCCCTCCCCTATTTCCCTCCAATATATATCATTTCTTTTTTTTAACTTTTAAATACATTTATTATTTTGTTTAATTTTTTTAAATTTTTGTGGTTACATAGTAAGTGTGTGTGTGTGTACATATGTGTGTGTGTGTGTGTGTGTGTGTGTGTGTGGTACAGGAGATGTTTCAATATAGGCATATAATGTTATATATTAACATCATGGAGAAAGAGGTATGCATCCCCTCAAGCATTTATCCTTTGTGTTACAAACAATCCATTACACTTTGTAAGTTATTTTAAAATGTACAATTAAGTTATTATTGACTATTGTCACCCATTTGTGCTTCTTTTCTGAGTCACAAAGATTTATAGCCTTAAAAAGTTTCAGGACCTAAAAGTTTCAGGATACAGAATTAATCTACACAAATCAGTAGCCCTACTATACACACCAAGAGCGACCAAGCTTAGAATCAAATCAACTCAACCCCTTTTACAATAGCTATAAAAAAATTAAAATACTTAGGAATATACTTAACCAAGAAGGTGAAAGACCTCTACAAGGAAAACTACAAAACACTGCTGAAAAAATCATGGACATGAAAAACAAATAGAAACACATCCTAAGTGCATGGATGGGTGGAATCAATATTGTGAAAATGACCATACTGCCAAAAGCAATCTACAAATTCAATGCAATTCCCATCAAAACACCATCATCAGTTTTCACAGAACTAGAAAAAACAATCCTAAAATTCATATGGAACCAAAAAAGAGTCCACATAGCCAAAGCAAGACTAAGCAGAAAGAACAAATTGTGAGGCATTACATTACCTGACTTCAAACTACAGTATAAGACCATAGTCACCAAAACAGCATGGTATTGGTATAAAAACAGACATATAGACCAATAGAGAATCCAGAAATAAAGCCAAATACTTACAGCCAACTGATTTTTGACAAAGCAAACAAAAACATAAAATGGGGAAAGGACACCCTATTCAACAAATAGTGCTGGAAATAATTGACTAGCCACATGTAGAAGAATAAAACTGGATCCTTATCTATCACCTTATACAAAAATCAACTCAAGATGAATTTAAGATTTAAATCTAGACCTGAAACCATAAAAATTCTAGAAGATAACATTGGAAAAATCTTTTAGACACTGGCTTAGGCAAAGCCTTCATGACCAAGAACCCAAAAGCAAAAACAACAAAAACAAAGATAAATAGATAGGACTTAATTAAACTAAAAAGCTTCTATGAAGTAAAAGAAATAGCAACAAAGTAAACAGACAACTCACAGAGTGAAAGAAAATCTTTGCAATCTATACATACATCAGACTAATATCCGGAATCTACAAGGAACTCAAACAAATTAGTAAGAAAAAACAAACAATCCCATAAAAAAGTGAGCTAAGGACATGAATAGACAATTTTCAAAAAAGATATACAAATGACCAACAAACTTATGAAAAAATGCTCAACATTGCTAATTATTAGGGAAATGCAAATCAAAACCACAATGCGATACCACTTTACACCTGCAGGAATGACCATAATTGAAAAATTAAAAAATAATAGATGTCGGTGTGGATGTGGTGAAAAGGGAACACTTTTACACTGTTGGTAGGAATGTAAACTACTACAACTACTATGAAAAACAGTGTAGAGATTCCTTAAAGAACTAAAAGTAGATCTACCATTTGACCCAGCAATCCTACTCCTGGGTGTCTATCCAGAGGAAAAGAAGTCATTATACAGAAAAGATACTTGCACACGCATGTGTTTCACAATTGCAAAAACATGGAACCAGCCCAAATGCCCATCAATCAATGAGTTATATATATATAACATTTTCTTTAGAAATGAAATAGAAATAGAAATGAAATGGAAAATACGTATATTTTCTATTTTTCTATTGATTATTATTGACATAGAGTCCTATCTTAGACACTGTGGATAAAAGGTTTATTAAAAAAAAAAAAAAAGGCTCTGCCTCTGAAGAAGTCTCAATACTATTTTTTTCCACATACAGAATGTACAATTAATTAAAGGTCCAAAAGGATGACTGGCTCCAAATATATATATAAATAGAAAATATATATATACAAATAGAAAATTGTCTATTCATGTCCATATATATATATGTATATATATACAAACACACACATACACACACCATGGAATACTACTCAGCCATAAAGAGGAACAAAATAATGGCATTTTCAACAACCTAGATGGAACTGGAGAGCCTTAGTCTAAATGAGTAACTCAGGAATGAAAAACCAAACATGGTATGTCTCACTCATAAGTGGGAACTAAGCTGAGAATGCAAAGGCATAAGAATTATATGATGGACTTTGGGGACCAAGGGGAAAGGCAAGGGGGCGGTGAGGGATAAAAGACTATACATTGGGTACAATGAACACTGCTCAGGTGATGGGTGCACCAAAATCTCAGAAATCACCACTAAAGAACTTATTCATGTAACCAAACACCACCTGCTCCCCCAAAAACTTATGAAAAAGAAAAATCCAGTTTCAGGGCCTACTTTTAATATTTGCATCACCAAGGAGAGGAGGAGAATGTAGGCAACTCCAACATCAGTAAAAAGGGAAGGCATAACAGAAGTTCAAACATGTTTTGGCTGTGGAGATTTGTAGCTTTTAAATGGAACATAGCAGTTTACTGGTAATGATTGAAATACCTAGAAATTCAGAAGACGGTGGCTGGGAAAGAGGTCCCTGATTTCCTTATTCATCTAGAGCCACTCTGCAGCTTATATTTTTGAGAGATCTCCTAAGAATTCATTTGAATCAAGAATTCTGCAACTAAGAATTAATTCTCTGAGCTCAGTCATATAGTATCAAATTACCTAGCAATTAGCTGTCAGTCGTCACATCCTATAGCCTATGCTTATGTATCTCATATACTCCATTTTATAAATGTTAACCTCAGGTTCATACTGACAGTGTCATTTCAAAAAAACTAAACCAGCTGGACATATCTCACTGGAAGTATCAGGAAGGAAGAAAGCATGAGTAATATGGTTGGTACATGAACCCAGCCCCTCTTCAAAATAAGTATTCAATCTATGATTAGTATGTATGTTGCATCATTTGTCCAGTACTTTTAAAATACATACTTTTCTAGAGATAATATTTTTAGGTTAACCATGTCCTAGGATCACCTACCCATACAGTGTACCGAGGTTCCAAATCACCACAGTCCTTTGCAAAAATATAAGAACAGTTTCCTGGGAAGTAATAGTAGATGCCATCAAATGTTTCAAAATGATACTGTCCCCAGGTTTTGCAAATCCCATCTCTGCCGTTGCCCATGTTTGGGACTGAAAAGAAACAGGATAATATTTTGTAGACAAAATAAATTACACCTTTCTAGCAATGTTCAGTCATGGTAAACGATTCTAATTTTCATTCAAATTTCCTTCCCTGGTAGTCTGTATCATAGGAAGAAATAACTAATATAAAATTACCAGTTGCTCTCAAAACTTTCAAACTTCCCTGAAGAAAAACAAGGTCTCCAAGTAGTTGTGAAGAAAAGATTTATGTTAGAAAGTTCCTTAATTTTTGTTCCCAAAGAAAGACTCTAGAAGAAAAAAGGTATGGAAAATGATACAGTAAAAGGTCATAGTAATAAAGCAAGTAAGATGGCTCAGAAAAGAGAGAAATGTCACCACTGAATGTCCTAAAGATTAACATAGGCAGCATCAGAGTGTTCCAGTCTTTCACAAACGTCCTTTTATGATATCCCCAAAGAAAAATAACCACTGAGAAAAAAATCATGTTTACGTGTCTGGGACCTGGATGTGGGGAGCATTAGTCATTGAAAGTATGCTGGAATTTGGCCATAGCAGTGGCTTGTGCCTGTAATCCTAGCACTTTGGGAGGCCAAGGTGGGTGGATTGCCTGAACTCAGAAGTTTGAGACCAGCCTGGGCAACATGGTGAAACTCCGTTATCTATGAAAATACAAAAAATTAACCAGCATGGTGGGGTGGCACGCATCTGTAAATCCCGGCTACACAGGAGGCTGAGACACAAGAATCGCTTGAACCCAGGAGGCAGAGGTTGCAGTGAGGCAAGATTGAGCCACTGCATTACAGCCTGGGTAACAGAGTAAGATTCTGTCTTTTAAAAAAAAAGGCATACTGGAATTTAACAATTCATGACCTCAAACTGGCCAAATTTCAAGCAACATTTACCTTAAATCATACAACTGTATCTCCTGTTGTCATGCCTTTTTTCCTACCCTTGTAGATAGTCTTCTATTCAATTTTTGTTTTCTAAACTCTTCTCTTTAGAATAGTATGGAAATCAGTAACATTCACTGGCACTCAAAGTAAAACATTTTGATATACTCTAGGGGGAGCATAAAGATAAGGGTGACTCTTTACATGTTGTATTTTTGTGATTCTCACCTAAATTTATTAGCCTTGGCCAACTGTGGCCTTTTCAGGAAAAAAAACACAGAATGATTGATTTTTCAGGCAGTCTTCCCTGACAGTATGGGTCACTTCTGCCTCATATTTTCACAGCATCTTGTACTTTCCTTCACAGCACCTGTCACAAGGTATCTGTTGTGTATTTATCCCCTTCTCTAGAGTTCAGCCTCCAGGAGGACAGGAACATGTTTGTATTTTTCACTGTTGTATCCCCAATGCCTAGCCTGGGATCTAGATGCTAGCAACTATCGATTAAACAAATGAATATTTATTGATTATTATTGATATAGAGTCCTATCTTAGACACTGTGGATAAAAGGTTTATTTTAAAAAATAAAAAGCCCCTGCCTTTGAAGAAGTCTCAATACTATTTTTTAACATATAAAATGTTCGATTAAAGGTCCAAAAGAATGACTGGCTCCAAATAATAAATCTATTTTATAAAGCAAAAGAGTGATGAATGAGAACCTGGTTTTAACAGGCTATTACTATAGAAAGTGGAAAAAAATACTTGAAGAAATAGGAGAGCTCAATGAGAAGAAAAAGTAGGCCTATCTACTTTTGTTTTACATTGTTTCTAAATTACATCAAATTACTGAGAATGAATTGTGGGCTCCCTAGTTAATATACAACTCCCAGTGGATGAACATTATTATAGCAAATTATGCTTTAGTTTTCTCTTTGATATCTCATAATTCTCTCATAAGCATCCCTGAAACTTACTGATCTGGCATCTTGTCCCAAGAGCCTGAAATATTTGACAGTCACATGTTCCAGTCTTAGAACAGGAAGCTCCATTAAGGCATTCATAAGGACAAGAACCTGAGAGGCAAAAAAAAAGTTATCTTCTGGCATGCATTTGTTCTTTTAGGCGTAATATGTCAACATACAGCTTGGACAAATTGTAATCACTATTGGGCCTCTTGCCTTGCTAAGCTAAAGAACTAAACCCATCAAGTCTCTATCTAGTTCATTTCAATATGTGTGCTGTGAAGCAAGAAAGACAGGCTTTCACATCTCAAACTACCCTGAGAGCAAAGGTTAGCCCCTTTCAAGCAATTCAAAGGTCAAGTTCCCATGTAAGGAATCTCTGTCCCAGATGATGAGAACCAGAAATACACAAGCTGCAGATGATTCCGTTGACGGAGTTTGGCACTGGCTGCACATCCCATCAGCTCCTCTTCCAGGAGCAAACACTATATTAAAGAATGGGGTCTCTCACGTCTGTAATCCTGTCACTCTGGGAAGCCAAGGCAGGCGGATCATTTAAGGTCAGGAGTTCAGATCATCCGGGCCAGCATGGTGAAACCCCATCTCTATTAAAAATACAAAAATTAGTCATATATGGTGGTGCATGCCTGCAGTCCCAGCTACTCGGGAGGCTGAGGCAGGAGAATCACTTGAACCTGGGTGGTGGAGGTTGCAGTGAGCCGAGATTGCACCACTGCACTCCAGGCTGGGTGACAGAGCTAGACTCTGTCTCAAAAACAAACAAAAAAGAATAGGGTCTATCATTAACTTGAGGGATAAGGCAAAGCATTAAACTCAAAGGGAAACTCCTGCTTTTGAAGAGAATGATTAAACATTTCATTTGAAGTTTGTGTGTTAATCCTCAGGCTCAATTACAAATGACACATTCTTTGAAACCTATGCTACTGTGCATGGTGGCGCACGTTTGTAATCCTGGTTATTCAGGAGGCTAAGGTAAGAGAGTCACTTAAACCTGGGAGATGGAGGTTGCAATGAGCCAAGATCATGCCACTGCACTCCAGCCTGGGCGACAGAGCAAGACTCTGCCAAAAAAATAAAAGAAACCTATGCTTAATTTTGATGAGGCAGAAGCCAAAGTCACTGCTGTCACCAAAAATATTCTTTCATGGAAAGAAAAATTATAAAATTTTCCCTAAGAATTATGCTAAAAAGAGGAAGCAAGCAACTATGAGCTGTAACCCCAATTTTACCATCATCTCCTGAGTGAATTCTAAAAATGCAAATGAACCAGTGAAAAAAATTTCCTCTAATAAGGAGAGGACAAGAAGCATCTGGCAAAACTCAAGCAGGAAGAATTTAAGTTAACACATGAGGAGAACTAGAGGACATCTTAGTTCCTGGAAGATAGTTATCTAGTTGATCATTTAACCAGAGTTCTGCCAAAGGCAAGGATTTGAAAACCCTTCTGATTCATTCCCACCTTAAGATCCACTGATTTAAAATGTCTCTTTACTTTAAAAAATGCACAAATCTCCAAGTATACCTTGAGGAAAAAATATGTTGTTTTAACCTAGTTCATAAATACAGGTAAAAAAAATAATGTTTTTAATAAACTTAAATGCAGTTTTTCCCCCTAGGGGGGCATGCATATTTACAGTTTATCTTAGATCACAGTGTTGCATTTTTCTGATGAAGAGATGTTAAATATTTAGATAAACAAATGTATTGCCTTAAATATATTTTCAGTTCCATTTATTCTCCTGAAAACAAATATCAAAGGAAAACTGGTAAGGATCACTGTTATTTTAAAGACAACAATGAGATTTTCTATTTCATAGTTACCACTCAAATTAAATTTCAAACTACCATCAGCATTCTGCTTAATGGAAATGGAGAATTGGTAACAAAAAAAAAATAGGGATTAAGGGGCAAATAACTGATTCACAATAAAATAGTTTCTGACATCCAGTGACATCTTCCTTGGTTATGCAATTATCAGCTTTGTCTAAATGTTTGGCCCTGGTTATTCTCAGAAACAATTCAAATTTCTCTAAGATGTGAACTTAAATGATTACTAAGTATTATTACCATCCTGGCTCACTTTCTTTCATGTCATATGTGGAAACAATAAAGACTTGATTCAATATATCCCCTAAAATGGATTTTCTGAGAAAGCAAATAAAAAAACATAGGTATAAACACTGACCTTTTATTTTGCTCTCACCCCAATTAATAGCATCATGGAAAAAATATCTCGGAGAAGTAGCTTCAAACTTTGCAAGAAAGAAATGAGAATACAAGACAATTAAACTATTCAATTCAAGCCAAACATGCAAACTGGCAAATCTAGAAAATAGCTACAAATACAGAAATGATAAAGTGCTGACTTTAAATTTTCTGGGGTTATCAAAGCTTATCATCTCCATGAGGCAGAAGGGGTTCCTCTGAGGTTGTGGTTAGAAGACCTCATTCAGTCTTCGTTTTGCCTCTTACATGACTTTGACAAGTCAATTACTTTGTCTGCTCTCTGTTCTGTTCTCACTTCCCATCCTCCCCTACCCTTCTCATCATCCACTCTTTCTCCCAGCGCCCCATTCTCCAACCACCTCAAAACCTCCTGAAAGGAGCCTGATTGGAGTCTAACCTTTGGAATAATTGACTGCTTTGCCTGCAGAAATAGCAATTCTCTGACACTTCCAGGTGCAGATAGGTTTGGGAAAAAAATGTACAGGTTAACAGACCAACAGATGGTGATGTCCTGCCTGCCTGCACACCAACTGGTAAAGAAAACATCCACAGAAGCATCTGCTGTTTTGGTGCCAGTATGTGTTACCTTCAGCCTCCAAAGAGCTGACTGACATTTTAAAGTTCCTAGAGCATTTAAATGTATCTTTTTACAGAGCCCAAAGTAGTTCAGAGTAGTGGTAAAGGGCATGAATTTTAGAATCAAACAGAGTTGAATTAGACTCCTGACTGTCATTACTTACCCTTAAGCAAGTTTCCTAACCTCTTAGTGCCTCTGTTTACTCATCTATAAAATAGGAACAAAAATGGCACGTCCCTCGTTACATAGTTATGATAATGAATTAAAGCCATGTACGTAAAGCCTCATACATAGTGTCTCACACAGAAAATTAGCAATAAAGGGATTTATATCAATCAATCTAAGCAATCCAGATGAAATCATAAGGTTTTTAAAAGATCTATATAGCTTAGTAGCAAATATTTGTGGCTTACTAAAACTAATCAATCATGGATTATTATTCCAACTCCATACCAATTGAGGGTATGATCTAGGGCAATATTCTTTCCAATAGCACTTGCATTTCACCAGAATAAACACACCCAAAACTTGCCAAATAATCATCAAATTAAATAGCAGATGGTATTAGAAAAACTGAAGAAAAGATAAGAAGCATGGGAAAATGAGGCCTGTGACTTCAGGAGCCAAGTTCTTTCTCAGCAGATTCTGCTGTCCCTTATGTGAAATTTTATTTTGACATTTTCCTTCTCAGTATTTTTCCTCTTAACAAGAAAATGTACTCATGCTATATCTTTTTTTTTTTTTTTTTTTTTAAGAGATAGGGTCTCACTGTGTTTCCTAGGCTGGGCTCTAACTCCTAAACTCACTGTGTTTCCTGGGCTGAGTTCTAACTGCCGGACTCAAGCTGGGACTGCAGGCGCATGCCATCATGCTCAGCCCATGCTATATAAAAGACACTCTCTCACTATTTGAAGATTTCATTCTAAACTCTTTGCCCCACATGGTTTCAGGTTCATTGTCTCCTGTTCTCAATACTTCCAGGTTTTATCCTCACTATTCAATCTCCCCTTTTTGTCCTTGCCTCGGCCTTCAAACTAAGTTAGACTCAACAACAGTATATGATCTCGATTCCCTGAAGACAGCAAGTCTTATTCTCTCTTCAGCCGCGTTCCTCTTGGATGCCTAAATCTAACACAGCCCCAGATATTACAGGACACCAAAACCTTCCTCCTTTGGCTCCAAAACGGTTTATGCCAATCCCTTTAATGAAAGCCAGTCATCTCTGATACTCACAAAAAGCATATGAAGACTTCAACTCTACCTCACAAGCCCTATCACCTTGAACAAATTATTCAACCAGGTCAGCCTCAGTTTCCCAGTCTACAAAATGGAATAAAACTACCTGCCACACAGAATTCTGAGGATTCAGTGAAATGATATAAGCAACACAGCAAGAATAGTGCCAGGCACATAATAAGAGTTTTAAAGATACAGACCATGCACAGTAGCTCACGCCTGTAATACCAGCACTTTGGGAGGCCGAGGCAGGTGGATCTCCTGAGGTCAGGAGTTCGAGACCAGCCTGACCAACATGGTGAAACCCCATCTCTACTAAAAATACAAAAAATTAGCTGGGCTTGATGGTGTGCACCTGTAATCCCAGCTACTCAGGAGGCTGAGGCAGGAGAATCTCTTAAACTCAGGAAGCAGAGGTTGCAATGAGCCAAGATAACCCCATTGCACTCCAGCCTGGGCAACAAGAGCAAAACTTAGTCTCAAAAAAAAAAAAAAAAAAGAGTTGCAAACATGCTACCTGTTTTTATTATTAGATAAAAACAGAAAACATTGGATAACATTAGAACAAGATAAAAATATATAATTTGTTTTTTGCTCCATATCCTTTAGCCCAATTCAATCCACATCTCCTTTATGTAAATTAGAATGACTCCCTAGCATACCACCTTTCTGGCTACCACAACATCCTATTTACCTGGCATACCATACATCATAATACATTTCATAAAACATGTCACTAAGATGTGACATGCAGATTTCATTAATTTATTTATTTATTGACATATTTGAACTCAGAATGGCATTTTACATTTATAATTGGGAGCATATTTACTTTTCATGTCACATGAATAATGGCAAATGATTGAGGCTGCCTTGGATTTAATAAACCCGTTACAAAGAAATGACTTCTTTATAAGCCTACCTCCATAACAGATGGAGTCTCTAGATAACAGGCATTGCTATTCCTGTTTAGATCTCTAGCACTGTTCTTTGGTATGTCATCAACAAATACCAAGTGAACTGAAAAAAGACATGGTTCGAATGGGAATCTGTCTCCTAAGGGTGTTTAGAGCTGTGACTGTGGTCGACTTTGTTGATACCTCTCCCTTCATCCTCTCAGCCCATCTCTGAATTCACCTTGGAATTCATCTGGATTTCTGTGCACATTGAAAGCCTCCAACTTTCTGTCTTTGCCTGAGGGCAAAGTCCAAGCAGAAAAAACTATAGAAGGTGACTTACTGGGGATTTTAGGCTCTCCAGAGGCTTCCCTCAACCAGAAATGATTATAGGACACATTCTACATGGTTCTTCAGAAAATCTCCAGTAAGACTGAGCTCCAGCTGCCTACAGCAGAAAGCCCCTCATTAACATACCCCATATTTTATTTTCTCCCTTCTTCACATATTTTCTTTTCTCCTTTCTTTGGGCACTTCCCAAATAAATGACCTATGTAGTACGTCTCTTAGAGCCTGCTTTCAGGAAAGGAATTTTTGGAATGTAATGCAAATGCAAAAACGTCCCAGGCAGCAGGTGCATATATTGATGTAACTGATAAAAAAGAAGGGCCCATCCTTCCTCTTTCCTGATTACATCTCCACAGGACAGGGAGAGGCACAGGGAAATACTATCTCTAGATGGGAAATCACTGCAGCACACAAATGTGCTATTTACAGAAGTATGGGTCTACCCTTTCTTGCTCACCTCACTGCCAAAGTATTTCTGAGTCCTTATTTGAATACTTATCTGCCTATCAGTGCTCTGTTTTCCTGGGGGTAGTGAATAATCTATGGATAAGAATGGCCTTGTAACACATGAAATGCCAATTCTAAACAGTGTAGTGTAAGATTATGACCTCATTAACCATTGTTGAAACTTCTTCTTTTAAAAATTATTCAGATAATAAATGATCTTGACAGGTTTTCTAGCCTTAGGAAGTAGAAGTACAAGTCTCCTGCTCTTCATTCTCCCTAGAAGGGAGTAAAGTATACAAATTCTAAAAACATCTAAATGGACAACAGTATAACCCCATCCACTGGGCACTTAATGTGACATCTTTGGGGCATATTTCACAGTTTCTTCAATCTAGTGGGTTCAGCAGAATGCAGTTTTTCTCAAAATCTGATTTTCTCCTGAGTCATGCATAAGTCCTTTTGTGGGTAATATGGTCTACTGGCAAATATACACTTAAAATTTCTCAGAGAAAAATCATTTTAACCACTTTACATGATACTTAAGTACTTTAGTACACAAAACACTCTTTTTAAGAAAAATAAAATGTGTTTCTATTCCACAGACAATCCTTTGCCTATTCTGGTGTCAGAGGTACTCCAACCAGAGTGGTTCCATCTTGAATAGGGGCTGGATAAAATGAGTCTGAGATCTGCTGGGCTACATTCCCAAGAGGTTAGGCATTCTTAGTCACAGGAGGAGATAAGAGGTCAGCAGGACTGGTATCACAAGATACAGGTCATAAAGATCCTGGAGGAAAGAAGCTGGCCCAATCCTGCCAAAACCAAGATGGCTATGAAAGTAACTTCTGGTTGTTCTCACTACTCATTATACTCTAATTATAATCCATTAACAGGCTAAAAGACACTCCTACCAGCGCCTTGACAGTTTACAAATGCCATGGCAATGTCCAGAAGTTATCCTATATGGTCTAAAAGGAAAAGGAACCCTTATTTGTAGGAAATTCCTGCCCCTTTCCTGGAAAAGTAATGAATAATCCACCTCTTGTTTAGCACATGATCAAGAATACAGGTATACTCAGTCAAGCCCCTCATGCTGCTTCTCTGCCTGTGAAGTAGCCATTCTTTTATTCCTTTACCTTCTTAATAAACTTGCTTTCACTTTACTCTATGGACTTCCCCAAATTCTTTCTTGCATGAGAACCAAGAACCCTCTCATGGGGTCTGGATCAGGACCCCTTTCCAGTAACACTGGTACAAAAATGGTCTCTACTCTTGGTAAGAATAAATCAGTTCTGTCTTCTAAACAGACACAACAGCATATCAGATCTGTCTTCCATATAACCAGTAATTCTCTTTAATTAATACTGCATAATATAAAAATGCAGATATGTATCACAAAATAAAAACTATTTGCAATTTAATATTTAACAAAGGCTTCCTTGAATATTTAAGCTGTTTGCTACATAAATACTCAAATCATATTCCTTTTCAAAGAAATGCCTTTAGTAAGTTAGGATTCTGTATTTTTCCATCCATCCTTTAGAGAAGGTTTTTTAAACCCATCCACTTGAGCATTCCAACCAGTTTGAAGAAATTGCAATTATCCAATATCCTTCATATAAAGGCACCCAGGCAAGAAGTTCTCCTCAAACGCAGTGCTATGCTGGCCCTCCAAAAAACAGGTACTTATTCAGAGATATCCACAATTTAAATTTATCATACATTATTAAAACTTTCTGTCAAAACATCAGGACGTATCTGATGCCCTTTTTGCAGTATTTAACTCATATCATTTACACTTTTTTGGCCCCTTTTTGTGTGTATTTGTACTGTTGTCATTGCTCTAACTGATATTGTGCTTAATTTTTAAAGTACTTCTAATTTTCCGGCAAGTGCACGGATTAAATACCTCAAGCCTATTAGTAGGTAACTGAGCTAAATAACAACAACAACAAAAAAATGTATTTTATTCCAAACAAGTCGATGTGACCTGAGCATCAATTCGATGGTCACAGAAAAGCAATAGAGAAGTTTGCTTCTTCTTCCTCTTTCTTATTTTGTTCTTAGGTTTTATTCCCCTCCACAAAGGTCTCATTGTTGAAGTGACAGCAGAGTCCAAAACAGAATGGCTTATTTCTCTGCCTCTCTCTCCATCTGAGGCATAACCTACCTGTGCTGCTAAAAGAGCTCTTTTCTGTCGATTTTCATTAAACCCGTTTCTGGAAGAAAACAAAAAGAACTTGTATAGTCAAAGGCCCCTAGGCAACCTGAACAAGCTTTTCCCAAGAGAGAGCTGGTGTTTTCCTTCTGATTTCCATCACTTTATCAAAGAGGTCTTTCTTAACATTTAAAAGGTCCCCGCTCCCCGTTCTGGAGGGGTTAGATTTGGGTGGTGGTGATGTCTCATTTTACAAAATTCAGGAGTGTCCCCAAATTTCTCTAGTCTTTGATATAAACTGAATTTTAGGAAGGAACTTCGAGATGGAAAAATAAACAAAATAGTGAAACACTGTAGCACCAACCCTGGCAATATTTTCTCCACAAGACTTTGCAAATCTGGTGAGGTCAGTATTTACACTTTCCCTTTTTTCAAACATAGTACTTAATTCTCTCCTGTGCTATGTCATAAAGGGCAAGTTAACATTAATGTGAGTAAGAACATCAAATTGTAATTTATCAAAATTAAATGGCTAATAATTCACTAAGGCATATATTTTGTTTATAATGTTTTCTGTTTTTGTGTTTTATTTATCAATGAACATTTTATTTTAAAAAACTCAAACGGTAAATAGAATTCTGCTTTTCATTAAGCAGATCAGTTTTGTCCAAAAAATGATTTTAATTATTTACTGCTAAAACAATTTTTTCTTTTTATCATTAAAAACTGTGTTACTCTGCTAAAAGTAAACATAAGACATTTGTTAGCAATAATGCATATTAATAATGTAAAGGATAACATTATGGAATATAACTTTTTTTTCAAACCTTTGAAGTGAAAGTAAGATCTTTTTAGTATCTACAGTCACCAAGGACTCTTGCAATTAAAATGAAAGAAATTATTTTGTAATTAAAGTGAAAGGAAATATTTTCATAAATAAGGAAATGAATGCTTGATCAGTTTAATATGTAGAAATGTTTTCTTAAGTATAGTTTATGCTTTTTTTGTAAAATATTTCACTTATTTTTTTCAAAAACTGATATAGTTGCCTGCTGAGGTTTGCTCATTCCCATTAACTTTATGTTTTAGAAGACATGAAGAACAAGAAATACTTACTTTGATGTTCCTGTCAGTATAGATGATGCGCAAATATATTCTGCCAGAGACAAATATATAAGCATGAAAAAAAATTAGCCAAATATGTTGGCTACATGTTCTAGTTGTTTAAAAGAACATTTTAACCTAAATTCTAAAATTCTGATTGAAGTTTGCTGTTATTTTTTCATTTTTAGAGGGATTTGACCAGCAAATTTCCTGTGAGACAATGAGTGACTGATAAGCTAAAAAGAATGGGTTAGTGTACATGGATTTTCATAGAGACGCAATGCAATCGAACAGATACTAGACTTGGAATCAGAGATCCAAGTTTTTGTTCTAGTCCTACCACATAGTATATTCCAAGCTTAAACAAAATACCAAGCACACCATTAAATGATGGTGTTGGACAGTTATCTGCGAAGTCTCCTCAGCTCTCAAGATTCTGTGACATTTTTCTCCTTGAGGTTTCAGTCACAACTGGAACTGGAAAACAGCACCTTTGACCTCTGTAGTCTTTTATACTTAAGCAATTTCTCCCATTTCTCCTACAAGCTTTAAAGCATACAGACCTTTACAGGGATTAAAAATTAACAACTGAAAGTAAATAAATCCTCTCCCCATTTTGTTAGGTGTGATAAAGTGCTTATCTATTAAAAACATAGCATGTATTTCACAAATTTAAAATACTCCAAGAAAATGTGTTACAGCTTAAAACTAGTTCCACAAAATGCCCAAAGTATGGAACCTGGCTGAAGGTACATGGAGGTGTGTTATGTCATTTTAATTTTGTGTATGCTTCGAAGTTTTCCGAAATAAAAAAAACAATCAAATAGCAAAAAAATTTATTAATAAAATTACCATAAAAATAATTAAAATCAATTTTTATCCCCAGATGTTAGACATTCTTAAAACAGTTTTTACTATTCTTTAGGTTTTTTACTATTCTTTAGGCATGAAGAAAGTTTGAGTACTCAATTGCTCTTAGATTATTATAAAATTTCAAATGTTTAAATTGCAAATAGGCAATTACTTTAAATCATCTTTTAGGAGAGAAAGTTAGAATCAGAGCTGCTTCTAACACAATTGCATATCATGATAAAAGCATGATTTTTTAACCAGTCATTTAAAAAAGATTCAAGAAATGAAAACTAAGAAGTTTTCATTTAAACTGAAAACTAAAAAAACTAAAAAGTTCTAGTACAATTGCATATCATAATAAAAGCATGATTTTTAACTAGCCATTTTAAAAAGACTCACAAAATGAAAACTAAAAGGTCTAAATTATCTACATTATTAAAAATTTTTTAATGTGATCTTAGTATTATTTAGTACAATTCATCCTAATAACTTCAAAGTGCTTTATACAAGAAAACTATTTGTATAAACTGTAAGAAAAACAAAAATACAGTAAATTAACATAAAAATTTAATCTGAGTTCTTACCTTGTAATGAAAACAGCAGTACGTGGAGCAAGAATATACTCCAAGGTATCATTAAATTGAGTTTTCTTACAACGTTCATCTCACCGTAGCCTTTCTCCCTGAAATGTAAACAAATTGTTGGTCTTTATTATAATGGCATCTTAGAAGTATGTTTATTTGTATGCAAATTCTAATAAATATAGCTATATAATAAAGTAATTCAAACAGGAATTCTAGGCTTTCCAACTACATACAGCATCTGAAGCTTTAGAACTTGCAGGCAACCCTTTGGCTGAGTCTCTCATTAGTGATGCATGGCAGCTTCTTACCTGAGCCCGTGTTAGTCACACCCACACCTGCACATCATAGGCCTTTTTAGCCTATATCAACCTTTTATACCTTCTCAAGACAGCAGAATTAAAATAAAAAGAAACACCTCTTGGTATCTCCTGAAGCCATAAGAGGTAACCATTATTCCTAATTGTTGATCTAATCTTTGCATTTTAGAATTTTATTCATAAAATAATTACTATACTTTGAAAAAGAGTGA
The DNA here is from genome assembly GCF_001604975.1 of Cebus imitator. Taxonomy (NCBI): domain Eukaryota; kingdom Metazoa; phylum Chordata; class Mammalia; order Primates; family Cebidae; genus Cebus; species Cebus imitator. The sequence continues at coordinate 688,506 of NW_016107471.1, read as the reverse complement.
AATAAAACTCTGTCAATATTTCCTAAAATGTCTACATGTTCTTTAAGAATTAAAAATTTTCTTTAGGAATTAAAAAGTACACTAAAACGATGTGCATATATTTTCAAGTACCATTACAGTGTAGTTTAAGCTGACATGTTCATGGACCCACAGATATTTCTGTTAAACATTCTGCAACAAAAGTAACAAATTTTTTTTAAAGATAATATTCTATATTTGACTTTAAAAAGAAAATAAAGTAACTCACTCAGCCCTGAAAACCTTCCATTCACAACCTGTTTTTCCAAACTTTGTGACAAATGCCCAATTAAACAACAGATATTATTGCAACAGTAGGAGCACTCTTCTTTAAAAGGGACTGACTGCCTACATTGGCATGAGAAAAGAGCTCTAACATGTCATAATGAACTTTATAGATCTGAGCCCCATGTATTAGTGAAAACCATCCTTGTATAGTGGGTGCACATTTCTACACCAGATCCCATGAGTTACCTGCACTATTATCAAAGTCATTTAACAGACGGTGTGCAATAGTAAAGAATGGCTAACGACACAGGAGTACTTTATGAAACAAAAAGCCACAGCAGTTCTTAACATCCTGTCTCCAGATTACGCTTCTGCAATGACCTCTGAGTCTTTCTATTCAGTATCCTTGACATCCTAACATCATACACAGTCCAATATTCCTTATAGAAACAGTCTCCTGTTTGTGTTCCAAATCCCACAATCATTTACTCTTGCTCTAAATGATCTTAATTCCTTTCTTTATAATAGCTAATTCCATGAGCCAACAGATGTTTGTCTATAAAGGAAAAAGCTTAACCATGAAAGAACAAACAAATTTCACTAAAATTATAAAATAGCTATGTGCCTGTCCACCCCCAGCACACTCATATGTATGCATACATTCACATAGGTTTAAGTAATTATAGTGTTTAATATTATTTATTGAAAGGTTACTAGTCTATTACTCTTGAACTAATTAAAAAATCATAAAAATCTAACATAATGAACTGACGTATAGTTACATTCTAAATATTAGTCCAAAAATACATATTTACTCAATAAGCAAAACCATAAAATATTTTAGATTCTTAAGAAGATGTGACTATAAAATAAATTAAAAGGCTAATATTGAAATCTATTTAGAAGACAATACTTTTCCTCAACAAAATATTTTTAATTAAGGGAATTAAGTTTATTTATGAAGAATGTTTATAGACTCTTTCTGGAAAAGGTTGAGATGTATATAACCAATATGCATTACTAAGTCCCATCCTTATTTTACAATAGTTGCTTTTACTTCAGGATTATTTTTCCCTATCTAGCAACTGCTTGACTTTTTTGCTTGAACTTAAAAATTTCCAAAATTAACAGCCATATGGAAAGATCTCAAGCATAAACCAAAGTTAAATTTTACAGTTCAATAAAATAAACATTTTGATAATAATTACAGTTATTTCTAACACTGCTAGAACTTTGTAAGAAAAAGTTAGTAAGCAGCAACATAAAGTCATGTGAAAATCATGTATTTCTGATACAAACTTTGGTATTTTTATGTACTTAATTAAAATGTAGTAACTCTTAACTTTTCATCTCAAATTTCATATAGTATATTTAAAGTTTTTATTCAAAAGCATCACAGCCACTTTCACTGAATAAAGTTGAAAATTTCAAGCCTGTATTACTTGACGTTTTTATGAGTGCTTTTCTGTTTCAAACTAAACGTATTTAAAAACTTTAAGTAGTTTTGTCTGGTAGAATTTGGCCAGGCATGGTGACTCACGCCTGTAGTCCTAGCACTTTGGGAGGCTGTGTTTGAGCTCAGAAATTTATGACTAGCCTGGACAACATAATGAAATTCTGCCTCAGAAAAAAATATATATATATTAGTTGGGCATGGTAGCATGCTCCTGTAGTCTCAGCTACTACGGAGGCTAAGGTGGGAGAATTGTTTGAGCTCAGGAGGTTGAGGTTGCTGAGGTCACACCCCTGCACTCCAGCCTGGGAAACAGGGCAAGACCCTGTCTCAAAAAAGAAAGAAATAAAAAATAGTAGAATTTGTAAGAGGAAGCCTCAGAGTTGGTTGGCATTATTTTATAGAAAGAGCTTTGCTGTATGTCTTCTCTCTGCTCCTCTTCCATCCAGGCTCATAGTAGAAAAAAAGTTAGAAAAGGAGAATAAACAATGGCAAAGAGAGGAATAACAAAAATCCCAAGGCCTCTTTCAACTAACTACATTATGAACTCATTACATGAAATGATAGTCTGCATGAAAATAAGCAAAACAGACTTCCATGAATAGCTACAATAGAAGAGAGTTTAGATGAAAGATTAGACTCAAAAATGGAATTTATGACTGTTGCTACATGTAATTATTACTGTCAAAATGTAATTGACAGCTTTTATATTTCATTCCACCCTGACAATGGAACTTTGACAAAAAGTAAGTCAGCCACCAGCTTGCAAAGCGATACTACGTTCATAAGAAGTCTGAGACAACTACATAATGCAAGCAATAAACAGTTCCCTTTCTGCTACAAAAGCACTGCATATTTTCCCACATGGAATACGATCTTTTGAAAGTTGACACCTGACAGCCTGTTGGCCTCAACCCAACATATGAAAACAACTGGCAAGAATGGGAAAATTTTGATCGTATAGTCAAGGATAATAAAGGGATATATTTAATGAAGCTCATCATCTTTGAAGAAAGTTAATTTCTTTGGTGATTTATATAACACTCATTCTTCATCAATTGACAACAAATCTAACGTAGATAACATTTGACTCCCATAATATCTCATTCTGCTAGTGAAATGCAAATACTCTTCACTTGTGTTACTAAACCTAACACATTTCAAGTTCAGAGATTTTATCCAGAATTTATGTTATGATTGAGCCAGCAAATAGAATCCTATATCTTTAAGATGATGTTTGCCGCTCTGAATGTAACTGTCATCATACTACATGATGATTTGTAGTATTCTATTTATGCTTTCTGGATGTGTGTTGCTTGGCAATTTCTGGGATGTTTCATATAATTTTAGAAGTGGCATCTATCTTAGCTTTTCTGAATAAGGATATGATTATATTTCATAAGCAGTATTTGCATTGGTCATGATTTCAATTTAACACTCATTCCCATAAGTTAATGTGTTAGGTTTTATAGCAACATTTGTTTTTCAACTTGCTGTGATGCCATTGATTTGCAATATCTAATTGATACCTTGAAAGAAGTAACGTTTCTCCAACTAAAGTTTTATCTTGTCAATATTTTAGCATCAAGTTCAATAATTTCTGTAGCACTCTTCATTCTCTGAACTACTACAAAACTTTGCCCTTGTAACATACAGTGAAAATATTAATGCAAGGCATTATGTAATAACATAAAGTTGGCTTCTCATGCTTTGAATTCCAGTTTATATCTTCAATAATTTTTACATATTTATTTTAGAGTTGTTGAGAAAGAATGTTATTTCTGATTTTTAGTGGGGGTAGGGTGGTTCTAATCTTGTTATTTGTTTCTCTCTTAGATGGCTTCACAGATTTTGTAATTTTGAATTTGGGGTCCATGTCTGGCAGAGCATTTTTTTTTAATTGCATCTATGGGAATCCTTTACCACCAAAGTTAAGGATGCTCCCATCCAAAAAAGATTTTGTACCAACTTCTGCCAAGTGCTCCAGAGAACTTCATGATAATTTCTCAGCTTAAGGGTTCACAGGCCACAGAGCATAAATTCAAATCCCAAACATCAAGTGAAGGAAAACTAAGTCCAGTTTCTGTTTTGTTTTTGGTCTCTGGTAATGTCCCTTCCATCCTAGTAAACTCACTCATCCATTTACATGTGACTATTTTATTAAATTCAGTACTTCCAACTACTTTATACTTGGGAGATTTTTATATCATGTAATCTGCCATATTATTAAAACCAAACCACCAGCATCAAAAATTACATGCTTTTTTTCCCTAGGTTACTGTATATATTTTCTTTCTTACTTTTTCAGCTTTATTACAACTTATTTTCTTAGCTTACTTGCAAACAAAAGTTCTTCAAAACAAATAACTATAAATTTGAAAAGAAAGCATGTTATACTTGGATCCAATTATTTAAACTGTAAAACAAAACCTGTCAAATCCCAAAATGTCATGACTGGATGACTTCAAACAACACCATAGTTCCAAATCAGACACCTGGCAACCTGGTTTATGACAGCGGCCATTGGAGTGTCAAGCGTCAGCCTATCATCTTCTGCTTCCTTTATATTGGCAAGATTGATGTGGAAAACTGCCTTTGGAGATATGGCATTACTGTGATATTCGAAACAACACAAATCAGTATGAAAACGTAACTTAGAAGGAACTATGCCCTTCATTGTGATTTGAGAGTTAAATAAAGCTTGATCAGTCCAAAAAAAGGTTTCCCCTTTATCTTAACATGACCTCTTCCTGTACCCCCAGGCTGAATAGAGTCTTACTGAGTTACATGCAAAACTGTTATAATTATCTCCCAAAAGCTGCAGTGAAAATACACTAGTTCCCTTGGAAGGTTTTCTTCAGTCTTCTCTTCTAACAAGATAAGCTTATCAGCTTTACTTAGAATACAGAGGTAGTTCTTAAACTTTGGTGTGTGCAAGAATTACCTAGTGAACCTATTAGAAGCATAGATTCCCAAACCATCCTTCATGGCATCTCATATTTTGTCATCAAGTCTAAGGGGATCAGGAATCTGCATTATGATAAAGAGAGAATCTAGCTTTGAGAAAATTAAATACTAGTTCATGCTAGTAAGAAAAAGAAATGCAGGCAGATTACAAATGTGAGATTGCTGACAGATTCCACTGGAGGGGAAGGAAAGAGAGGTTGGAAAAATCTCACTACCAAGCAGTTTTCTGTTCAGGAAAACAAAGTAGATATGTTATTTAATTTTCCTACTTTTATCTCACTCTTTATGAAAAGAAACTCCTCCCACTCACAGCCTCGGTGTCATTGGCAACACATCTTTATGACCCTCACTATGATTGGTGGAATAATGGTGTTCCCCTCCAGCCTCTCAACAAAGATGTCTGTGTCTTAATTTCCAGAACTTGTGAATTTTACTTTACGTAACAAAACGCCTTTGCAGATATGATTAAGGATTTCTAGATGAGGAGATAATTCTAGATTATAAGTGTGGGCCAAATATAATCACAAGAGTCCTTACAAGTGAAAAAAAAGATTTGACAATGGAAAAAGCAGTCAGAAATGAAGCAGGCAGCTTCTAGAAGCTAGAAAAGGCAAAAATGGATTCTCCTCTAGAGCTTCCAGATAGATACAGTCCTGCCAATGTCTTGATGTTAGCCCAGTGAAACCTATTTCAGCCTTCTGATATCCAGATCTACAAGATATATTTCCATTGTTTTAAGCTACTAAACTTGTGCTAATTTGTTACAGCAGCAATAGAAAATAAATGCATTCACACTCTGGCCACCAGGAATACACACTTGATGCTAAGCAAAGTAACACATTGGTAGTCCTAACACTGATCTAATTCTCATTCTCAGGAATTGAAATGTAAATCACAGAGATAAAAGTCATGTGTTGACATAAGGCTGTGGGCCCTGGAGCTTTGTGGTCCAGCAGAAGTAGAGATGGCAACTATTTTTTAGTCATGTGCATGCTATTAAATAATAAAAAAAAAGGGGCTATTCTGCAAAAAGAAGTAGGAGAATGGAGCAGATGTTCAGAAGGAAGCAAAGAAACAAGCAGTGGTTTCTGTGATTATTTCTTTCCAGTAACTTTTGGTTCTTTTTCTCTGGAGAACCCTAACTAATAACATGGCCTTCTCCTGAGGGTTATTAGGAATTAGATGGGGGTCTAGTACTCCAAGGTCCCCAAATCATTCATTTAGACAAAGAAAAAAACCGGAAAATTGAAATGTATACATGCAAAAAGATAAAGGTACATATTGCCAGAAAAATCTCCTTGAAAGATACTAGCCAGACTCGGTGCGGTGGTTCACGTCTGTAATCCCAGCACTTTGGGAGGCCTAAGCAGGTGGATCACCTGAGGTCAAGCATTCAAGACCAGGCTGGCCAACATGGTGAAACCCCCTCTCTACTTAAAAATACAAAATTTAGCTGGGCATGGTAGTGTGAGCCTGTAATCCCAGCTACTCAGGAGGCTGAGGCTTGAGAACTGCTTGAACCTAGGAGGCGGAAGTTACAGTGAGCTGAGATTGCGCCATTGAACTCCAGCCTAGGCAACAGAGTGAGACTCTGTCTCCAAAAAAAAAAAAAAAAATTTTTTCTTTAAAAAGATACTAGACAAGAGGGCAGATAAATGTTGTGAGTGAGAACCCAAACAGGAACAGAAATGAAGGGCTGTGAAGTGATCTCAGTACCACCAAGCCTTCTGCTGAGTCCAGCTCACTCTTCTGCTATCAGGAGTCAGAACCAAGAGAACCTGTGAGTTCGATTTCTATTAAGTACTCCACTGGTGGGAGTCAGGGAAACTTCAATGACACAGGGAAGTTCTGACAAGATTGGAGAACTGTCAGGCTCTTTTTGGCACTGAGTGGCTTTAGGATAAAAGCATTCATTTAAGAATCACATGGTGGAATGCAGACAGCAGAGGGCAGGAATGCTCTTGGATAGATTAGGTTGTTATTCCCAGTTCTTCATTCACTGCCTCCGTGACGTGGAATTACAGATATGCCTTTGCTTTTCTACCGGTACTTTTATTATACCTCCCATTGAGGTAGAAAAAATATATTTTCCCTGCTCATTGATGTCTGAATTGGCCAACTGACTTTCTCTGGCCAGAGTAATGATAGCAGGCATAACAGCTATGTGATTGAGAGTTTTAGATGGTTCTCTTTCATTTGTGATATCCATTAGAAATATATGTTCTGGGTAGCCACTCATCCAAAGAGAATCAGGAAACATGTAGAGAGGACTCTGGTGGGTTTGGATGTATGTCACCTCCAAATCTCACGTTAAAATGTGACCTCCAATGTTGGATATAGGGCCTCATCAGAGTTGTTTGGGTCATGGGAAACAGACCCTTCATGAATCACTTGGTGCCCTCCCTGTGATAATAAGTTGCCATGAGATCTGGTTCCTAAAAAAAAGGTCTCAGATCTTCCCGCCTTGTCTTTTGCTCTCTCACTGTGTGGCACTTCTGCCCCCCCTGCACCTTCCACCATGATTAGAAGCTTCCTGAGGCCCTCACCAGAAGCAGATACTGGCACCATACCTCTTGTGCAGCCTGAAGAACCATGAGCAAAATAGGCCTCTTTTCTTTATAAATGACCCAGTCTCAGGTATTCCTTTATAGCAAAACGAGCAACACTGACTCCAACCAGAAACATTCCAAGAGGTTTCTTTAGCAAGGAAAATAATTCACTAGGCCTAGAAGAAAGCATTCAGTTCTACTTTCCTTCATAGGTTATGCCTAAGGGCTACTCACTCTGGGAAAATAGATGGGAGGTGCCACAGGGCTGTGGCATCTCTTTAGGCAAAGGAGCACTAATATCTACTGTAGTTTTCCATGAAAGCGAAGCTACTTCTTTCTTCTCTTCTAGATTAAATTGGAACACTATCCTTTCATTGTAGCCTTCCTCCATTGCCAAGGTGTTCAACCTTCTCTGTGATGCATATCATTCATACCATTGCCATTTTTCTCATCACAGTGTATTATATATTTATTTCTGTATGAGTCTGTTTTACCTGCTATGAATTTTTCAGGGCATGAGACATATTATAATATCTTCTTTTCCTCATTGCTGAAGGCAGTATTTCAAAAATATTTGTTGACTGAGTGAATTAATGTATGCCTCTGCTATAAGACCCTGGGGGAAGCAGAGTTATCAAAGCGTCTTCTTGCTCAGTGCTTTTGCGCATGGCCTCAATCCAATAGACGAGGCTAACTCCTCCAAGTTGATGAATCTAAGCATTGCCCTCCACAGATCAAGCTAATATATTTGAGCTTGTAAAATGACATCTCCCCAGTTCGCAAGCCAAGTCTGCAAGGAGTCTTGGATGAAGGCTCTCACTCATTGAAAAATATCTATTCATTTGTATTATGAATTCAGGTTGCAGTTACAATAGTTTTGAAAATGAGGGAGAAGGAGGAGTACAAAAGCAATGGATAAATCACAGGCATTCTCTTCACAGATAAAAGTGGAACACTAAATATTCCCTCCTTACCTTTCCTTGTTTCTCCACAGTTACATTTATCTGTGGACACATAAACCTAAGGCAGAGCACTATTTCACGTCTTGGGAAATTGTGCTCCCACTCTTAACTAGTCTTTGACACTTACAATTTAATTAATTTATATTTCTATTTATCTTTCATGTGTATGTCTGAAACTACTACTAGGTTTATAGGTGATTGAGCTGGGATCTTGATTTATGCATCTTTGTATGTTCCCTCAGGCTCACATGCAGTGTTTGACGTAGATTAATGTTTAGTAAATGTTGTTAGTGGCAATGATGATAACGATGATGTGAATGGTCATCTCCTTTTCCTGATGTGCTTACAGAGCTTGGTGGGAAGGACTGGAGCACGGGATGAAGTGTGACGGGAAATGAGATTAGAAAGGGAGGAAAAGTTCAGATGCTACAAAGCCCTATGTTTCAACTAATTTGTATGGACTTGACCCTGTAAACAATTGAGGTTCATTAAGTTTCCAGTGTCATTTTGTTTAAAGCTATCTGATAGTAATGTGCTGCAATTCAGAATCCAACATCTGGCTTGCCTTCTGGTTTGAGCTACATTGCATGCAGCCTCACACAAATATCTCACAAAGATCTCTTTTCATATAGATAAGAAAGAGCAGAGACTCTAGAGCCAGGCAAACAGAAACAGACAAGAGATCATGAAAATTATTAATAATTATTGATATAAGTTCTGGGATACTTATAAGTAAAATCATACATTAGATGGTATGAATTCTATAAAAATAAAACTTATACAAATCATCTATTAAGCTAATTCAATAGGCACTATTATTCTATTGATAGGCAGAAGAAATAGATAAATGAATAAGATTGCCTCTCTCTTCAAAGATTACAATTCAGTGAGAAAAACAACATTAAAATCATTATAAAAATAATCATTCAACTGCAATTGTGTGTTACTAAAGAAAAATACAAGATGCCCTGAAAGAGTCTTGCAGGAAAGGGGAGGATCTAGAAGGTCTTCTAGGAAAGGGTTTTAAACTAAGAACTGGAGTTAGCCAGAAGATCAAGACTTTACCAAGCAGAGAAAATAGCTTATGTCAATGTTTTAATAAGACAAAAGCCTAGGAGGTTTGAGGAAATAAAAGATCTAGTATGGCTAGAGCAAAGTAGGGAGAGAATGGTGCAAGGCTGGGATGTGGGTGTGGCAAAGTGAGGTCATTCAAGTGCTTTGGACCATTGTAAGATTTTGAAACTCATCCCAATAACAGAAGCTAAAGGAAAGTTTGAAGCAAAGGAATGTTGTCAACAGTGTTACATACATGTACATATGTACACATATACAAATATGTTGCACATAAATATGCACACACATACTTAATACAGGTTATATATATTGTGATTTCAAGATCACTCTGTATTCAGGGAGAACAAAGCTAAATGGAGGAAAACAGCCACAGGAAACCACTGTAGTCCACAAGAGGTGATAGCTATTTCATCTAAAATGGAAGATGTGGAATTAAGAAAAGAGACTAATTCAAAACAGATTTCAGAAACAGAGTAATATAATTTGCTAGTTAATCAGACATGGAGCATGAGATGAAAGAAGATGTGAAGGATAATGTTGTCTGGCACAATTAATTAAGTTGATGATGATGTCATTTACTGATATAGGAAACATTAAAGCAGATTCAGATTTGGACAGATGTGAAGTCCATGGAGAGTTGTTTTGTTTGTTTATTTAGAGGGATACAAGTAATTTTTTTCAATATTTCTTTTTTTATTATTATACTTTAAGTTCTGGAAAATCTGTGCAGAACATGCAGGTTTGTTATATAGGTACACACCTATATAGGTGTACTTCCTATATAGGTGGCTTGTTATACAGGTGGCTTCCTGCACCTGTCAACCCATCATCTACATTAGGTATTTCTCCTAATGCTCTCCTTCCCCTAGGCCCCCACCTCCAACAGGCCCCAGTGTGTGATATTTCCTCCCCGTGTTCATGTGTTCTCATTGTTCAACTCCTACGTATGAGTGAGAACATGCGGTGTTTGGTTTTCTGTTTTTGTGTTAGTTTGTTGAGAATGATGGTTTCCAGCTTCATCAATGTCCCTACAAAGGACATGAACTCCTTCTTTTTTATGGCTGCACAGTATTCCATGGTGTATATATGTCACATTTTCTTTATCCAGTCTATTATTGATGGGCATTTGGGTTGGTTTCAAGTCTTTCTTATTGTGACTAGTGCTGTAGTAAACATATGTGTGCATGTGTTCTTATAGTAGAATGATTTATAATCCTTTGGGTATATACTCAGTAAGGGGATTGCTGGGTCAAATGGTATTTCTGGTTCTAGATCCCTGAGGAATCACCACACTGTCTTCCACAATGGTTGAACTAATTTACACTCCTACCAACAGTGTAAAAGCATTCCTATTTCACCATATCCTCTCCAGCATCTGTTGTTTCCTGACTTTTTAATGACCGCCATTCTACCTGGTATGAGGTGGTATCTCATTGTGGTTTTGATTTGTATTTCTTTAATGACCAGTGATTATGAGTTTTTTTTCATCTGTTTCTTGGCTGCATAAATGTCTTCTTTTGAAAAGTGTCTGTTCATATCCTTGGCCCACTTTTGTATGAAGCTTTTTTTTTTCTTGTAAATTTGTCTAAGTTCTTTGTAGATTCTGGATATTAGCCCTTAGTCAGATGGACAGATTGCAAAATTTTTCTCCCATTCGATACAGGTAATTATTTTTAAACTAATAGGAAGCCGACCACAGATAGGCAGATATTGAAGGCACAGATAAAAGAGGATACTCAAAAGAGAACAGTTCTTGAACAGCAGAAGAGCCTTCTCTCAAAAAGCTTCTACTCCAAGGGTTGAGAGAAGTTAAGTATATGTAACAGGGAAAATATTTTAAGTATATCAATGTGGGCTTCTCTTTTGCAATTTCATGTTGCCTATTTCCACACATCTGCCTTGGGGGTTTAGATGATTTCAGCCAGAAACAAAGAGGAAGAAAATAAAATATAATATTCATCTTTAAACATACAAAAGGGAGTATTTTGTCTGACAAAAAATAATAAGTTTGAAAGCCAAAGAAAGAAAGAAATTTGTATACAACTTATGTCCCCCTTGTACGTATTAAGAGGAAAGATTGAGGGACTGGATCTTAGAGTTTCATTATGATAGAGTCCCCAATGAGGAAAGAGGAGGAATGAATTCCACCCCATTGCTCATATCCAGAGGGACTGTGGGAAGGAGAAAGATGCCACCACATGCCTCTGAGGGCTGCCCTGGAGAGCTGAACTAGACTCATCTCTTTGCTTATCCATACTTTGTTTCTGCCATTGGAATGCCTTTTGTGGAGTCGGCTTTCCTGCCTCTGTGCTTCAGAGTTTCAAAAAGGCCTCTGAATTAAGAAAGAATCACCTCAGTAGCAGAAGTCTGCAGGCTAAACAGCATGGCCAAGGATTCACAGACAGACTTCAGTGGCGTTGACAAAAATCATCAAACTCTGTAAGATATTTTATAAGATTTATTCTGGCTAGTGGTAGTGGCTCACGCCTGTAATCCCAGCACTTTGGGAGGCTGAGGCAGGTGGATTACTTGAGACCAGCCCGGCCAACAGGGTAAAACCCTGTCTCTACTAAAAATGCAAAAGTTAGCCAGGCATGGTGGCAGATGCCTGTAGTCCCACCTACTTGGGACCTGAGACATGAGAATCACTTGAACTCAGGAGGCAGAGATTATAGTGAGCCAAGATCAGGCGCTGCACTCCAGCCTGGGCTACAGAGACTCTGTCTCAAAAAAAAAAAAAAAAAAAAAAAAGATTTATTCTAAGCCAAATATGAGTGGCCATGGCCATGATACATCCCTCAGGAGACCCTGAGAACATGTGTCCAAGATAGTTGAGACAAAGCTTTGTTTTATTCATTTTCAGGAGACATGAGCCATCAATCAAATACATTTAAGATATACACTGGTGCAGTCCAGAAAGGTGGGACAACTCAAAGTGAGGGGCTTCCAGGTTATAGGCAGATTTTAAAATTTTCTGATTGGCAGAATTATTATCAATAGAAAAGAATGTCTGGGTTACGTAAGAGCTTGTGGACACCGAAGGTTTATCCTGCCAGTGAAGCCTCTAGGTAACAGGCTTCAGAGAAAATAGATTGTAAATGTTTCTTATCAGACTTAAGGTGTACATTATGTTAAATACTGGTCGGCTTTTCCTGAGTTCTAAAAGGGAGACAGGCATAATGAGGCATTTCTGACCACCTTCTTCCATTCATGGCCTTAACCAGTCTATCAGGTTACATTTGGAGGGTCCTGGCCTGGAGGAGGAAGTCCAGTTAGACTTCTCACAAAGCCAGTAAGAGCTGATATAGAGCCCCAAATCATCAGAGAAAATAGCTGGAACAAAGCAGGAGTGACCGCAGCTCCCATCAGCAGGCGCAGACATCAGCAGAGCCCTAGGGAGAAGACCATTTGTATAGCAGAAGTCCTATACAAATATATACAGACAATACCCTATCATGGCTCTTTTTCTACATATCTATATATATATGTAGAAGCTCAGAGCAGACAACCGCAACAGAGAACCACACTTCTCTGAAAAATGATGTCCAGATGTAAGAACCAGTCTTGCTAAGATAGACAAGGATAAGTGAAACCCCCTCCACTTCCCACACCTAGGGGTCAGCAGGCAAGGGTCTGGAATTCTGAAAGACATCTACCTAAGTCATCCAAATAGAGCAGTGAATGACAGTCATAAGGTCAGCTACAGAAAAATAAAAATAAAAACCTAATTGTTCATTGTACATCTTAGTGTAGTATTAATACATCTGAGTCCCTATCTACATTTATAAATGTAATAACAATATTATTGTTATTACATTTATAACAATAACATAACAAATAACAATATTATTACATCAACAATGATGGATGTCATGTGATATACATAGTTGAAAGGCTATAGATAAGATAACCATCCCTGGGAAAAATTGCATTGACTACATTTTAAACAGAGGGTTTAAATTAAGCCATGGAGAAAAGGAGGGGGACTGTAGCTCACTGTTCATGGATACACCAAGGCTCACAGATACACCAGGATACTCCCCATCTCATCCACCTGCATGCCAAACACCAGTGGCTCCAGAATCTACCTCTAGACCCCACTCACTTATTAGTAGAGAAAGAGCCAGATTGAACTCCCAATATTTGAAAGATGAAATTAAACTTTCAAGGATGATTTTTTGCATACCAGCTGGGCTGGACAAGACTGGTATGAACAGGCAGGAGAATGTATTCATGATTTTAGGTGACACAGTTCTCAAGAAAATTCCCTCTTCTGTTATGTTCACTGATAGTCTGGTAACCGTTTAACAAATGTGTAGTGTTTGCAGATGTCCATGGTATAAATACTCCCGCTATTGCCAAATTTGAGCTACTAATGTGATTTCATCTGGCTCACAAAATTTCTTCAAATGCAATAATCGGCGTTCAGAAGCCACCAGGGGCTAGCTACAGCACATCACTGTGACCCAGTTAAAGAGCCATGATAGGGCACTGTCAATATCAAAATCTAATTTGAGTGGGTCCCACAAACTGCTAAGTTTTTACCTGCACTTCTGCCTAAGTAATACACATTGTGATCTTCAAAAAGGTAAGTCAAATATTAGGTTGAATTAAATCATATAAACTTCATTCTACTAAACAACCGATCTATTTTATGTTAAGTTCTTGTCTGTCTTCATTCTACTAACCAGCCTGTTTTATTTTTATTTAACTTGTGTATAGGAAATTGAATTCCCTTTAACATGACCTTATATTTCATAAAGTAGTCGTTCTTCAACTGTGCTAGGAATCTGCCATTAAAAAGTTGCTTCTTTCAAGTACAGAAAAGCCCTCTGCTGGCTCACTATTGAACACCAATGTGCATGCTCTCAGGCTGTTAAAGCATTCTTTTCCCTGCCTTGCAAAGCTGAGCCAAACTGCAAATTCTGTGGTAAAATGCCATTAAGATAAGAGTGGCCTGTTTCTAGTAGATTTCATTGTTGATATATGAGATTTGTCAGTTTATGAGTCACATAATGTTGAATCATTCCAAATATTAGTTACAATAGCCTAAAGAAACTTATAAACATCAAGCTCCCTTTTAAAAATTGTGTTCTGAGATATTAAAAAGGGAGAGAAGGAGGGAGGGTCCACTTTCTGGGTACATTAAAAGGAATTACGTTTTTGAAAAATGAGGTTTTTGCAACACTTTTTCTAAATAAGAGGGTTAAGTCAAATGCTTTTTGAGAAGGAATTTGAAAAGGAAAAAAATGTAAAGACCTGATTATTTCACTGTTATTTTAGTCTGATTCAAATATCATAAGGCTTGTTGCTTGTATAGTTTTGCTCTTTTT
>NW_016107471.1:656994-673877 GCF_001604975.1 Cebus imitator | reverse complement strand
TTTTTTTGAGACGGAGTTTCGCTCTTGTTACCCAGGCTGGAGTGCAATGGCGCGATCTCGGCTCACCGCAACCTCCGTCTCCTGGGTTCAGGCAATTCTCCTGCCTCAGCCTCCTGAAGTTTATCTTTTTAAAATTTTTAATTTTTAAGATAAACCTGGGCAAAATAAATTGGTATTACTTTTATAATCAGAAAAAATACATGTAAGTGCTACATTAAAATATTATTTTAGAGTGCTCTCTAGTATAATGTTATATAATGGAAAACTTTTTCTCATTCAGTCAACAAATTTTTTTTACAGCAGTATTGTCAGATTATTCTTACTATAATTGAAAATTTGTCATGACTCAAAAGATCTAGAACATAATATTCTGACTATGATTTTGGTTGGGGAATTAGGAGTGTTTTTGTTTTCCCTATATGAATGTCTTAAATTACTCCTGGTGACTTGTGGTGATTCTGTTGGGTGATTTACATTTGTAATTAGAAGGTTTTGCTTCATTGATGGGCAAGGGAGTTACTCAAGGTTCCTTAGTTGTAAGTATCAGAAGAAACTAACTCTGCCCAAGAGTTAAGAAAAATGGGGAATTACTGGGTTATTGGAGACCCACAGAACTAGTAGGAAAGTTAAAGAATCATACTTAGTAAAATGAATGGTAGGCTATCATCTGAAATAAATGAATTACAACTGTTTCTTATTTCCTTATAAAAACTCTGCTGAAGATTTGAAGTCCCTTGAGTGCCTGACTGGGTCACATGCCTAACCTTTGACTATACAGGAGTTTCTAG
The DNA here is from genome assembly GCF_001604975.1 of Cebus imitator. Lineage (NCBI taxonomy): Eukaryota > Metazoa > Chordata > Mammalia > Primates > Cebidae > Cebus > Cebus imitator. The sequence continues at coordinate 673,089 of NW_016107471.1, read as the reverse complement.
GGACCCCTAGCCTTCCTTTATTAGCTTTCCAAGATTCCATACGGTTGGAGGAGTATAATTCCCAAAAGAAAATCAGTGTTGTTAGTAAGAGGCAGCTAAAACAACAAAGGTCCATGACACTGCTTATCCAATTTTGTTCTGTGCCACCATACTCCACTGATGCAAGAGAATGACAGCTACCTCTCTGGGTCTTGGCATCTTCTTTTGTAAAATGAGGAGGATGTGTCAGATGACTTCAAGCTTTCTATATTTCACATTCACAAATACAATTTAGGCAGACACTGAAACTATCTTTGGAAAATGCTTCCGTCTAAACAAAAGGATTTCTCAGTCCTCATTATTCCTCCCTCTCAGTTATACTCACATCTTTAGAGAACAACTGTAGCTTCCTGGCTCTTGCACATGTACAGCAAGCCTCCAGAACTCAGTGGGTTTCACTTGGAGAATTTTTAAATTAAATGCATTTTACTCCAGCATATACGAGGATAAGCTACTTTGTCTGAAATATAACATTTCCTCATCAAAGAGTAGATATTCCCAATAACAAAACCTAACCTTATTCTTTTTTTTCTTTTTTCTTTTTTTTTTTGAGATGAAGTCTCACTCTGTCACCCAGGCTGGAGTACGGTGGCATGATCTTGACTCACTACAACCTCTGCTTCCCAGGTTCAAGCAATTCTCCTGCCCCAGCCTCCCAAGTAGCTGAGACTACAGGTGTACACCACCACACTCAGCTAATTTTTGTATTTTTAGTAGAGATGGGGTTTCACCATGTTGGCCAGGCTGGTCTCAAACTCCTGACCTCATGATCTGCCCACCATGGCTTCCCAAAGTGCTGGGGTTACGGGCATGAGCCACCGCGCCTGGCCCGCTAACCTTATTCTTAAGAATAAGCTTCTTTAAATTATTTTCTGTTTAAAATGAAGTTCTGAAGTTCCTTTCACAAAAATAAGAATTCTTTGTCTTAACAAAGAAAAAGCCTGCTGCTCCATCTAGAGGACATTTTATATTTTCCAATTTAAGGGGCTTATGGAGCCTATTCTAGATGTTCAATGTTCCAAATCTTGCTAAAAAATTTCACAGTTTTCTCAAATTCAACTGATTTTTTAAAAAATATTTTGAATGAGCCCATACTATGTAAGAATGAAGAGGACATTTCCCTCATCTCCCAATTTCAACCAAAGATTGTCTAAGTAATAACTTTTTTTGTTCATGAAATATTTGGGCACACACTATGTACTCACTGTACTTACTTATGGTATTTTTGTGGTTTAAAAAATGATTTCCAACAATTACTTACGAGGTCATAATCATTTCATCAATTATTAGAAGTTTTTTTTGGCAGATATTTCCTTTAGTTTAAATATACTAAGACATTGGACAAAAATACTCATGTTCTTTTTCATTTAGAATTACACAGCATTTTTCTCCAAAAAGACTTGCCTGTTAAGAGAGTATGCTATTTTTATTTTTAGTGACCAGAGTGGCAGTTGAGTAATGTTTCACAGCACCTTGGAGAAACTTCCAAACTTCCTTTTTTTCTGTAAAATCTAGGACCTTATTTTAGTGAAGCAATGTTTCCAGCATGGAAATTCACTTTTAACCACATGGAGGGCAAACATAGCCTCTATTTTCCCACAAAATTCTGTGAGAAAGTCAGATCACATGGTGAGGGCAATGAAGGGGGGCTAGGAAGAAGAAGCTGGGAGAGAATTCCATGGGGGAGGAGGGGTCCCTGGCTGATCTTAGACTATGGCCATCTCAGTCAGTGCAGGGTAGCTGACCATGACCGGACCAGCAGGCGGGAGACGTCCTGGCACTGCACTGGTTTTGTTAGAGGTAGAAAATCAACCCCACAGCAAAGTGTATGGGAACAGAAACAACTGCTGAGCAGAAAGTTTTGCTCTGAGGTCTGACTTGTCCTACTGAGCTCATCAAAATGTTTGCCATATGTCCTGTGGGTATTCAAGAGTGACAAAATAAATGTATCCAAACATGCAAGTTACACAAGCCAGGAAAGTCAATTTTTCTCATAGACAGAAAGAAGAAGAGGAAAACAACAACAGTGGTTAGAGTCAGTCTTGATACCTCTTTCACAAACAGTGTTCTGCATACTCTTGAGAAGAATTCTAAGTGATATCACTTGGAATCATTCAAGCAATTCTCCTGCCTCAGACTCCTGAGTAGGTGGGATTACAGCTGCCTTAGAATTCTAAGTGATATTTCAGTAAGATGTAAATCTCGTCTAATGGCCCACAGTATTTAAAGCTGGTACAGCAGTCTCTACTTCCTCTCTTGCCATTCACAAGGGATTCAGATGATTTGTCCAAAGTTAGTGAGCTAGTAAGCTGCAAAGCTGAGCCCAGGACTCCCTTACACTTGCTGATCCCCAGCCATCATTCTTTCTATTACAATGTAATTTGTATAACACTAGTTTAACACCACCAGTTGTCAATAGATTCTCAACATTCTGTCCCAGTAAGAGGCCAACTGTTTAAATGTTGCATTCTTATTTTGAAGGACAAATAACAAACAGAACAAAACTTTATAAAATGTAACCATATTTGTTTCTTTTGAATAAATGTGAATATATTAAGAAACACATTATATGGTTTATAAAAAGTCACTTAGCTCTTCCCTGCCTTGTTCCAAAACAGTATCTGGACAGTATCCAATAATTTATTTATTTATTTACTTTTTTGAGACAGAGTCTTGCTCTGTTGCCCAGGCTACAATGCAGTGGCACGATCTGGACTCACCGCAACCTCCACCTCCTGAGTTCAAGTGATTCTCCCGCCTCAGCCTCCTGAGTAGCTGGGATTACAGCTGCCTGCTATCACGCCCAGCTAATTTTTTTATTTTTAGTAGAGACAGGGTTTCGTCATATTGGCCAGGCTGATCTCCAACTCCTGACTTCAGGTGATCCTCCTGCCTCAGCCTCCCAAAATGCTGGGATTACAGGCATGAGCCACCGCTCCCAGCCAGTATCCAATAATTTTAAAGCCACAATATGAAAAACAAACTTGAAGATGTCTTATAGCCAGGTTTCATCTATCCTAGAAGGTAAAGGAAAGGTGGTCTAAGGCCAATAGGTTACACTACTTCTGTCTATTCCCAGCCTACTCTCCTGCAATAACAAAAAGCCTAAACAGTGAATTGGCCTGCCTGAGGTGGAGAGGCTGGTCTTTTTCCCTGTTAGCTACAACATTACTTAGATTCCTTCGTACCACTCTGGGAAAGGCATGAACAACAAAGTAAAGGAAGAACTATTTTTAAAAAGGAACCAGTAAGGATGCTAACATGAAACAAAACTTGGATTCACTCTCAAACTGAGAAGTCAGTGTTCACTTTGCCCACGGTTTTGGCAAAAGATAAAGTTGTGAATAGATTCTTCCCAAATGGCAAACAGTGATTTGATACCAGTGATACTTTGGTGTCCAAAAGAAAAAGCAGACATCAGCTTTAATTATTTTGTTGTGCTTTTTGAATTTATTTTATAGCTTCTAAGTATTAAAATATTTTAAAATTGTACTAATTGAAACCTGCATTTTACCAGACTGGGGGAGCTCTTTCATGTATCAGTTAAGATGCACAGCACATCTTGTTCCCAAACAAATGACTCAGCAAATATCAGTGATATGCATACATAAAGCAGCCTAAAAGTCACATCCAAATACAATTTGCTATTAATGCCATCATGTGGCAAAATAAATTATAAAAACAACTGCATTGCTATGTATCCTAATTAAAATGCAGAATCTATAATATTTCAGCTGGTTACAAAAATGGTGCCAGAGATGATATGCTCAGGGTCAGGAGACCCTGTCAACCTGTGTCTCCCACTTCCAGCCACCTAAGCCACCATGGAGGTCTAGTCAAGTCTCACAAAGTAGAAACCAGTTTGGGGTGAGTCTTTTTATTACATCCAGCTGTTTTCTATCCCTCCAAACCTTTTTCCCATATAGCTAACTGATTTCTTGGTTTCACTTCAAATTATTCCTGAGCAAAGAAGACCACCATAGGAGAAAGATGACAACCTGTAGACCCGCTGTTCTTGTGAATGATATGCTCCAGGTGCATCAAACAGTTGTTCTCAAACCTAGGAGACACAGGTTGACAGGGTCTCCTGACCCTGACCACAGCATCTCTGGCACCATTTTTGTAGCCAGTTGAAATAGTATAGATTCTGCATTTTAATTATGACATTTAGATTTATCTCGGAAAGCCCTATCTAGACCAGTGAAATTCTACTTTCTAGGTGTGGGGTTCAGGCATTAGTGCTTTGTTTTATAAGCTGCCCCAACATTCAGTAATATGAGTTTTGCAATCTATTTCTTTTGGTCTTTTATAACTATATTGTCATTTCAGAAGCTTCCTAGAAATTCACTTCTTCCAAGATATAAATAAGTACTAAACAATTTTTGCTAAAGGGGGCAGGAGAGGTTAAAGAAAAAAAAAAATCCAATCTCATTCTTATGAGACTTGACCAACTTCCCAGCTGCTGGGTCTTGTTTGGTCAATTGGTCAAAGACCAGATTCTCTTTGTTTTACTCAGAGGCATGTTTGCTATCCATGCTTAAAAGAAAATAAACATTAAGTTAAAAACAATGTTGAGTAAAAGATTATTCAACTGGGATTCACAAAATCTGGATTATGTTTAGCAGTTAATAGTTGTGGGACACGGGACCTTGAACTTAGCTCTCCATGTTTCATTTTCCCATCAGAAAAATGGAATCCTATACTTCCTTCTTCCAAACTCTCTATTAATCTGAATATCTATTTATGATTCATTAATCAAGAAGCCTTAAAGGATGTACTGTTCTTCACATTGCCAAAAATGGTGGGATAGACTTTCTCCCTATGTACTCACACAAAGACATTAGATTAGGGAGTCCAAATTATAAAATCCTTGCAAGATTAAAAACAGAGAAAATAATTAAAGCAGAGCTGTGGGAAAGATTTACTCAAACTAAAATACTGAAAAGTCGATGGAAGATCAATTGTTTATGATCCTATTCTCTAGAGACTGAAATTCTTTGTCTATACCGGATGGTTTTATTTATATAACAAAAGTTCAGCTCTAGTGAGGTGCTGCTTGCAAATTCACACGCAAATAAAAGAAACTGTATTTATGTTTGTACATATCCTTGCTCACAAGAAGGAGTTTCCTCTGTTTTTATGGACATTTGAACACATTTTGTATTTATAATGCTAAAGAGAAGGCTCACCTCTTTTTATTTTTTATTTATTTTATTTTATTTTATTTTTTGAGACAGAGTTTTGCCCTGTTACCCAGGCTGGAATGCAGTGGCGCGATCTCAGCTCACTGCAACGTTTGCTTCCCGGGTTTAAGCAATTCTTCTGCCTCAGCTTCCTAAGTAGCTGGGATTACAGGCACGTGCCACCACGCCTGGCTAATTTTTGTATTTTTAATACAGACGGGGTTTCACCATGTTGGTCAGCTAGTCTCAAACTGCTGACCTTGAGATTCTCCTGCCTCATCCTCCCAAAGCACTGGATTACAGTTGTGAGCCACCGCTCACCTCTTTTTCAAAAGGAACAGCAGCCTCCCAGTATAACCAAGTAATCCCCAGAATATACAATTTAACACAGAAAAGTTTCTGACTTTTGTGGATCCCCTCTATCCAAGTGCATGACAAATATTTAATTCACTCTTCAATGTTCATATTCAATTCTATCTCTTCAAATAGCATCATTGAAAATTAAAAAGAAATCTCAACCCTCTCTCCAAGTGAATATTTCAAGCTGCATCCTGTGTCAACTCCTGGCACTGAGTCAGCCTTGTCAGCACAATTTAGAGCACATGGCAATAATCCAACTCATTGTGGCTGTTTGAGGCCCCCAGATCAGGTTTCAAAAAAGAAGGGGCAGCAATCCGGTGACCTTCTCAAGATAGTAGAGAACAACTCTGGTCATGACTGACACCTGATCTTTCTGCTAACATTAGCTCCTAACCAAAGATGGTGCCAAGCTTGTATCCAACACCAGCCCACAAACCTTTCTGCTTTCTGTCCTTCTCCAAGAGATGCGGGCATCCTGTCACCCACTGAGTTTCAGTTTTGGAATGACTATCACTTTTAGATCCAAGGAAGTTTCGTTGTATTGACATTTGAGATAAAGCTCAAGGCCTGTCTTAATTGAGCTTTCCAGTTATTTATAATGCATACATATTTACTATTCATTGCCTTTATACTTAGTGAGGTTCAATGTGATTCATAATAAAGACATGGTTACAACATTCTAAAATTAACAACCCCAGAATATTCATATTATAATCAGGAGATGGCATCCACTTGAAAGCTTTTTTTCTGGGCATCTCTCATCCTATCATCCTTTCTTAAAAATGTATTACTCTTCCTGGGCTTCGTGTCATCCTTCCTCCATACTTCCACTGGATCTTCAGGACTGGCTCAGGCATGGCCACAAATTGGCCCCAGTAGGGTCTGCAGAAGTAAACTTTACCTTCTAGACCAGACCTTATTTTTCTTATTTGACCAAATACTAAGTATCAGTATAAAAACAAAACAAAACAAAACAAAAAAACGACCTGGCCACTTGCCTAAGTTGTCCCTAAATCAGGAAGCTATTTTTAATGTGAAGAGGCCTTTAGGGAACGCTGTTGTTTTCTCATCCCTTACCTCTTATATAGAAGTCCATGTTGAGGCCTGAAGATTCTTGGAGCACTGCATGTGTTCAAAGTAACTATTGGCTTTGCCCCAGCTCTGAGTTTACACATAATATATGATTTGAATTAGTCGAGTTCCAAGTTTTCTATACAGAATTTTATCTTCTTTCTATCTCCATAAACAAACAATCTTTGAAGCTAGATAAAATGAGAAAAGAGGATGGAATTATTTCACCCTGCCTTGTTTATTTCCATGAGGATTCTAACCAAAAGGAAAAGATGAGTCATTCAGCATCATTTCCTATGTGGTGGCTTGGACTCTGTGCTATCTTAGCCAAAAGAGGGCAGCACTCTATGGGTTTTGAATTCACGGGAAGCAAAACTTCAAACAGTTTTTAATTGAACTCCTAAGCAAGTCATTGTACTCTATTACATCGGATAACAGAGATGAATAAGACTGCCTCAAACAAGCAGGAGCAGGAAAGAACAGTTGGGGAGAGCAGTTAAAACATTGCCATGTGTTTGGGAGTGCTAGCCTATGTCAGAAAATAAAGAATGGATGAGATTGTGAGGGTTCCTTGACGATAGGGCATTTATTCTTTATTTTAAATGCAGTAGGGAGCCTCTCAAGGTTTTTGAACAAGTTAATAATATGATTAGAATTCTGTTTGGGGAAGATATGTGTGTTAGGGATGTATTAGAGGGTTGAATCAGGGTGAGACCAAGGAGCAGAGGGAAATATGGATAGGAAAATAATAGTAGAGACATCCGAGAAGTGACGAAGATCTAAACCAGAGGATTGGCAGAGAGAAGAGGAGGTCAGCAACTGCTGCGAGAAACTGGCTAAGTAGGAAAGATGGACTTTAACGGACTTGATATAGGGAGAAAGGGATCAAGATAAACCCAGAGTTTTATATCTGAGACCTGGGCATACGGTAGAGCCTTTAACCAAATTAGGAAGAAAGAAAAAAACAACTGTTGGAAGCAAACATAGGGAATTTGGTTCTGAACACATTTTCCCTTCAATGAGAGTGAGATATGACTAAGTTGCCAAGATATAAGGGGTACAAGATAAAAATATAAGAAGGGTATGACTCTAAGGACTACCTTGGAAAGAAGTAGCCCCAAATGCTTACCTGAAAGCCCAGTGCTGATATATGATCCACTGGCAGGTGCAGTGTTGGGCTGTAGTGGCCTGTGTTTCTAAGTATTCTTGATGTCATCTAACTCTCCTTATTGGTTCCTTTGTTCTAATACTTTTATACTTGTATCTTATGGTAGTGCCACCTCAAATCCTTTTGTGAATAAATTGGAATAAGCAGCAATTAGTCAATCCTGATTATTACATTTTTCTATATAGACTTTAAGATACAGCCATCATCAGTAAGCACATAGGACTCGTACGTAAAATGCAGACTACTAATATTTACTGAAAACTAATATTCTAGGTAGTAAACTAAAAGTTTTATACACATCATTTCATTTTATATAATGATTAACAAAACAAGATTATGAAGTAATCGTATTATTATCCCTTTTTGCAGATGAGGACATTGAAACACAATGAGATTAATACTTATTTGGCCAGGCACAGTGGCTCACACCAGTAATCCCAGTGCTTTGGGAGGCCAAGGTGGGCAGATCACTTGAGATCAGGAGTTCAAGACCTGTCTGGTCAACAAGCCGAAACCCTGTCTCTACTAAAAACACAAAAATTGGCCAGGCATGATGGTATACACCTGTGATCTCAGCTACTTGAGAGGCTGAGGTAGGGGAATCAGAATCGCTTAAACACAGGAGGCAGAGGTTGCAGTGAGCTCAGATTGCACCGCTGCACTCCAGCCTGGGTGACAGAGGAAGACTCTGTCTCAAAAATAAAAAATAATATAAAAAAACATTGGCCAGGCACAGTGACTCATGCCTGTACTCCCAGCATTTTGGGAGGCCGAGGCAGGCAGATAATGAGGTCAGGAGATCAGGACTATCCTGGCTGACATGGCGAAACCCCATCTCTACTAAAAATACAAGAATTTGCCAGGTGTGGTGGGACACACCTGTAGTCCCAGCTACTCAGGAGGCTGAGGCAGGAGAATTGCCTGAACCGGGGAGGTAGAGGTTGCAGTGAACCGAGAACATGCTACTGCACTCCAGACAGGGTGACAGAACAAAAGTCCGTCTCAAAAAAAAAATTAATTTGTAATATAGCAGAACTTACATTATAACCCAAGCAGTCTGAACTCAGAGCCAGTGTACCTAACCACTATGCCTACTTCCTCTCTGTCCACATTGCCTGTCTCATTATACTACCGCATTTTCCTGATTCCTCTCTATATGTCTCATGCTCCACTTTAGGATGCAATTTATGCATGTTAATAGAACATCAGCTTCTGGGGATGTGTGTTGCCTCCATATACAGAGGATAAATTAGTAGGTTTAAGAAAAGAGATGCCACTTTATTTTTCTAAAATTAAATCAAATCTACCTCTGAACTCTTACACATCAGGGTAGATGAGTGACAGTTTAATACTGGTCATATGGGAGACTCAGTTCCTTCTCCCATGACGTCATCCAAGAATGCTGGACTTAGAAGATGTCAAGAAACAAATGGGAGGAAGAACCCAAGGAGCCACATTTACCCTTTTTGTCATCCAATTTGCCTGATAGTAGGTAGCCTCAGAAGGGCTCCTCAGTAGTGTTCTTTTGTCTGTTAATGAACTCAACCACTGAAGTCCTCATCACTGATTCAGTGGCACAGTTCTTGGAGTCCAGTCATCCTGGTCACTCAACTATTACATGACTCTGGCACTATTGGCAACAGAGGCCCACTCAGATTATCTCAATTTTAGGGATGCTCATTACTCTCTCCCCTAGATAAGGCCATTCTCCTCCTCCTCCCAGCCTTGAGAATCTTCCCTTTCCTAAAAAGTCTGGCTTCAGACTTTAGAAAACAATTTTTGTCTATTAAATTGTCATTGAGGTTAATGAAACCCAGATCTCTAAGACACAAAATCGTCTCAGTATGAGAGAGAAAAAAAAATAGCTCTTTTACTATCGACTCCTTTACATTAGCTAGAATGAAAAATATTGATATATATTATTCTGCCACTTAACTATAGTGGAAAAAGAAAAAAGTGATGAATTAATACTAAAAGTGCCTTGTCTTCTTTTGTAGTCAGAAGTTAATCCCAATATATTTCATCTAGCCTGATGACTCATTGCTTAGTAGAATCTGCCTTAAACAGAGCATTGAGAAATAGTTAAGGTCTTGACTGGGTTTGACAGAAAGGGGTTTGCCATTAGTATAGGCAAGGGAAATGCAGGGCAACATTCTACATATTTTCCATTCTAGTTTAAACATAAACTACTTTGCTTACTAAGCAAACTGATCTAGTCCCAAGTACCATAACTATGGGGAAAAGGGACCTATTTGAAAAGAGAAACACTTTAATATACATGATAATCACCTATAAAGAGTTTCTGTGAAAGAGTCCCACACCCAGGTAGTGTAGTCCAACAGCTCTAATAGCTAGGAATATATACTATTGATAAAATGTCCTTAGGAAATCACGTCACCACTTGTCCAATGACCACAATTTGAGAAACACTCCTATGGAGAAAGGGTCCTATTTGTTCATCTCCATCTGCCCTGCTGCTTTTTAACAGCCAGCTGAAGACCTCCAACCTAAGCTCATTCATCCCTGGGCCTATCCTAACCTATTTAGTAGGATGGTGCCAAGCCTCAATCTTGATGTTCTAAAGCTAAATCTCATGGAATGTTATACATTCATGTGTCTTTTACAACCATCAATGCATTAGCGACCATGAAATCTATGGCTTTAGCCCATGCTGTTTCTTGAGATCCAGATCAACATATTTAATTGCCTATAGATAATTCCACAAAGACTACAAATTTAACATGTCAGAAACTAAACAGAACTCATCATTTCCTAATATGCTCCCCCAAACAACATCCTGATTCTTTCTTACCCATTTTAGTAAGTGACATAATTATTAACCTGATTTCTCAAGACCAAAAGAAATAAAAAACCAAAAGAACTTGGAGTCATGTTAAGAGTCTTACTACTTCGAATCTTACAACTAGAGTTTCAAATCTGAGGAAACATAGATCACAAACCCTTGAATTATTGCTGCTGTTTGCTGAGAGAGAGAGAGAGAGAAAGAAAGAAAAAGAAAGAGAGAGAGAGAGGATATACGACCTCAGCAGGAATATCATCTCCAATCTAAGCTATTGCAGTAATTACCTAGTTGGTCTCCACAAGGCAATGATGCATGTTTATGCAGTGCGTGCTCTGCATAGTCCCTACGTTTCACTTTGTTGATGAAGTCACCATTTATATTGTAAGCATTATAGATTTATAAATTTTTATTAAAATTTTCTCACTTTTCAGTTAAATGTCTGTTGTAATTATTGATACAAATATTTTCCAAAAAATGAAAAAGCAACTTAAGAGGGTACCCTTCCCTGATTCGTACGTAAGTTCTACATGGGGTATCAGCAGCCTTGGGTTTCCCCGATTCTAGATTTTCTAAGTTATTCATGCATTTCTGCCATAATGATCTTTCTAAGTGCAAACTTTATTGTGATTTTTCTTCAGTAAAGTACAAAGATCTGCATATCTGCTGCAGCCTACCTGCTGATGTGAACTCCCTATGCTTTAGCCATCCGGAACTTCTTAAATTACTCATGTGTATCATTGCACATATTCAACACTTGCAATTCTCTCAGCTGTTAATTCCAATCTACTTCATCCCCACTGCATTCTATCTGAAAAATTTCTAATCTTCCTTCTAGACTAGCACAAGTGTTTCCTTCTTTGAGGGCTCTTTGCTCCCTCCTTCTCTGCCCTAGAAAAGCCAACTATTCTCTTTTGTGCCCTCAGTCAACCTCTATGTTAATTAATCATACTGCATTACAATTCTTTGTTTTTTAATTGATCTCTTATAGCAAGCCAGGAGCTCCTTGGTTTAGTATAATCATGTGCTATTTAACTTTTCGTTTCCCATGGTGATGCAAATTGGTATAGATATTTTAAAGGGAACTTACTGGGTCAGTTGGATCTTACTGGCTCTATTGCTTGCTGTCTAGCATGTTCTTTCAGTTATGTTTCTTCCTGATGGCAACTTTTTACTTTGAGCTGTGATGCTTTCTGCTGCATTTACTGAGTCCTACCAAGCCTCTGTTGTAGATTTCACTGACATGAATAGGAAGTTTTGATAACATTTAGGGACAAGAATACATGATTGGGGCTGTGTTTAAAGTATATGTCTCCTTTTTAAAATTTTCTTTTTATCCCTTTAAAAACCTGCTTTTGAGACAAGGTTTCACTCTCTTGCCCAGGCTGGAGTGCAGTGGTGTGATCACGGCTCACTGTAGTCTCAACCTCCTGGGCTCATGAATCCTCCTGCTTCAGCCTTCTGAATAGCTGGGACTACAGGTGCATGCCACCACACCTGATTACTTGTTTATTTTTAACTTTTTTGTAGAGACAATGTTTCACTATGTTGCCCAAGCTGGTCGTTAACTCCTGGGCTCAAGCAATGCTTCTGTCTTGGCCTCTCAAAATGCTAGGATTACAGATGTCAGCTACCACACTCAGCCTACATAAAGTATATGTCTCATTCAGGCATTGGCCCCTATTCTATAGAGTGCTCAGGAGAAAGATAACCTGTGACATATACAAGCCTACTTACACTGTACACAAACCGTTTATAGTTGGTCAGTTATGCAAGAAAGAGTAGTCACCATGTGGCATGCTGCAGCCACACTCCTAAAGCAGACAGGCTTACTAGGACCCTACAAAATGACTTTGCTGATGTTGTTGCCTATGACTTTATGGCCAAAAAATATCCTGATCCTCAGGATTATATAGAAAACACCCATGATTCTTCCATGGTACAACCAAGGCATTAATTCAAACCCGACTTAAACCTGGAGTCTCTGAACTCTATAAAGCACACATTGTCATGCAGAGGCCTCTAATCCTGATGACCAATGATTGGAGACTCTCTGGGGGAAGACACTTAAAATATGAGCATAATAGAAAAGAGAACACCTCACTCCCACCAAAGTATATTCAAAAACCACCAAAGATTTGGGGGGGGGGAAGTCTGCTGTAAGGTAATTATTACAGAGAGAGAGAGAGANACAAGTAAATTTAAAAAAAAAAAAAAAATCTAAACACAGGGACAGGGGGAGGAAACAAAAAACTGAAACATAGGCCCACAATTGGACCCAATCGGAAATTGAAACCTCAAATGAAAAGAATTTATACAATCAATAAAAAGATAAAAGGATGCTAATTGGTTTTTATGCCTCTACAACAAAGCATCTAAGCTAATTATAATATCTTCTGAAATGTATCAATTGGCAAACTTTCATGATTATAATAATGGAGCTCAAACTAGTTATATCTGGGCATACTGCTAAATTTAAACAAGATAACCTCCCTGCCCTAAGGGAAGATACTGACCATGGACCAGTGGTCAAACTCATATGCCTCACCTTAACCATCAGAACTACTGCCTCGTCTAAATTCCCCATAGTTATAGCACACTGATGAACTCCTCTTCCAAGAGAACTCATTTCGCATACTCATTCAAGAAATACAGATCCTCACAAAGAGGCTCACAAAAAGGGGATAGATTATTGACCCATACCTTGTACAAGGTCATGGCACCTTGGTTAAATTCCTGAAAATTATTTGGTAGACCACCCCATCCTTGACACCATCAGGGCCACTCCATCCCTGATGCTGGCAAAAAACATTATTGGCCCTCTCAGTTCCCACAGCACTAAAACAAGCTAAACACCTTTTAGGTCTTTGGGATTTTGAAGATAATATATTCCTCATTTTAAAATTTAAGCCCATATATGGGATTTCTCACAAACTGACCCACCTTAAATGGGGCGTCCACAACAAAAGGCTCTTTTCTGTGTTTAAGTATAATAGCACTGCCCTTAGTGTTCCCCCAGAGACTCCGTCACTGCCAAGTCCTTTGCAAACTCCTCTCATACCTGTTAGAGTTTATGGACTACATATGACATGATGGCCATAAGTTGCCTGGGAGCTTTCAGTGTTAAAAACTGCTTTCCTTAGCTACATGCTATATACCACTGGAGAAAAAGTCACTTACCACATACTAGTCATCCTAGGCTAAGAGCCTATGACCCTCTACATCCAGATGCCCATTGTGCCTTGGAATATGAAAGTAGCAACCTGCAGGTTCATCATGGCCACCAAGGCCTTCTTGCTAAAATAGTAATAGCACTTGTAGAACAAAACCAAATCTTGATAGACCCAAATCTGTATCTTCTGGCATATCCCACCTGCAGGATACAGAGGCTTCTTTTGTCTTCCATCTTTGTCAAACACCACAGTTCTGGAGGAGGTCACGCCTCCTCTCACAGAATGTTTGGCTACCTATGAGCCCCCTTAAGAACAACTGAGTGAACAGCAAAAGGAGCTTGTATATTTCCTGGACAGTAGCACCATCGATACATGATGGTTGCTCACTGGATAGCTGCTGCTTCAATCAAGATGTCCCCAGGCAAGGACGGGCAAAATCGTCCAAGAGTGAGCAAACTTGGCCAAACTTCATGCAGTCCTCTAAGCTCTGAATGACGTGGCCACATTTTTTCAGGGTCTTGAGCCAATGCCAATGGTCTTTCCATCTTGTCTATCAATGATTCCTTATTCAAAGATTCCTCCATTAGAGTAAAGAATCCTGGGAATCTCTTGCCTCATAGGTCTTGCACGTCTGCACATACTAAAGCCATGACACAAGGTTTCATTATAACACTCCTTATCCCCTCCAAAGTTCAAAACATTACTTAAAGTGACCAAAGCATTTATTTTTAGGTTCCTTATTTTTTTTAAGGCATTTAATGAAGTTTTCGCCTCCATTAGTGCCCTCACGCTACAGGCCTTGTAGAAAGCCATAATGACTGATTTACACAAACTCAAATTCAGTTTAATGAAACATGGCCCATTTTCTTTCATCAGTCAACATCAGGAGTGAGTTACAATTAAGAGCCTGACTCTATGTCTGATATTTGCCCACTGACTTTCAAGTGTCATCATTTGCCCTTCTCCTGTCCCACATGTGAGTACACTAATAAGAAAGCTCTTTCAGCCCCAGCAGGAAATTCAGACCACATAAGCCTGCTTCAATGAGTTGTCACTTTGCCTCCCCCTATTACAATAGAAACCAAGCCAGTCTCCTTTTCCCTCCTTTTGCAAACTATTTTCAGACCTGCCTGGGAGCCTGCCCTTCTCTCCTTAGAAAGCTTCATTGTGCTAGTAATAAACCTTTTCACATCCACAATATTATATTCCAATTTACTATCAATATTAAATTCAATATTATATTCCAATTCTTTACTGAGTTTCAGTGATTTCAGTATCAATATTATATTCTAATTCTTTACTGAGCTTGGATCCTTACCTAAAACTTCTACCTCAAGAGCAATAGTTAAAATAAAAGAGTCATTAATTTCCACACTAGGTAGAGAGAAGTAGCCTTCAAAATATAGATGTATAAATTTAAATATTACTTCTGGCTCTGGCAGTTAGAGTACCAGAGATCAGATTTAACTCCCTAATTGAAACAACTAAAAACCTATACAAAATATATGAAACATATTCAGATACTGTATATCAGGCAACATAGGACAGTGATAACTGAGAGAGGTCAAACTGTGATAAACATTTTGATTGTCCCAGCTTACTGCACGTGTAGGGAGAGAGGACCCAGGTGTAGCCCGTGCAATTTCTAAGTTGAGGAGACAGGGCTGAGAGGCAGGGAAGGCCAAGGCAGCTAGAGTTTATATGGAAGGATAAAAATAGAGAGCTAAAAAATAGAGAACTTCAGAGAGATCTGCAAAAGGTCCTTCCTGAGTATTCAGTCGAGTATTGATTTGTGCATGTATGGAGGTACGTACTACCTGAGGTTGGCCAAAACAAAAGCAAAAACAAAAATACCAGAAAAGAGGCTGGGCACTGTGGATCACGCCTGTAATCCCAGCACTTTGGGATGCTGAGGCAGGCAGATCACTTGAGGTCAGGAGTTTGAGACAAGCTTGGCCAACATAGTGAAATCCAGTCTGTACTACAAATACAAAATTAGCCAAGCACGGTGGCAGGTGCCTGTAATACTCAGGAGGCAGAGGTGGGAGAATCTTTTGAACCCAGGATGCAGAGGCTGCAGTGAGCTAAGACGGTGCCATTGCACTCCTGCCTGGATGACAGAGAGATACTCTGAAAAAAAGAAGAAAGATGAAAGAAAGAGATAGCAGAAGGAAGGAAGGGAGAGAGAGAGAGAAAGGAAAGAGGAAAGAAGAAAGAAAGAAAGGAAAGAAAGAAAGAAAGAAAGAAAGAAAGAAAGAAAGAAAGAAAGAAAGAAAGAAAGAAAGAAAGAAAGAAAGAAAG
>NW_016107471.1:655647-656601 GCF_001604975.1 Cebus imitator | reverse complement strand
GAAAGAAGAAAGAAAGGAGGGAGGGAGGGAGGGAGGGAGGGAGGAAGGAAGGAAGGAAGGAAACAAAAGAAAGAGAGAGGAAGGAAGGAGAGAGAGAGAAGGAAAGAAGGAAGGGGAGAGAGAGAAAGAGAAGGAAGGAAGGAATGAAGAAAGGAAGGAAGGAAGGAAACTAAAAGAATTAAGAGAATAATCTCCAAAACCCATGTAAGTCTACAAATAGTTTATGTTTCTGTAAGACACAATGAAAAATCTTGTAATTCATAGGGCATAAGCTGGAATATCAGAAGGGTATTACTGCAGTAGTGGAGCAAAATTAGCCCTAGACTAAAGGTTGCTCTGATTCATCCTAAAAAAGCTTAAAAACAACCTCAACCTCAAAAGGACAAATGTAATATATGTAAGACCTGTACACTAAAACTTCAATACATTGTTGCAAAAAACTTAAAGACCGTAAGAAATGGAGATATATAACATATTCTTGGATCAGAAGACTCAATATTGTTTTATATATTTTCCCCCAAAATTGATCTATAGATTAAATGTCATCTCAAACAAAATCTTACTGGTTTTTGGAGAAATTCAAAGGACATAATATCACCAAAACAGCTTTCATTAAAAAAAAAAGAAGAAGCAGAGGGGAGGAATCCAAGATGGCCGTTTAGGAACAGCTCAGGATTGCAGCTCCCAGTGAAAGCGTAGAGGCTGCTGCAGGTGATCCCCAGGCAAGCAGGGCCTGGAGTGGACCTTAGCGGACCTACAGCAGAGGGGCCAGACTGTCAGAAGGAAAACCAAGAAACAGAAATAACCTCATCATCAACAAACAGAACGTCCACTCAGAGACCCAATCTGAAAGCCAGCAACTACAAAGACGACAAGTGGATAAATCCATAAAGATGCGAAGAAACCAGCAGAAAAAGGATGAAAACACCCAAAACCAGAACACCTCTCCTCCTA
>NW_016107471.1:641248-650861 GCF_001604975.1 Cebus imitator | reverse complement strand
TGTTGAACAATGAGAACACATGGACACAGGGAGGGGAGCACTATACACTGGGGTCAGTTGGGGGGAGATAGGGGAGGGACAGTGGGGGGTGGGGAGCTGGGGAGAGATAGCAAGGGGAGAGATGCCAGAAGTAGGTGATGGGGAGGAAGTCAGCAAATCACACTGCCATGTGTGTACCTATGCAATAATCTTGCATGTTCTTCACATGTACCCCAAAACCTATAATGCAATAAAATAAATAAATGGGAAAAAAAAAGAAGAAAGTTGGAAGATTTGCCATCTTGATTTCAAGATTTATTATAAAGTTAAAATATCAGAAGGGTATTACTGATCAGTAATTCACACAGTATGGTATTTGTGTTAAGGCAAACAATGATATCAATGAAATGAAATAAAGAATCCAAAGATAGATCATACATATATGATCTATTAGTTCCCAACAAAGAGCCTGAGGCAATTCAATGCAGCAAGGATAATCTCTTTAACAAATGGTATTGTAGCAACTGGATAGCCATATGATTAAGAAATGAACAACCATTCCCTCACAACATACACAAACGTTAACTTGAAGCAAGTCATGGACATTAAATTAAGAGCTAAAATTACTAGAACATCTAGGAGAAAATGTTCATTCCCTTGGTTTTTGCGAAGATTTCTTAAATACAATACAAAAGACATGAACTATAATATCATTATATTTTATTTCATCAAATTTTAATACTCTTTTAAAAACATTGGGAGGAAACACTTAAAAAACATTTTTGAAAAAGGACTTTGAACTAGAATATATAAACAATTTTTACAACTCAGTGATAAGATAAACAACTCAGTTTTTAAAATGGGAAAAACAAAAAGAGATATACAGATGGCACATAAGCACATGAACAGATGCTCAACACCGTTAGTCATTAGAAAAATACGGATTAAAATCAAAATTACTGCTCATATGAATTGTTGGCAATTATGCAGAACAACAGGAATTCTCATATAGTGCTTATGATAATGTAAAACAGTACTACTACTTTGGAAAACACTGACAATTTAAAAAAAAATTAAACATGCACTTACTATATGACCCAGTGATTCTATACCCAAGAGAAATGAAAGCACCTATCTACCCAAAATGTATACATGGATGTTTATAGAAGCTTTATTGCAATAGGCAGAAAACAACCCAAATGTCCAAATATGTGACTGGATCAAAAAATTGAAGTATATCCATACAATGGATTACTACTTAGCAGTAAAAAAAATAATTGTTACATGCAAGAATATGGGTAGATCTCAAAAAATAAGCTGAGTAAAAGGAGTAAGACAAAAAATGAGAACACACTGCATATATTCAATTTTTATAAAATCCTAGAATATGCAAACTAATCTATAGCCACAGAAAGTAGATCAGTGGTTGCTTAGGGAGAAAGGATTTTCTAAAGGGAATGGGAAAGAGAAATTACAAAGAGACACAAGATAACATACAGAAATGATGAAAATGTTCATTATTTTGTTGGTGGTGATGGCTTAATAAGTTTATACAGATGTTAAAACTGTATACCTTAAATACATACAGTTTAACATATGTAAATTATATCTCAATGAAACCATTTAAAAAATAAGACCAGAGTTTGGCAGGAAATATTGTACACGTGAAATGGACTTCAGCAAATGCAGTAAAGCCTGAAAACTTCTGGGACTAGAACTCTTTGAATATTACTATTAGAGGATGAATACTAGCTGTTCAACTTGGGCAAAAATTATAGCAGAGTAGAAAACTTGGACTGCTACATCTTTGCTAGCCATCCATAGCTCAAATGGTTTTATCTCCTCTAACCAGGAGTAGTGATTAGATTTTGTAATCAGTCACTGACATGCCTATATTTACTGTTTAAAAACCTAACCCATCTGTATGTCACTAATAGCTTTGTTTTCTGTCTTCAAGTCAACCTCAGTTCTTCCAAAGTCTCATTTTAAGGAAGTTCATTCACCCATTGTTCAAATAGATGCCTAAATCTAAGGAGTCACATTGAAACCTCAATCTTCACATTGGTATAGACAAGAGCTACTCCTAAGTGAATCAGGCAGATGCCAGTAACTCTGATACTGGTTTCATCATCCTGATACAAGGTCCCAGACAAGAACCACACCTAAAGTGCAGAGTTGCTAAGTCAGGTTACCAAAAGAAAAAAAGAGCTCAGTGTGGGAAAAGCTTATATATAGAAAACCTGAGGATGCATGAAGAGAAGAATTTGCTTTCCTAGATAAAAGAACACACATTCCCTTGTATAAAAAAGTGAGTCATGCTTAGTCCTTTTATGCTCTGTAATCTCTAAGAGTCTTTATCTGAAAGGTTTCTCATAGATCAAGGCAATGCTGTAAGTGACTTCAGTAAATTATCTTGGACCAACACTGATTCACCCTTAGAAACACAGTTCAGCACATTTTTCAGAATAAGATTTTGGTTTATATTATATGATTTTGAGTCATCTTAATATGCCACTGTTACTTTCAGTGTGTGTTCATCTGAAATCTTCACACCTAAGGATGAGAAATTTGTATCAAACTCTTTGATGATAGGGGTCATTTAAAAGCCTTGATTTTTATGAATAGATACTAAATTAAGCACTACATTATTTAATTCTAAATGGATGACTCAGACACTTCCTTGTTTTTGTTTTCATTAAGAATATATTTAGGGAATAGATAATAGGCTTACCAGCTCTGTGGAAAACTGTACTATTGTGCTTTTGTGTGTTCTATGCTTTTGCAGCCAAATTTGTGTTTTTAATAAGACACCCTTCGGCATTCTTTGGCTCTCAGATTGGCAAATACTGATTAATTTTTTTTATTTTAAAAACTTTTCCAGGTATTTTGCTTGCTTTTTTTTCTTTACTATTTTTAGCCCTTGCCATTTATAGAAGATAAACTAAATGTTCAGCACCTTGATGGTAACAATAAGTGGGCAACACATGTATTAAAAAGATTAATTAAGCCACACCTTCAAGGAATATTCTAATCTAAATGCATTAAATAATATCATATATGGTGAGGTATCTTTTCTTCTGCTCACTGGGGAGGAGAACAACAAGGACAATTTTGGAGAAGATGATTAGATATGATATCTTCCAAGATTAAGCCAATACCATTGGGAGGTATATAAAACAAAGTAATAATATCCTTCTAACTTTAGCCAATATGTTCACATACAGAATTTATTTTATAATATTAAATTTTCACAAACCTTCCACGCTTGCTTAAACCTTCAGACTTATTCTAACTTAAAACAATCCTTTAACCCTCTAAAATAGTTTGATCAAAGCCAATTTAAAAAGGAACCTATGTCACAAATAATTGTTCTTGCTGCCCTTCACACAAATAATCAGGCCAAGTATAGGACTAAAGCTTGTTTTGCAAACAAATCAGTCGTATTATGATTTGTCTTTAGTAAAAATGGAAGACTAGATAAATTCTGTTTCAAAAACTATGGTATACCTATTATTAGATTCTAATCATCAGTTGTTTTTGAGATTTCTTTCCTGTAATTTAGATTAACCCTGCTTATTCCTGGGAGTCAACCAGTGAATCCCTGATGGCAGCTCAGAAAAACAAGATGGATGGGTAATGTAAAAATCTGGATTGGTATTATAATTCTGGGCACATAGTGGAATCAGCCAGTGACTCCAAATCAGCGTGGTTTCAAAAATTGCCCAGATCGTGGAAAGCCTTCTAATTTGTTTACTTGGGATAATTTTGCTTATTTTGCTTTACTGTTGTGGAATATAATGCTGTTGTACTCTTCATATAGGAATGCAGGATGAGCTTTCCTGATACTTTCTTAAATTGAACACTTACTAATCTTCCAAATATCACCTTTTGTTGGAACTCAGAGTTATAAATGGCCCTTAGCATACTGACACTTTCTGACTGAATTCCTCTTTACCCTGGATACAAGATGCCCTAATAGTTAGGCAGGAATATCATCGCCCCTATTCAGCCTGAAGAAGTTACAGAAAACGGATCTTCGTTCCTCCACAACCCTTAGGATTAAGGGTTACTTTGTGAAACAGAGGGGGAAAATACGTCAAAGGTATTTGAACCAGAGCAACTCTATCTTGAATACAGACTGAGTAAAATAAGGCTGAGACCTGCTGGGCTGCATTCCCAGAGTGTCAGGCATTCTTAGTCAAGGGATGAGATGGGATGTCAGTACAATTTACAGGTCACAAAGACCCTGCTGATAAAACAGAATAAGGAAAGAAGCTGGCAAAAACCTACCAAAACCAAATAGTGATGAAAGCGACCTCTGGTCATCCTCACTGCTCATTATAAGCTTATTACTAATATAAGCATTAGCATGCTAAGATATTCTCATCAGTGCCATGGCAGTTTACAAATGCCATGGCAACATCAGGAAGTTACCCTATATGGTATAAAAAGGGGAGGAACCCTCAGTTCTGGAATTGCCTACCCTTTTCCTAGAAAACTCATGAATAATCCATCCCTTGTTTAGCTTATAATCAAGAAATAACTGTAAGTATATTCAATTGAGCAGCCCATGCCACCACTCCCTCTGTAGAGTAGCCATTCTTTTATTTCCTCACTTTCTTAGTAAACTTGCTTTCCCTTTATAAAACAAAAACAAAGCATATGAATCTTATAAGGTGAATATTGATAGAAGCTTAACAAGGACAGTATAACATGACTGACTTTTTTTCCCCCAACTTTTATTTTAAGTTCAGGGGTACATGTTCAGAATGTGCAGGTTTGTTACATGGGTAAACGTGTGCCATGGTGGTTTGCTGCACAGATCATTCTATCACCTAGGTATTAAGCCCAGCATCTGTTAGCTATTCTTCCTGATATGCTCCCTCTTCCCACACCCCCAAAACAGGCCCCAGTGTGTGTTGTTCTACACCATGTGTCCATGTGTTCTCATCATTCAGCTCTCACTTATAAGTAAGAACATGCACTATTTGGTTTTTTGTTCCTGTATTAGTTTACTGAGGATGATGGCTTCCAGCTTCATCCATCCCCCTGCAAAGGACATGATCTCATTCCTTTTTATGGCTGCATAGTATACCATGGTGTATATGCACCACATTTTCTTTATCCAGATGACATTCTTTTAACTACATAGAAAATATAAGATAGAAAAAATCAGACAGAAAAAGGAAAGCAAGCCAATTGTAGGAGGCAATCCTAAAGTTCTTCCCCACTCCCTACCTGACCTTCAGGACTTGACTCATGTGATTTACAAAACATAAGGCAAGGACCTTGTTAACTGCTGGGAGAAGAGCTGTGATTTAGGGCAGGAGGGACATCAAGGACTTAGAGCTGGAAGAACAGCAAAAGAAAAGGAACAAAAGCAGGAAATTATACAAGTATGGCTAGAACATAGGGTACATAAAGAAAGTATTTAAAGATAAGACAGCAAAGGGAGACTGGATTAGAAAATATTTTTCAGTAAATAAAAATAAAAATATCCAAATTTGTGAGAATGAAGACACAATGTACCAGGATCTCTGGGACACATTTAAAGCAATGTCTAGAGGGAAATTTATAGCACTAGGTGCCCACATGAGTAGTGAGGAATGAGCTAAAATCGACACCCTAACATCATGATTAAAAGAACTAGAGGAGCAAGATCAAACAAACTCAAAAGCTAGCAGAAGACAAGAAATGACTAAGATCAGAGCAGAACTGAGGAGACAGAGACACAAAAAACCCTTCAAAAAATCAGTAAATCGAGGAGCTGGTTTTTTGAAAAGATCAACAAAATAAATAAACCGCTAGCCAGACTAACAAAAAAGAAGAAAGAGAAGACTCAAATAGATGCAATAAAAAATGATAAAGCGGATATCAACACTGATTCTACAGAAATACAAACTACCATCAGAGATTACAACAAATGCCTCTATGCACATAAACCAGTAAATCAAGAAGAAATGAATAAATTCTGGGACACTTACACCCTCCAAAGACTAAACCAGGAAGAAGCTGAATCTCTGAATAGACCAATAACAAGGTCTGAATTGAGGAAGCAATTAATAGTCTACAAACCAAAAAAAGTCCAGGACCAGACAGGTTCCCAGCTGAACTCTACCAGAGGAACAAAGAGGAGCTGGTACCAATCCTTCTGAAACTACTGCAAACAATACAAAAAGAGGGAATCCTCCCTAATTCATTTTATGAGACCAACATCATCCTGACACCAAAACCTGCCAGAGACACAACTAAAAAAGAAAATTTCAGGCCAATATCCATGATGAACATTGACGCAAAAATCCCCAATAAAAATAGTGGCAAACCGAATCCAACAGCACATCAAAAAGCTTATCCATCACAATCAAGTTGGCTTCATCTCTGGGATGCAAGGCTAGTTCAACGTCCGCAAATCTATAAATATAATCTATCACATAAACAGAACCAAAGACAAAGACCACATGATTCTTACAATGGATGCAGACAAGGCCTTCAAGAAAATTCAACAGCCCTTTCTGCTAAATACTCTCAATAATCTAGGTATCAATGGAACATATCTCAAAATAATAAAAGCTATTTGTGACAAACCCACAGCCAATATCATACTGAATGGGCAAAAACTAGAAGCATTCCCTTTGAAATCTGGCACTAGACAAGGATGCCCTCCCTCACCACTCCTATTCAATAGGCTATTGGAAGTTCTAGCCAGAGCAATCAATCAAGAAAAAGAAATAATGTGTATTCAATTAGGAATAGAGGAAGCCAATTGTCTCTATTTGCAGATGGCATGACTATATATTTAGAAGACCCCATCGTCTCAGCCCAAAATCTCCTGAAACTGATAAGCAACTTCAGCAAAGTCTCAGGATACAAGATCAATGTGTAGAAATCACAAGCATTCCTATACAACAATAACAGACAAACAGAGAGCCAAATCAAAAGTGAACTCCCATTCACAATTGTTACAAAGAGAATAAAATACCAAAGAATACAGCTAACAAAGGATGTAAAGGACCTCTTAAAGGAGAACTACAAACCACTGCTCAATGAAATGAGAGATGACACAAACAGTTGGAAAAACGTTCCATGCTCATGGTTAGGAAGAATAAATATCATGAAAATGGCCATACTCCCCAAAGTAATTTATAGATTCAGTGCTATGCCCAGCAAGCTACCTATGACCCTCTTCACAGAACTGGAAAAAAAACACCTTAATCTTCAAATGGAACCAAAAGAGATCCCACATAGGCAAGACAATCCTAAGGAAAAAAAAAAAAAAGCTGGAGGTTACCTGACTTCAAACTGTACTACAACGCTACAGTAATCAAAACAGCATGGTACTAGTACAAAAACAGATATAGACCAATGGAACAGAACAGGCCATTGGCCTCAGAAGTAATGCCACACATCTACAACCATCTGATTTTTTGACAAACTTGACAAAAACAAGCAATGGGGAAAGGATTCCCTATTTCATAAATGGTGTTGGGTAAACTGGCTAGCCATATGCAGAAAGCTGAAACTGGATCCCTTCCTAACACTTTATACAAAAATTAACCCCAGATGGATTAAAGACTCCAGATGAATTAAAAACATAAGACCTAATACCATAAAAACCTTAGAAGAAAACCTAGGCAATACTATTCAGGACTTAGGCATAGGCAAGGACTTCATGACTAAAACACCAAAAGCAATGAAAACAAAAGCCAACATAGACAAATGGGATCTGATTAAACTTAAGAGCTTCTGCACATCAAAAGAAACTATCATTAGAGTGAACCAGCAACCAACAGAATGGGAAAAAATTTTTGCAGTCTACCCATCTGACAAAGGGCTACCTGAATCTACAAAGAACTTAAACAAATTTACAAGAAAAAAACAACCCCATCAAAAAGTGGGCAAAGGATATGAACAGACACTTCTCAAAAGAAGACATTAATGCAGTCAACAAACACATGAAAAAAAGCTCATCATCACTGATCATTAGAGAAATGCAAATAAAACCACATTGAGATACCATCTCATACCAGTTAGAATGATGATCATTTAAAAAATCAGAAGACAACAGATGCTGGAGAGGATGTGGAGAAACAGGAACACTTTTACACTGTTGGTGGGAGTGTAAATTAGTTCAACCATTGTGGAAGATTCCTCAAGGATCTAGAAATAGAAATACCATTTGACCCAGCAATTCCATTACTGGGTATATACCCAAAGGATTGTAAATCATTCTGTTATAAAGATACATGCACACATATGTTTACTGCAGCACTGTTTACAATAGCAAAGACTTGAAACCAACCCAAATGCCCATCAATGGAAAAGAAAATTTACCACTAGATGAAGAAAATGTGGCACATATAAACCATGGAATACTATGCAGCCATAAAAAGGATAAGTTCATTTCCTTTGCAGGGACATGGATGAAGCTGGAAATCATCATTCTCAGCAAAATGATACAAGAACAGAAAACAAAACACCACATTTTCTCACTCATAAGTGGGTGCTGAACAATGTGAACACTTGAACACAGGGAGGGGAAAATCACACACCAGGGGCTGTCGCAGGTTGGGGAGGTTAGGGGAGGGATAGCAGGGTTCAGGGGACTGTGGGGAGATAACATTAGGAGAAATACCTAATGTAAATGACAGGGGGATGGATGCAGCAAACCACCATGGCACGTGTATACCTATGTAACAAACCTGCATGATCTGTACATGTATCCCAGAACTTAAAGTCTAATAAAAGAAAAAGAAAACATAAAAAAAGATAAATATCAATGAAACAAAAAATCAAAAAGGACATCAACACAAACATAGTCAATTTGTATTTGACAATGGTGCAAATGCTGTTCAACTGAGAAAGGACTTCTTTTCAAAAAATGGTGATAGGACAACTGGACTTCCACATGCAAAACAAAAACAAACAAACAAAGAACCTTGTCCAGGGTGGTAGTCCATGCCTGTAATCCCAGAACTTTGGGAGGCTGAGGTTGAAGGATTTTTTGAGGCCAGGAGCTTGAGATCAGCCTGGGCAACATAGTAAAACACCATCTCTACAAAAAAAAAAAAAAAAAAAAAAATTTAGCTGGTCATGGTGGTGCATTCTTATAGTCCCTGCTACTTGAGAGACTGAGGTGGGAGGATCACTTCAGCCAGGAGCTCAAGAAGACTGCAGTGAGCTCTGATCATGCCCTGCACTGATTCAAAAACAGAAATTAACCCTAACCTATGACTCACAGTTTACACACACACACACACACACACACACACACACACACACACAAAATGGATTATATACCTAAATTTAAGATGTGAAACTATAAAAATTGTAGAAGAAAACAAGGGAGAAAATCTCCATGCATATGTATTAGGCAGAGAAATCTGAGGTATGTCACCAAATGCATGATCAGTAAAAGAAAAATTGATAAATTAAACTTCAGCTAAATTAAAATATTTTGTTCTATAAAAGACATTGTTCAGACAATAAAAGGACAAGCTTTTGACTGGAAGAGTTGTATACAAAATAAAAAAGAAACTCTCAAAACTCAGCAATAAGAAAAGAAGTCCAGGTGCAGTGGCTCAAAATTAGCTGAGGGTGGTGGCAGGTGCCTGTAATCTCAGCTACTGAGGAGGCT
>NW_016107471.1:630133-640663 GCF_001604975.1 Cebus imitator | reverse complement strand
ACCATGTTGACCAGGATGGTCTCGATCTCTTGACCTCGTGATCCACCCGCCTCGGCCTCCCAAAGTGCTGGGATTACAGGCTTGAGCCACTGTGCTCGGCCACATAAAAATATTTTCAACATCAATAGTCATTAGAGCAATGCAAATTAAGGTCACAAGGAGATATCAGTATACATGGACTAGAACAGCTAGAAAACACACACACACACACACACACACACACACACACAAAACAAAAACAAAAACAAAACAAAAAACCTGACAAAGTGAGTACTGGTAAGGATGCAGAGCAACTGGAACACTCATACATTGCTGTTGGAAATGTAATGGTATAACCACTCTGGAGAATTGTTTGAAAACATCCACCTACCAAATGACCCACTCATTTACTCCTAGATATTTACTCAAAAGAAATGAAAGGATATATTCACATAAAAACCCACATGTGAATGTTGATAGTAGCATTATTCATAATTTCCCAAAATTGCAAATAACTCAAGTGTTCTTTAATGAATGAATGGATAAGAAAATTGTGGTGATCCACACAATGGAATACTACTCAGCAATTTAAAGGAATGAGCTATCAATATATGCAATAACAAGGATGAATCTCAGATGTGTCATGCTAAGTGATAGAATCCAGATCCAAATCTTACATACTGTATGATTGCATGTAGGTCAGGTTCTGGAAAAGGCAAAACTATAAGGACAGAAAAAAGATCAATGATGGCCAAGGCTCAGGGATGGAAGAAGAGATTGACTACAAAGGAACATCAAAAGAAAAGATTTGTGGGGGAGTGACAAAACCTATTTATTGTGATTGTGGTGATGGTGACATGACACTATTCATTCTCACAACTCATAGAACTGCATAGCAAAAAATTAAATGTCATACTACAAAAATTTAAAAATAAAACAAAAGTTAAATGCACTTAAATGAAGATTGGTTAGGACTATGGAATGTTTGACCTTAATTAGTAAACAAGAAGATGCAAACAGTGATTTCTGAGCAGAATAGTGACACAATCAATCTCAAAGTTCAAATTCCTGGAATAAATTAGACTTTGGAGGAGAGGGGACAAGAATGCTAAACACGAAGGAAGGAAGACCAGGCAGCAGCTACTGTGATAGTCTAGTCATGGGGTAATGAATGACATACTGTGAGGGTAGAAATGGAGGGATGAAGAGGAGGTGCTGACAATATCAAGAAGACATGGTTCTAGGAAAAGGAAAAAATGAAAGGTTATTCACAGGCTTCAAAGCTAGTTGACTGAGCCAATAGTAGCATCATTTGCAAAAGCAGGGCAATCTGAAATATTACATTGTTCAGAAACTGAGCTTTTCTAAGAAGAAAAAATCTAGAAGGCAAACAAGACTATAGTTCTAGATATATGAAGTACAGAATGAGTTGAGGACATTGAGTCACCAATCTAGAGAGGATATGTGAAACTTTGGGGATGAATAAATGGCCAAGTTCACAGAAAGAAAGAGAATGGAAATAAAGGAGAAGCAAGGAAGCGGAAGGATGATTACAAACCCTAATTAACATTTGCTGCAGATACATGCTCATTTTCCTAATTGCTTAGATAAGATTCTGTTCACCAAATAGAAACTAGTTTCTCAACTCCTATTTCTCTGACCCCTGAAAGAAGATATCATAACTTCCAAGATAAGACACTTGGTATTGAGGTTCATTACGAAGATGTCCTATTAGGAAAACAGTCAGAAAAATCTATTAAACAATATCTTCCAAGTCTGTCAAGAGTGACTGCCAAAATAAAGTTACTTATTACTTATTACTTTCCTAAGTAATTCACATATTTCCAGGACAAACTTACTAGAGCCTTTGCTCCATTCTAACTTCATACTTTTGTAGCTAGATTCTTGCTGATGATATGTTGCAAAGTGATTAGGAGCATGAAATCCATCATCAGTTGGCCTTTATCATTTTCATATCTTAATTCCCCAGTATAGTTATTCTGTGACCCCCACAAAAAATATAGCATGATTTAAATAATGAAATATGGCATAACCCTGGTTGAACTATATGTGGACAAATTCTCCTCTTATAGGCTACATTTCTAAAAACAAAGTATCTTATAGAGTGAAAGAATGTTGCCAGGTAAACAAATGAAAAAATGTTAGGATGAGTTGATCACTTAAGTAGTGGAGGAACTTTCTCCTTATTAGGGTTGCAAAAGTTTGTAGCCTGAAATCCCAGCACTTTGGGAGGCTGAGGCAGGCAGACCACTTGAGCTCAGGAGTTCGAGACAAGCCTGGGGAACATGGCAAAACACCATCTCTGCAAAAAACACAAAAAGTAGCCGAGTGTGATGGTGTACACCTGTAGTCTTAGCTACTTGGGAGGCTGATATGGGAGCATCGCTTGAGTCTGGGAGGTCGAGGCTGCAGTGAGCCGAGATCGTATCACTACACTCCAACCTGGGTTGCAGAACCAGATCCTGTCACCAAAAAAAGAAGAAAGAAAGAAAAGAGTTTATAATGGATTACAAGAGCTAATTCTCTAGTGACTACAGTGTACTTTCAACTGCTCAGGCTTTTTGCACTTATTTTGCTTTCTTTTTCACTAGGTGATGAAGGCTAAACAAAATCAACTCTGAGGTTTCCTGCTGTTGATTTTCTTGAGAACAAGAAAAGCCATGTTTATCAGATAAAGTAGAGGTGTGAAGT
The DNA here is from genome assembly GCF_001604975.1 of Cebus imitator. Lineage (NCBI taxonomy): Eukaryota > Metazoa > Chordata > Mammalia > Primates > Cebidae > Cebus > Cebus imitator. Next base: position 637,972 of record NW_016107471.1, on the reverse strand, counting down.
TATGCTTCACCATTATTTTATAGCTTAACTAGAGACAAGTAAAATATTAAAAGGTAGCAAATCAGATAATGACATTTTCAAAATAATTCTTGGCTAGATGAACATTCCTAGAAGAAAAAAATTAAAATTCTATAATTAACATAAAGTATTTTAAATTAATTATAAGATTATATTATCCAAATTAATATCTATCTCTATTGCTTTGTTTAGGTTCTCAATAGTTCTTAATTTGGGTAATAAAACTGACTCAGTTTATTGTCTTGCTTCAAGTCTTACTCTGATTCACTCAGTCCTCTATGAAGGATTCTTCTAAAAATAAAATCTGATTACATTATTCTTGATTTTTTAAAAAGTCTTCCAAATACTCTTTTAAAAAATCAAAGTCAAAAATTTTAGTCTATTGCACAACCACCTCGCAATCCAGCTCATGACTATCTTTGAAGAATCTCCACTTACCCACCACTCCCACGGACTTGCAACCTTCACTCTACTAAGGCTGAATTGCTCACCATCCGCTGGTGAAGCTATTTCTTTTCCAACTCTGTGACTGTTCCCAGGGGAAAGATTAGAGCTAGAAGAACAGGGCATTTGCTTCTGGCAAAAGTTTAAAGGGATGCCAAAAAAAACTCAGTAATCAAGGTAAATATTTTACTGCAATATTTTGAAAAATCAAAATCAATGTAAAAAATTATAAAATCTTGAAATTTAAAATAAAGGCAGTATCAGTTATTCCTGCCTGAAATTAATTCTGCCTGGGAAAGTCTTAAATTTGAAGACTTGACTTAAATATTTCTTCTCTGAGGAAACTCTACTACCTTCCCAGTGCACAGCATTTTTTTCTGCCCTCTAACTCTGTCACCATTTATGTCTCCAATTCATATTTTATTTATCTCACCTTGTGCTCCTCTGAACTGTGAGAATTTTTAAACCATCTCTGCATCCCGGTGATTGATATACATTAGGAATTCCACTACTATCTGCTATTATATATGAACAAATAGACAGGTGAGATACATAATTTGGAATCAGAAACAGAAATTCCCATTCCTTATCTACAATTTATATATTTGTCAATTTTATAGAGCTGAGTAAATCTCTGAACCTGTTTCTCTATCTTTGGAATGGAAATGAACTTACTTCTTTGGGGCTTTCAGAAGTTGGGTATTTATCACATTTTTTGAGAGGTCAAATAGAGTGGACATTTATTTGTTCATGTGAATTCCAGTGAAGAAGTGAGGAGAGAGAAAGGACAATGTGGTTTACTGAGCAAAAAGAGCCACACCTTTGAAAAAAAGAAGCAGGAAAAGCATTGAAGACACTGCTTAGAAAAACGCAAGTGCTTCAGCGTAGCTGCATGTAAACAATGACAGATCCATCCAAGGGTTAGACAGGAAACAAAAGGAGACAGAGCCTGGACCATAGATGAGACTCATCTAAGGGGTCTTAACTCCATCCAAGAACATGTGGTAAAACTCAGTGAACCTTGAATTAACAAGAATGAGTTACTACCAAAATTGTAAATGAGGTTCATAAGTTACATTGAATTTGACAATAAACAGAAAATTAAGGCATCACACATTAAAGTTTGCAAACTATTGTCTATTTCAAAAACATCATAGAACAAACCTTTAAAAATAAATTATAGTAGGAACGGAAAAAAAGAAATTCTTGACACATTGGGAAGTTAGGATATATAAGATTTGGCAACAGATTGCAAGTGTGCAGGGAGATTATTGAGATAAAGTATTTAGAAGTATAATGCCTGAGGAAGTACAACGCATGAATAAAAATACAGCATTTTATTGTTTTCATATAAAATGGGCACCAAATTTTCTGGCCTTAATGCTAATATCTTTTCTCAGAGAACCAGTCCTATTGCTTTGTCCAAACATTGATTAGATCTCAAAGGCTGCCTTCTTATTCTTCCTGCACATAGCAGTTAAGAAGAAAGAACGACAAATGGGGGTAGACATAAACATTTTTTTCACAAAGAATAAGTACTGATGTAATTCAGTAAAGAGATGCAAAGGCTGTTCAAAGACTGTGAAGGAACTTCTTCTCCAACCCATGGAGCTAAGGCAAGATCATGTTCAATGTTTAATGGCTGATAGAAATGGCAGATGAGAAAAACAGAGACAGGAAAGTAGAAGAGGGGTTTTGAAATGAAAACATCATGGGAGATGGGAATAAGACTAACCTTGGTTCAAATTGTGGTCATGTAACTTAACTGCTATTTAACCTTGAGCTACTTATTTAATCTTTGTATTTTCTCAGATGTTAAATGAATTAAATAATATCAATTCGTTGCGAGGGTGAAATATAATATGTCATACTCTGCATTGTGCCTTTTATACACATAGGGATAATAATATAAAGTGGTTACTGCCACTTTATATTATTTTGCATTTTATTAATTACTTAGATTACACAAATGAAAATAATTTGTGAAAAATCAGCATTTGGAGGAAGAGCTGGTCTAATAATGTGGAAGGTGAATTTTAAATATGTATGCGTGTATATATAGTCATATTTAAAATAAAATATGAATATGTAGAAACAAAGAAAGAATGAAAGAAAGGAGAGAGGGAGGAAAGGAAGGAAGAAGGAAGGGAGGGAGGAAAGAGGAAGAAGGAGAGAGAGGAAGAAGGGTGGGAGGAAGGAAAGGAAAAGCTACTATACTATGCTGTACATGCTATCTTAATATCTCAGAGAAGACAAATAGCAACAATAAAAAGCATCTTCCAAACAAAAAGGAAACTATATGAAAAAATATATTTAAAAATTGGGTATCACTAATCTTGCAAATCTGGCATTCAGAAGGAAAGCACATTACCACCATCTGTCTTTCGATTCACATATTGGCTTTACAGTAGGAAGGTGTATCAGCCAGGGTCCTGACAAAACACAGATAGCAAAATCAGAAGGAATAATTGATGAAGTTTTGTGAAGGGACTATCTACAAATGTATAGGTGATATGAAGGGAAACCAGCAACTATTGATGAAGCACCTCAGGACTGGTAACAGTAGAAGCTAGGCCTAAAGGGGTAAGAGAAGGGGCAGTTACCAGAACTCAGGGGAAGCTGTAGCTGTAGCTCTAGGAAAGGTCTGGGCACTGGATGGGATCTATGACTTATATGAATGCAGCCACTGCCAAACCTCAGGCCCGCAGGGCAGGAATCAAACTCTCTTCCCCCTTGCTGGTGCATCCAATCAACTGAACTCAAATGGAAGCTAGAAGAAACAGAACTCAGCTGATCCTTTTCATAGAGGTCTGCCTGAGACAAAAAGCAAGCCCTAGACAGTGCAAGAAAGAAGAATGTAAATTACTGGGGGTAGGCAGAAGGAACAAATGGAGAATATCCAGTTTCCAGACAGCAGAAATCTTTGTCATATATCTCTGTACATAGGCCCACCACCACTAACTCATCACCTCAACTCACATCAGATATAATACATTGAACATAGCTGGCCTTGATTAATGCTTAATCAATAAAAAACTCAATGGTATATACATCCACAGCAAAGATTAGAATAAACAGAAAAGATCAGAAAATAGGAGAGAAGAAAATCGCATGTCATCTCAATCTCTTTGGACCTTCTTTCCAGTTTTACAAATCTCCAAAGAATCCTAGGAGAAGGAAAAGTACTGGACAGAGACATAAGACAAGAAATATATTTCAAATTTTTTTCAAGGCCCACATAGCACTGGCCTCCTATTCTAGTATCCCACATAGGGAGAAAGCACTATCATGAGACTATTTTCTGAATTTATTTATTTCAACACTATGTCCTCATTTTATTTTATGCCAGTCCCCCTCTATCCTTGGAATACTCTCTCTATTCCTATCCATTAATCTTTGTTGAATATCCTCTTCATGCCAAGAAATTTTCCCCTTATTTTTGCCTCCTCTACCTTAATGTACAATCAGTAATTCACACTAAATTATTATGTGTATATTGCTTTTTGCTTTGTAATGGTCTTCTAGTTTTTTAGGTTTGTGCACCATGAAATAGTGCCCTGAAGGAGAAGAGGAAAGGAATCTAACAAATTCAAAATATGCTACATGATGAAGTTTTATAAATAACATCTCCATATTCTTCACAACTATACAGCAATATAGATATTGTTAACCTCTGCTTATAGATGAAGAAATTGAAGATAGCCACTTTTCACAAAGTTACACAGTATTGCTGAGATTTTGAATATCACATTCTTGGAGGGGAAAGGACACATCTTATAAATTCCCACCTTCTATCTCTCAGTCCCTGTCTTTCACCACCTGTGGTAGAGCATTGGCCCCAATTCTTCACACCCTCCCCTTTTGTCCATGGCCTTTGTCATGTGATTTCATTGTTTCTCCCATTGACAAATGAGAGAATATCCTTCTCCTTTACCTTGGGCTCAGCCCTTTGACTTTACCAATGGAATATTAGCAACATAACATAACCAAAAGCTTAAAAATGCTTGCAACAATTGGGCTTGCTCTCTTGCTCCTCTGTCATTGTCATGAAAACATATCCAGTTTGGCCCACTGACCCCAAAAGGAAAATGAAAATAAAGAACAAAGCCAAATCATCCCAGCCAAGCCCAGCCTAGATCAGCTGCGAGCACATGAAAGAGCCTAGATTACGTCACCCAGCTGAGCCCAGCTGAGATCAACCAATCCTTAATTGACCTGCAGATCTAAATAATGCCGGTATAGAAAACAGCAGCAACAAAATCTCTGATTTCAAAGTGCCTCCACTATACCATATTATTCTTAAGCCTGATACTAACTACACCTATGATCTCAGAAACATTGATCTCTTTGAACATCAATTCTCCATTGCAAAAGGAGAGACTGAATTTCTCTTACAATGGTCTCCAAATTCTAATATTCTATATTTTTATTTTTATTTTATTTAGAGACAATTCTGTCATTCCATTATTTGTTTCCTCTTTCTTTTTCTTCACTCCAAATGATAATACAATGGTATATAACAGAATCTCATAAACTATTTGTTCATTGGTTAATTCATTTAACAAACTTAGAATATGTTGGGCATGAGAACAACTGTATGTTGGGCATAAGACAATGCCCTATCACCAGAAACTTATAATTAAGTTAAATAAAAGTTAATTATAACAAATAAAATAAAAACAACTGTCCTGAAATTTTTTTAAACTAAGTAATTGCTTTCACTGACAGATAATTATGATGTATCCAAGCTATATTTTTTGGAAAGAATATATTTAGTCTGATAGTAAAGAGGACCCAGTGAACAAATAATCAACTTTCCATTGATTATTAAGTTTCCTCCTTGAAAAAGCTGTCTGTGTTGGCCTACCATCCAGGAGTTCCATCCCACATGCGTGGCAGCTAGCTCTATGCACTTCTCAAAACACTCAACAGCCTTTCTCCTTGATGTAGTGGGGGCATGGGATGTATGAGTCATATGGACACACCTATGATGATTGTGTCCACCCCTTCCAAAAAAAAACCCACATTGGAGTTCTACCCGAAGTACCTCAGAATGTAACATTATTTGAAACTATAGTCTTTACAGAGCTGATTAAATTAAAAGGGAATGATGAGGGTGGGCTCTAATCCAATATGATTGTGTCCTCATAAAAGGGGAAATTTGGACAGAGACAGACATGTACGCAGGGATGACTATGTGAAGAGATGGGGAGATGATGGCCATCTACAAGGCAAGCAGAGAGGCCTGGAACAAATCCTGCCCCCACAGCCCTCAAAAGGAACCCACGCTGCTAACATCTTGCTTTCAAGCTTCTAGCCTCCAAACACAGACAACACATTTCTGTTTTTTAAGCCACACAGTTTGTGGTATTTTCTTAAGGCAGTCCTCGTGAACTAATACAGGTGTCCTTATGTATACTTATGACAGTTAATTTCACTGTAGCCACAGGAGATCCACTTAATAAAAAGGAACTAGCTGTACATTTGAAAACTGCATTTGCCTATAAACAAAGTCACTGTCTCTATAATTAGAGGAGTTCATCTGTTTCTATGACACTGCAGTTTCGATAGTGCTTGAATAATGACAAAAATATGGCTGTGGTTTTGTGATTGACATTTCTCAAAGGAAAGGGATAGATGTCTATTTAATAAACTACTTTTGAGGAATAAGAATTTTCAGATCACCTTAGAATGATATTCAAAACTCACAAGGAATCAAAACCATAAAATAACTTAGAAATTTCTTTTCATAACTGTATTCATTCAAATTGTAATTCTGGAACTGTGGCATATGTGTTGGGGAAGTGAATTTGTTAGCATGAAAATAGGAGTTTCTGTTCTTAGTTATAGGAATTTATCTAAATTGAAACGTTGGCAAAGCTTTTGTTTTGAAGAACTTTATGAAAGCAAATCTATCAGTTCTGAAGTCTGATTTCTATATGCTAATTTCAAATGAAGAACATACTTGGAAATGCTTTTCTCACAACCTTATGACTCCACAAATGACTATAAGAAAGCAGATATTTACATGCCATCTTCATAACACTCCATCATTTCCAGATGGCTTTAATATTTGAGCTCCCACATATGTCCTAGCTTAAACATGTCCTCTTCCCCCAAACCTTGCTCCTCCCACTATCTTGTATATTTCTACTAACGGTAGCACTGTTCTTTCAGTGGCATTAAGTGAGAACTTACTTATCCAAGATACCCTTCTCTTCCCCTATATTCAGTTAATTACCAAATCCTATGATTCTTTATTTGCACTTTGTTTGCCATACCACCAACTCATTTCAATTTTACTTGCCCATCCTATTAAGGCAGCCTGTTAAATGTATCCCATCTCCAAAATGTGTCTTACTAAGCCAGACTACTTAGTAGTACAATGTCAGTTAGGTTACTCTTCTATTCAAAATTCTTGAAAGGTTCTCAATTTATTACCAATATTATCCAACATTAGATAATTTTTAATAATTTATATCCTGCTTATTCTCATTTATCTCCTCCTCCTATTTACAATTTTTCCACATCTCTCATTTTTTCCTTTTTCACACTTTTATTTATGACTTTCTTTTTTTAAAATTTTTTTATTTCCATAGATTTTGGGGAACAGGTGCTATTTGGTTACATGACTAAGTTCTTTAGCAATGATTTGTGAGATTCTGGTGTATCCATCACCCAAGCAGTATACACTGAACCCAGTTGGTAGTCTTTTAACTCTCACTCCCCTCCCAGCCTTTCCCCTGAGTCCCCAAAGTCCCTTGTGCCATTCTTATGTCCATGAATCTTCATAGCTTAACTCCCACTTATGAGCAAGAACATACAATGTTTGGTTTTCCATTCCTGAGTTATTTCACTTAGAATAATAGCCTCCAGTTTATCCACATTGCTGCAAATGCCATTAACTTGTTCCTTCTTATGGCCGAGTAATATTCCACCATATATATACCACAATTTCTTTATCCACTAGTTGATTGATCCACAAGCATTTGGGCTGGTTCCATACTTTTGCAATTATGAATTGTGCTGCTATAAACATGCATGTGCTAGTATATTTTTCATAACATGACTTCTTTTCCTATGGGTAAATATTCAGTAGTGAGATTGCTGGATCAAATGGTAGTTCTACTTTTAGTGCTTGAAGGAATCTCCACACTGTTTTCTATAGTGGTTGTACTACTTTACATTCCCACCAGCAGTATAAAAGTGTTCCCTTTTCATCACAACAACATCAACATCTGTTTTTTATTTTTTTTATTTTTGATTATGGCCATTCTTGCAGGAGTAAGCTGTTATTGCATTGTGGTTTTGATTTGCATTTCCCTGAGAATTAGTGATGTTGAGCTTTTTTTTTTTTTCAATTTTTTAAATTGCATT
>NW_016107471.1:624776-629109 GCF_001604975.1 Cebus imitator | reverse complement strand
CCTATGTCCTGAATGGTTTTGCCTAGATTTTCTTCTAGGGTTTTTATGGTATTAGGTCTTATGTTATAAGTCTTTAATTCATCTGGAGTTAATTTTAGTGTAAGGTGTCAGGAAGGGGTCCAGTTTCTGCTTTCTGCACATAGCTAGCCAGTTTTCCCAACACCACTTATTAAACAGGGACTCCTTTCCTCATTACTTGTTTTTGTCACGTTTGTCAAAGATCAGATGGTTGTAGATGTGTGGTGTTGCCTCCGAGGCCTCTGTTCTATTCCATTGGTCTATATCTCTGTTTTGGTACCAGTACCATGCTGTTTTGATTACTATAGCCTTGTAGTATAGTTTGAAGTCCGGTAGTGTGATGCCTCCTGCTTTGTTTTGTTGTTGTTGTTGTTGTTGTTATTTTTTGCTTAGAATTGACTTGGCTATGTGGCTATGCAGGCTCTCTTTTGGATCCATATGAAGTTTAAGGTGGTTTTTTCCAGTTCTGTGAAGCAGGTCATTGGTAGCTTGATGGGGATAGCGTTGAATCTGTAAATTACTTTGGGCAGTGTGGCCATTTTCACGATATTGATTCTTCCTAACCATGAACATGGAATGTTTCTCCATCTATTTGTGTCCTCTTATTTTGTTGAGCAGTGGTTTGTAGTTCTCCTTGAAGAGGTCCTTTACATCCTTTGTTAGTTGTATTCCCAGGTATTTTTCTCTCTTTGTGGCAATTGTGAATGCCAGTTTGTTCTTGATGTGGCTCTCTTTAAGTCTGTTATTGGTGTATAGGAATGCTTGTGATTTTTGCACATTGATTTTGTATCCTGAGACTTTGCTGAAGTTGCTTATCAGTTTCAGGAGATTTTGGGCAAAGACGATGGGGTCTTCTAGAGCATTTTTATTATGTGTGTTGGCCATTTGTATATTTTCTTTTGAGAATTGTCTATTCATGTCCTTAGTCCACTTTTTGATGGGATGGTTTTGTTCTTGCTAATTTTTCTGAGTTCCTTATAGAGTCTGGATATTAGTCCTTTGTCAGATGTATAAACTGTGAAAATTTTCTCCCATACTGTGGGTCGTCTGTTTACTCTGATGACTGCTCCTTTTGCTGTGCAGAAACTCTTTAGTTTAATTAAGTCCCATCTATTTATCTTTGTTTTTGTTGCATTTGCTTTGGTTTCTTGGTCATGAGGTCTTTGCCTAAGCCAATGTCTAGAAGGGTTTTTCCAATGTCATCTTCTAGAATTTTTATATTTTCAGGTCTTAGATTTAAGTCCCAGATCCATCCTTAAGTTGATTTTTTTAAAAAATGAGAGATGAGACTCTAGTTTCATTCTCTTATATGTGGCTTGCTAATTATTCCAGCACTGCTTAAATAGGGTGTCCTTTCCCCACTTAATGTTGTTTGCTTTGTCAAAAATCAATTGGCTGTAAATATTTGACTTTATTTCTGGGTTCTCTATTCTATTCCATTGGTTTATATGCCATTTTAATATGAGTTTCATGCTGTTCTGGTGACTACAGTCTTACAGTATAGTTTGAAATCAGGTAATGTGATGCCTCCAGGTTTGTTCTTTTTGCTTAGTCTTCCTTTGGCTATGTGGGCTCCTTTTTGGTTCCATATGAATTTTAGGATTGTTTTTTCTAGTTCTGTGAAGAATGATGGTGGCAATTTTATGGAAATTCCATTGATTTTGTAGATTGCTTTTGGCATTATTGTCATTTTCATAATATTGATTCTTCCCATCTGTGAGCATGGAATGTGTTTCCATTTGTTTGTGTCATCTATGATTTCCTTCAGCAGTGTTTTGTAGTTTTTCTTAAAGAAGTCTTTCACCTCCTTGGTTAGGTATATTCCTTGAACAGACCAGTAACAAGCAGTAAGATTGAAATGGTCATAAAAAATTATGAACAGAAAGAAGTTCAGGACCAGACGTCTTCACAGATGAATTCTATCAGACATTCAAAGAGAATTGGTACCAGTCCTATTGACACTATTCCACAAGATAAAGAGGAAATCCTCCCTAAACCATTCTATGAAGCCAGTATCACTCTAATATCAAAACCATGAAAGAACATAACAACAACAACAACAAAACTACAGACCAATATCCCTGAAGAACATAGATGTAAAAATTCTTAACAAAATACTAGCTAACCAAATGCAACAGCATATCAAAAAGATAATCTACCATGATCAAGAGGGTTTCATACTAGGGTTGCAGGAATGGTTTAACATGCACAAGTCAATAATTGTGACACACCACATAAACAGAATTAAAAACAAAAATCACATGACCATCTCAACAGTTGCAGAAAAAGCATATGACAAAATCTAGGATCACTTTATGATTAAAACCCTCAGCAAAATAAGCATACAAGAGACATACCTTTATGTAATAAAAGTCATCTATGACAAACCCACAGCTAACATAATACTGAACAGGGAAAAGTTGAAAGCATTCCCTCTGAGAACTGGAACAAGACAAGGATTCCCACTCTCACTCCGTCTATTCAACATACTACTGGAAGTCCTAGCCAGAGCAATCAGACTAGAGAAAGAAATCAAGGGACTCCAAATCTGTAAAAAGGAAGCAAAATTGTCACTGTTTGCTGATGATATGATAATATACCTAGAAAACCCTAAAGATTCCTCTGAAAAGCTCCTAGAACTGATAAATCAATTCAGAAAATTTTCAGGATACAAAATTTATGTGCACAAATCAGCAGCTCTCGTATACATTAACAGCGACCAAGCTGAGAATCAAATCAAGAACTCAATCTCTTTTACAATAGCTGCAACACACACACACACACACACACACACACACACATATATATACACATATATAAACACATGCAATATATATGACTTTATTTATATTCAAAATGCCCTTACCTCCTATCTCTGCTATTCTACCAATTCTCCATAGACCATTTCAGAGATAGCCTTTTTCCTTTTTTGAAATATGTATAACCACAAATCCCTTGCTCTAAACCCTTGGGTATGATGGATTTCTAAATTCAAAATCTTTTGGAATTTATATATGCATATTTCATTTATTACATAACATCCCCAGTGGAGCCTGATAGTCTCCTGGAGTCAAATACATTACATTTTCTACAATGAAACTTATAAATAAAATCACACTGAATGAGGTATATAAATAATATAAATAGCTTCATGTCAGTTCAAGTCAGAATTTGCAATCAAACGAGTTTGCCACAAACTGTTTTTAAAAAACTGTCGTTTTTTAAAGAAACTCAGTTTTCAGAGCTTTGTATATTTTAGAACTGCGAATACGTAAAGGTTTGCAAGCTCATGGTATTTTTCTCATACTTAAAATGCTTAAAATTTACTAACTTATACTAAATTTATATTTATTTATACCCACCATATAAGAAGAAATTACAACTAACCAGGTACTAGATTGGAAATTTTATATACATACATCAATAAGAAACCACCAGGAAAATAGAAACCACTTCAGGAATTTACAACAGAAATTAATTCAAGGAATTGGTCACACAAGTGACTGGAAGAACTGAGAACCAACATAGAAGAGTGAGGTAAACCAGAGAGCAGCAGTAGCAAGAAGCCACTGTCACCCTTATGATATACAGACACACAGATCAATAGAACAGAATACAGAATCCAGAAACAAATCCACACACGTTAGAGTGAACTCATTTTTCACAAAGGTGCCAAGAACATCCACTGAAAAAATAAATGGTCTCTTCAATAAACTGTGCTGGGAATACTGGCTATTCATATGAAGAAGAATGAAACTAAACTCCTATCTCTCGCCATATACAAAAATAAAATCAAAATAGATTTAACACTTAAATCTAAGACCTCAAACTATTAAATTATACAAGAAAACACTGGGGAAACTCTCCAGGACATTGGTCTGGGCAAAAATTTCTTGAGTAGTTCCCTATAAGTACAGGTGACCAAAAAAAAGTGGACAAATGGGATCACCTTGAGTTAAAAATCTTCTGCACAGCAAAGGAAACAATCAAGAAAGTGAAGAGACAACCCACAGAATGGGAGAAAATATTTGCAAATCACCCATTTGACAAGGGATTAAAAACCAGAATATATAAGGATCTCAAACAAACTCTATGGGGAAAAAAAATCCAGTAATCTGATTAAAAATGGGCAAAAGATTCTAATAGACATTTCTCAAAAGAAGACATACAAATGGCGAACAGACATATGAAAGGATGTCTAATATCGTTGATCATCAGAGGAATGCAAATCAAAACTACAATGAGATATCACCTCACCCCAATTAAATGGCTTATATTCAAAAAACAGGCAATAACAAATGATGGCAAGGATGTG
>NW_016107471.1:583889-624005 GCF_001604975.1 Cebus imitator | reverse complement strand
CTTCTACTCTATGAAAGACAAGGTCAAGAGAATGAGAAGACAAACCACATACTAAGAGGAAATCATTGCAAAAGACCTATCTGATAAAGAATTGTTATCCAAAATATACAAAGAACTCTTAAAACTCAACAACGAGAAAGAAACAACTCAATTATAAATAGGCCCAAAACCTTAAGGAACACCTCACCAAAGAAGATATACAGATGGAAAATAAGCATATGAAAAAGATGCTCCACATCCTACATCATCAGGAAAATGCCAATTAAAACAATAATATGATGCCACTACATATGTATTAAAATGGTCAAAATCCAAAACACAAACAATATCAAATGCTGGCAAGGATGTGTAGCAGCAGGAACTTTTATTCACTGCTGGTGGGAATGCAAAATGGTACAGCCATTTGCAAGATGGTTTGGCAGTTTTTTACAAAACAAAACATATTCTTACTATATGATTCAGTAATCACACTCCTTAGCACTTTACTATAGGAATTGAAAACTTCTGTCTACACAACAACCTCTACACAGATGTTTATAGCAGCTTTATTTCTGCTAAAACCTGGAAGCAATTAAGATATTCTTCAGTAGGTGAATGAATTAATATAGTATATCCAGACAATGGAATATCATTCAACATTGTTAAAAGATAAACTGAAGCACAATTAACTTTTTTTATATTTATTTGAGCAAATGATGATCCATGAATTGGTCAGCTCCAAATTAGAAGTAGCTTGGGGGCTTCAAAGAGGGAGTGGAAAGGGGAGTTATTATAGGACAAACATGGAAGTAAAGCAAAGAAAATATTTGATTGATTAGAGCTATACAGTTGCCTTATTTGGTGTAGGCTTCTGGAAAGTCCCTAGTTATACAACTATAACAGATGGTGGTTTCTGATTAGTTGAGCTTAAGTTTTTGTTTTCTTTAATATGGGCATTTACAAGAAATAGTCCAAGTTAAGTTTTGGGGTTGCTTTTTGTTTTTTGGGTTGTTCGTTTGGTTTTTGAGATGAAGTCTTGTTCTGTCACCCAGGCTGGAGTGCAGTGGTGTGATCTTGGCTCACTGAACCTCTGCCTCCTAGGTTCAACTGATTCTCCTGTCCCAGCCTCCTGAGTAGCTGGGACTACAGGCATGAGCCACCATGCTCAGCTAATTTTTGTATTTTTAGTAGAGACGGGGTTTTGCCATGTTGGCCAGGCTGGTCTTGAACTCCTGACTTCAAGTGATCCACCGCCTTGGCCTCCCAAAGTGCTGGGATTACAGGTGAGAACCACTGTGCCCAGCCTCAAATTAAGTTTTGATTACGTTTGCAAATCAAACAAGATTAAAGTCACATATGAGACCTAACTGACTTTGTCTACTTACAGATTCTTCAGCCCTGGTCTCTATTTTACTTTAGTTTAACAGCATTAAGAAGAAATGATCTATCAAGACATGAAAAGATATTGAGGAAATTTAAATACATATTACTAAGTGAAAAAAGCCAATCTGAAATGTCTACATATGTACAATTTCAACTATGTGACATTCTGGGAAAGGCAAAACTATGGAGACAATAAAAAATATCTATGGTTGCCAGGAATTGGAAGGATGTATAGGTAGAACACAGAGGATTTGTAGGGCAGTGACAATACTCTATATGATATTACAATGGTGAAAATATATCATTATATATTTATGAGTACAAACTCATAAAGTATATAACACCAAGAATGAACTCTAATGTAAATTATGGACTTTGTGTGATTATAATCTGTCAAGGCAGGTTCATTAGTTTTAACAAATGTGCCACTCTGGTAGGGGATGTTGATAATGAGAGAGGGTATACATGTGCAAAGATAGAGATGGTACAGAGTAAGTGTGTCCCCCATAAATTCTTATGTTGAAATCTTAACCCACAATGTGATGGTATTAGGAGGTGGAGCCTCCGAGGGGTTGATTAGGACATGAAGCTGGAACCCTCATGAATGGAATTAATGCCCTTATAAAAGAGACCCCAGAGTACTCCCTTGCTCCTTCTGCCATGTGAGCACATAATGAGAAGATAGCTATGAACCAGAAAATGTGCCCTCATCAGACACCAAATCTGCTGGCGTGTCACTCTTGAACTTCCCAACTTCCAGAATGTTAAGAAATAAATTTTCATTGTTGATAAGGCCACACTATGGGACTTTGTTATGGTAGTCCAAAAGGATTAATAAAGGAAATATATGAAAAATCTCTCCACCTTTCCTTAAATTTTGCTGTAAAACTAAAATTGCTGTTTAAAAAATAAAGTACTTATTTCATTTAAAAAATAGATGACATGGTCGAGTGTGGTTGCTCACTCCTGTAATCCCAGCACTTTGGTAGGCAGAGGCAGGTGGATCACCTGAGATTAGGAATTCCAGACCAGCCTGGCCAACATGGTGAAATCCCATCTCTACTAAAAATACAAATATTAGCCAAGCGTGGTGGTGCACACCTGTAATCCCAGCTACTCGGGAGGCTGAAGCAGGAGAATCATTTGAACCCAGAAGGTAGAGGTTGCAGTGAGCCAAGACTGTGGCACTGCACTCAAGCCTGGGCAAGAGAGTGAGACTCTGTCTCAAAAAAAATAACAAAAAATAAAAATAGATAAAATTAAAAATTAACACAAAGGCTACATTTTTGCAACAGGTAATTGGATTGTTACCCATCCTCAAATTCTAGGAATACTCAAAGGTCATGGGTGAGTAAATTGTCTTACATTCATGGACTGGTTTACTCCGGAGTTCCTACAGCACTCTGGGATGAGTATCTTCCAGTTCCAAGTCATTTATTTGCATCTACTTTGTCATTAGGTTTACAACATACCATGTCTTTGTCACTATTAGCTCTAGTACATCTGACCTTTCACTTTGAGCTGGAATTTGAGAGGGAAGATCTCAGCATCTTCCTTAGCAAAGAATGAAGCATAAAACGGATTGGGCCTCTGCTTTCTCTTCTCATGCCTAAAACCTCTTTCCTTTTATATACATATATGCATATATATGTACACATATATATGCATATATATATACATATATGTATATATTTTTTAATTGTACTTTAGGTTCTGGGGTACATGTGCAGATCATACAGGATTGTTGCATAGGTACATACATGGCTATATGGTTTGCTGCCTCCATCCCCCCATCACCTATATCTGGCATTTCTCCCCATGTTATTCCTCCCCAACCTGGACTGTCCCATTGTCCCTCCCCGAATGACCCCCAACAGACCCCAGTGTGTGATGCTCCACTCCCTGTGTCCATGTGTTCTCATTGTTCAACACCCGCCTATGAGTGAGAACATGTGGTGTTTGATTTTCTGTTCTTGTGTCAGTTTGCTGAGAATGATGGTTTCCAGATTCATCCATGTCCCTACAAAGGACACAAGCTCATCGTTTTTTATGGCTGCATAGTATTCCATGGTGTATATGTGCCACATTTTCCTTGTCCAATCTATCATCCATGAGCATTTGGGTTGGTTTCAAGTCTTTGCTATTGTAAACAGTGCTGCTATGAATATCTCTGTGTGTGTGTCTTTATAATAGAATGATTTATAATCATTGGGTATATACCCAGTAACGGGATTGCTGGGTCAAATGGAATTTCTCTTTCTAGGTCCTTGTGGAATCTCCACACTGTCTTCCAAAATGGTTGAACTAATTTACATTCCCACCAACAGTGTAAAAGTGTTCCTATTTCTCCACATCCTCTCCAGCATCTGTTGTCTCCAGATTTTTTAATGATTGCCATTCTAACTGGTGTGAGATGGTATCTCAATGTAGTTTTGATTTGCATTTCTCTAATGACCAGTGATAATGAGAATTTTTTCATATATTTTTTGGCCTCATATATATCTTCTTTTGAAAAGTGGCTGTTCATGTTCTGCACCCACTTTTTAATGGGTTTGTTTGTTTTTTTCTTGTAAATCTGCTTTAGTTATGTAGATGCTGGATATTAGCCCTTTGTCAAATGGGTAGATTACAAAAATTTTTTCCCATTCTATTGGTTGCCAATTCACTCTAATGATTGTTTCTTTTGCTGTACAGAAGCTCTGGAGTTTAATTAGATCCAATTTGTTGAACAGGAACAGCTCTGGAGTGAAATGCCTGGTGAGAACAATGCAGACGGTGAGTGATCACTGCATTTCAAAACAAGTTTTTACTGCCCACAGACCAGGAGATTCCAAGGCTGAAAAGTGCCACAAGTTTTCAGCATGTCTGTTTCAGCTAGCACTGCAGGTCTCTTCACAATAACTCACACAAATCTGGGTGGCCATTTCAACTGGCACCTGGAACACCTGGGAGACAGAGCAGCCCATTCAACCAAAAAAAAGGGGGGCTGAAACAGGGAGCCAGGTGATCTGGCTCAGCGGGTCCCACCCCTACAAAGACCAGCAATCTGAAATGCTCTGGATTGAGAGTTTCGCAGCAAGCACAGCTGGACCTGGGATGGTTGAGCTCAGTGGGGGGAAGGGCGTCAGCCATTACCAAGCCAGAACTGACGCAATCCTCCACCACTACTGAGGCAATCCGCCATTACTGAGGCAGTCCACCATTACCAAGGCAGTCTGCCATTACCGAGGCAGTCTGCCATTACCAAGGCAGTTCTAACTGTACCTCTTTAAACAAAACTGCAAGGAAGTTCACACAGCTGGGTAGAGCCCACGGCAGCTCAGCAATGCCTCTGCTGACAGACTTGGCCTAGACTACCTCCTTTCTGGACAGGGCATCTCTGAAAAAAGGCAGAAGCATGTCAGGAACTTATAAATAAAGCCCGACCTTCCCAAGACAGAGCGCTTGGGAAAAAAGGCAGTTATGAGTTCCACTGCAGCAGACTTAAATATACCTGCCCAGCAGATCTGAATGGAACTAAGGAGCTCCCAGCTTAGCACTTGAGCTCCTATAAGGGACATACTTTCTCCTCAAGCAGCTCCCCAACCCCTGTATATCCAAAGAGACACCTCATAAAGGAGAGCTCAGGCTGACATCTGGTGGGTACCCTTCTGGGATAAAGATAGCAGAAGAAGAAACCAGCAGCAACCCTTACTGTTCTGCAGCCACTGCAGGTGATCCCCAGGCAAGCAGGGTCTGGATTGGACCTCCAGCAGGCCTACAGCAGAGGGGCCTGATGGTTAGAAGGAAAACTAAAAAATAGAAAGAAATAACTTTAATATCAACAAAAAGGATGTCCACTCAGAGACCCCATATGAAAGTCACCAACTACAAAGATTACAGGTAGATAATTCCACAAAGATAGGAAGAAAGCAGCACAAAAAGGATGAAAACACCAAAAACCAGAAGGCCTGTCCTCCTCCAAGGGATTACAACTCCTCACCAGCAAGGGAACCAGGCTGGATGGAGAATGAGTCTGATGAACTGACAGAAACAGGCTTCAGAAGGTGGGTAATAACAAACTTATCTGAGCTAAAAGAACATGTTCTAACCCAATGCAAATAAACTAAGAACCTTGAAAAAAGGTTAGATGAGATGCTAACTAGAATAAACAGCTTAGAGAAGAATATAAATGACTTGATGGAGCTGAAAAACACAACACAAGAACTTTGCAAACCATACACAAGTTTCAATAGCCGCATCAACTGAAGATAACTCAATGAAATAAAACAAGAAGGTAAGATTAGAGAAAAAAAGAGTGAAAAGAAATGAGCAAGCATCCAAGAAATATGGGAGTATGTGAAAAGACCTAATCTACGTACCTGAAAGACCTCTTTCAACTCATCAAACAGTGCTACTTTGGATTGGATTCCAAAAGAACTGAAAAGTAAGAGAATCTGTTTTCTCTGTTCTTCACTATTAAACCCCCAACCACCAAGAGCTACTATTTTATCACACCCCACCTTTCAGTGCTCCTCTCTGACATGAAGCCTAACATGCTCAGGTGACCCTGCTCCTTCTTGCCCTAGGAGAAACCAGTCTAATTTCACAAATTCTCACCAGTGCCAGATGACTCTAACATGAAATGTACTATTCTCAGCTGAGTAAAAAGAAGTCCTACATCTATCACAACTTAAATTTTGGGGGCAATTATTTGACTTCTCTGACCTTAATTTCCTTGTCTAAAAAACAATAATGGTAAAAATAAATACCATATATAGTTGTAAAGAGACTCAACTGATAATGTCTGTAAAGTGAACTGCAAAACACAGACAAGTGAATGATTAGACACTATTGTTAGATTCTATAAGGCACAGAAGTCAATGCTTCTTATGATTCATGGTAATTTTTAAATGTCTTCTAAGTTAGCGAGCCATTCACATTCACAGTGACATTAGTTGACTAGTCTACTAGTGACTAGAGACTCTTCAGTAACTAGTTGACTCTTCCCTTGCCTCTCACCATCATCATTCCCTCTGTTCTAGAGTATTTACAACCCACAAGGGGTCTATCTAAAGGAGACGCCTAATAGCTAAAGGTGTAATTCTATGCTCCAAAGTAGCAATCCTAATTGAAGTATGAATAAAATGGCCCTATTCCCACAGATCACTTTTTTTTTGTACAGAATTCTGCTTTTAATGTCTCCAGATGAACTGATAATTTTATTTCATTTTTGATTTTTTTTTAGAGAGAGCTTACATTTTAATAGAGGAAATAGACCGTGAGCTTGTAAAATATGTGACTAAGCAAAATAATTTCAGAATATTTTAATATTTAAAATATTAAATATTAAATATTTAATATTTTAAGCAGGTAATGGGTTGAAAAGTAATTTGAAATTACTTTAGATTGTGTGGTTAGGGCATAACTCTTTGACAAGTTGTGACTCTGCTGCTAACCATGGGATACTTTAGGCTCATCTTGCCTTTTTTAGTTTCTATCAAATCTTAGTTTGCCTCTTAGTCTCTGCCTCCCATCCTAGATCTTATTATTCCTTTGAATTTAGAGTTGCTTTTTGTTCATGTGGATTAACTATGTAGGATGGTTTATTCAATTAGAAACCATCCTAAATTCCTGGCTCTAGGCATTTGGCCAAATTTCCACCGAGGAAAATTTTTGATTGTGGAAATCCATCCATAAACTGACATTTTAGACTTTAGATAAATCTTAAAAGGTTTATTTTCACCTACCTTTTCTCACAAACATTTTCAAATTAATTTTATTGTGATTCTTATTATATAATTTCTGCCATGAACAGTTCAAAGATCAAATGATTAAATATTATCTTTTTCATTGTAATTTCTTTAAAATATAAATATAAGCATAATTTTTCAGAAATTGCTTTTAAAAGCAAAAATAAACAGCATCTATTTCTACTTGTTTTCTATGCCTTTCTTTTTCTAGACTTACAGTAGAGTACAGACATGAGCTTCAGAGAATCTGCACACTTCCATAAATTATATAAAACAGTTATGGGTGCATGCATCTTCCTGGGGAAAGGGCTCTTGCTCTTCAGTCATGAACCATGACTCACCAAAGGTGAACAACAACTATAAGGCCCCTTGCTGAGATAATCACAATGAATGTCTGTGAACTTAAGACCTACTTTTGAGTTTTCTTTGCTCTACTCCAAGGCTGCAGGTTTTCCCTTCTGCAGTAATTGTATATTTGTTCACTGTCTCGGAAACAGCAAAAATCCAATGACTGGCACATCACTCGCCTAGATGAAAGATAAATGCAGATGGATGAATCCTTAACATTCCCCTTTGATCTCCCAGACTACTGAGGTAAATCTCTGGAGTTTCCTTTGCAGGTCAGTTTGGAAGTTTCCTTTGAACAGCTTTAACTTTTCATTTTTATTGGATAAGAAATCACTCTACATTCTTTTCAGCAAGAAACACATTATTCTGTTGTAGCTGCATAGAAAGAGAATCATTTTCAAAATGAATATCACATAGAGGACAAATATAATTCTTGAAAGAATTTTCGCTCAATGAGGTAAACAGAAAAAAATATTGTAGAGAGTTTTGTAGGGAACAAGGACCTTTGGTCACACAGTACTCTATTTGAGAGTGAGCAAACTCCTGTCTATAATTATTGGCATTCATTTCTTTGGTTTGCATCAGATGTTATATTAAGAAATACACAGAGGAAATATACATTTATCTCTCTGGCCAAATAAGTTATTTTCTGAGGGTAAACCAGTCCCTTTTAGAGTACCTCTTTTAGCATGGAAGAACTAGATAGATATAAAAATAGTACACCTGAATAGCATACTACATGAGCAGTTTATCAGTCCAATAAGATCAAAATCACTGTTCTATAAACAAAATAGTGACTGATGCAATGTCGAGCACATTATTTACTGCTCATGTTCTGTTAGTTCCTCTTGATGGCCTCCTTTATGCCATCATGAGCAAACAACACTCTGTCAAATGCAATGGACATGCGTCAAACCTCTTCTGCTCCAAAACAAACCCCTCTGAAGTGAACCTCTAACAAGCGTTCCATAGCCTGGGGCTTGAGTTTCTCCTGACCACTCAGCAATGCAAGAATTTAGTGCAGGGAACTATACATAACTCCACAGGGCTCCAGGAGGTAAAAAGAAAAACATGAAAAATGGGAGAAATGAAGGCTGGCAAGGGAAAGAGAGGAAGAATACTTTTCAATTAATGGGAGAGAAGGTGTGTCCATCAGCAGCGATCACTTTGAACACACGCAGATCAAGCAGTGACCTTTAGGTTGTGATTTGAGGGGTTCAAAAAAGCTTTTCCTATTCATCCCCATCCCCTTACCAAATTCAGATCCATAGTCCATTATTGGAAACTCAAGAAGTCAGCTGTAAATTTGGAATTCTAAACATTAGGGACTTCAGAAAGTTAACAGGATGCATATACTTTATATTATTATGTAACATCCCACAGTAGGGTATGGGGTAGCACCCCATTATCATATACATTAATATTTCTCCTATAAAATGTATGAATATTTCCATTAAACATGACAATGAAGACCATAAAAAGCCTAATGTCAATTCACGATAGGTTTGTACCTAATTAGGTTAGGTCAGCCTTTGTCATTCAACTATTTCCCCCAAATATTGCTATGTTACTTCATCCCAGCCTGTCTTTCCCATCTCTTGCACATATGCCTTTCCATAAGAATTGCCAGTTGCCTAAGTGGTCCCAAGTTCTCCAGATTTAATTTTATGTTTAAATAAAAGGGAGTCCAGTTCCCATCCACTGTAGCGTGGGAAAGCCCCTCTTCTGCCACCCTTGCTGTGTCTCTACATCTTCCCTGACTCATCCTTTCTGCTGGATTCCCTTCCTCACTCACCTCTAGATTCTGGTGGCTGTTTCATTTTCTCTGCCTCATTTTGCCCAACTACAGAACACAATCTCTTTTCCTGAGATTGTCTAATGCAACCAAAGCAGTGGGGATAGAGAGAAGGAAACAGACACAGGAGGTGTTAAGGGGCCATCAAATGAATAAGAGTTGGCTTTCCTAGGCTGCAAGAAGTGAGGGGCAGACGTTATCTCCTGGGATTGGGAGGGTGGTTAAGGAATAGTGGTAGTTGCTGCCAATACAGTTGCAAAGTAGTTCCACCAAAGATATCTTACATTAAATAACAGAATTTTACTGAAGATATAGAGAAAATGGGGAGGAGGTTATATCTTGACACAACACAGAAAATGAATGAAAATTTTTAATTGAAGAATTCGCCTCCATTCTCACCACTCAGAACTTTCACTATGTTTCTTCAAAGGACTCCAAGTTCTGGCCATGATGCTGGGCTCCTTTCTACACACCTATGCCATCCAGTACTATAACTGCTAGACATGTGACCACTGAGTGCTTTAAATTTAGCTAGTCCAAATCAGGATGTGCTGTCAATGTAAAATATATTCCTAAAAGTAATTTTACCTGTTTATAGTTTGTTTTAACTAGAAAACTTAAAATTAAATATGACTCACAATATGTTTTTATTGGACACTGCTGATCTAAGTTTTTCTCTAACCATCTCCTTCTCAGGAGTCTCTCTCCTCCTCTCTCTGTCTTTTTTCAGAAACTCAAAAGTTCTCCCATTCAGTACACTAAGCAAGCAATACAGCTCCCTCCTGATCTCGGTCTATCTTATGTGGGCCAAGACCAGGAGGATGGGGAAGGAAGGCTGAGAAGGGAGTGTAGAGATCAGTTTCTTTCCCATTTCATTCTCAGGGTGGCCATTAGGGTCCTCTCTTAAACAGTCTCTCTTCTCCCAAAAATGAATTCTGCTGCTGATTTTAAAATATAAAAACACTTTTTCTACTACATACATATATAGAAAATCATACTTAATCATGAACTTTACAGACTCCCTGTAAAATATAAGCAACCTGAAATTCTTGACTTACGACTTTTTGTTGAACTGACACAAAAAAATTTGAATGGTGCCTGGTTCTTTGTTGGAGTCTCAGAAAGCCTAGGAAAAAGACTGGGAAGGAAAGCAAAAGGAGGCTGACACCCTTTAGGGAGATTTTAATCAAGATACAGCAAGGGCTAATGAAACAAATCTGCCTGTTGTTAGAGAACACCTCTTTATTTACTCACTGCGTGTGTATTGAGCTCTTCCAGCATTGAGCAGCATGGTGCTGAACAGTAAGTGCTCAGAATACTCAAGTTCTCTGGAGGCAGCATCCATAGAGTATGTTTGTTGCTCATGATGGTCAAGAAATAAAAGTGCCTGCTTTTCTATATTTCCATACCTGAAAATTGTCACCTGGTGATATATCTTGATGATTGAAAAATGAGTCTTATTAATAGTCACTTTTCAATTAGAAGAGAAAAATAAAGACAAGACACTGCCAATATCAAAGTTACACAAATGAGGCTAAAAGAGAAGAAAAACAGAAAGATAATGCCACGGCTTACTTTTATCTCTAGAGCTAATAAAAAATATCTTGCCTTTTTCCCTTGAAATCACCTCCCCACTTTATGTAACTTAAGAATTTGGGAAATGTGACAAGAGTATAATTACCAGCTCTTTCTTTTAAAAATAAAGATACAAGAATAAAAAGATCACCATGCCTCAATAAACACCTGCAAAAGCTACAGGAATATCATTAGTTCTTTATAAGACTTGTGAAGCAAACTATTTTTAACAATATCAGGAT
This sequence comes from Cebus imitator, assembly GCF_001604975.1. Lineage (NCBI taxonomy): Eukaryota > Metazoa > Chordata > Mammalia > Primates > Cebidae > Cebus > Cebus imitator. Next base: position 612,951 of record NW_016107471.1, on the reverse strand, counting down.
TTAATTTAATCTTTGTACACTATTTTTCTGAAGGTAAATTTAGTAAATTAGGTGAACATAAAGAAGTTATTCTATGTATACTTATTTCACACATGTGGGAAAAATCACTTATTTACTAAAATTAGTGGTATCCATTATATTTACAAAGATACCAGTTCTTCTCTCTTAGTCAGAATTTCACATCATTTAATACTTAAAATGATCAAGTTGATATTACATAAATAGTAATGATACTAACTGACACTACATATTTTCTATGAGCTAGGTGCCATTCTAAGGACTTTACATATGCTGACATTCAATTCTTACCATAATAGTAAGAGGTAGGTATACTTCTTAGCCATATTTTATATATGAGGACACTAAAGCATAGAGAGATGAAGTAACTTCCCCAAGATCATCAGGTAGTTAATGGCAGACCCATGGGGCTCCTAACCCAGTATATTATTACTAAAAGTAATTTTACCTGTTTATAGTTTGTTTTAACATTATACCCTCACTTTTTAACATTGTGCTCTACTTCTTAATGAAGTAATAAAGAAATTAATAATATTTGTTTACTTAATGATGGTAATACTGTCTGAAATCTCACATCTTCTGATAAAGCTGAACACAAATAGTTAACAAAGCAAACATCAAAAGCAATCTGTTTCAAAACTAAACTCCAGGTACAGTCACTCAGGACCCAAAGAAACCAGTAATTTACCTCTGAACATCATATCCAGTTGTACTGACCCTAAAGTTGAATAAAAACAATTGCTGGTAAAATGAAAAACTACTCAAACAATGTAATAAACATGCTCCCAGAAGACATCTATCGTATGAAGGAGATCAGTGCTAGAATCTACATGACAAATGAGGTACACTCAAAATGTCATCACTAGAGAGAACACGGTAAAGAAGAGAGGCAAGGCAGGTGGTACCTGAGTGAATGTGACTTGATTATTTGTTGAATGTAACAAGAGAAGAATACAGTAGTTGGGATTCTTGCCCAGGGCTTAAATAACATGGTAAGGGAATGATGATGTCTGGCATCCACTCATAGGAAACTGGAAAGGAAAGGAAAGTCAGAGGATATAGGTCATGAAATCAGTTTAGGGAATCTTCAGTGTAGGATGTTAATAGAACATTCAGACGGAAATATTTTAGAAGTGGTGGGAAGAGATTGAGCAGTTACATGTAAATGATAGTTTATACTATAGGCATACTACTCCTAGGCATGTTTTTAAAGGCAGCCTTCCTAAAGTGATTTTGTTGGATTTAAATACCTCTAATATTCATTAAGCATCTACTATCTTTATGGCACTCTGATAAGCACAGTGGGACTTCAAAAAGGCTTTAAGTATATTTTAATTTTATATTTCCTCAAAGAGCTTGCATTTGAATAAAGTACGAGTAACTTGAAATCAAAGCAGAATGTGACAAAAACCATAAAACAAACAAACAACAACAAAACCCTAGTGGATCAAAGAAAAGACAGTGCACATTAGCTGGAGAAATCAGACAATATTTAAGGAGGGAAGTAGCATTTGGCCAATACGAGATACAAAAAAAGATGCAAAAGATGAAGTTGTGCCATGGAATTTCAACACTGAAAATTCTTACTTGGAGGAACCAATGTGTGAGTTAAGGCTCAGTTATAAAGGACAAAAGTTATATTGACTTATTTAAATAAAAAGGGATTGCTACAGTTTCCAGGCATTAAAAAGGAGAACTAACTTAGTAATTAGGAGAGTAATCAGGAGAGCTAACTTAGTAAACTCTGTGCAGAGGGTCCAGGAATAACTCCCAAGATCCTACTGCAAAAATACACTTCCAAGCCAGCTGCTTCACCTGGCATGATCAAAGAGCTGCCATTTCCAAGGTCAGCCTAGGATGCCATCCCACCAGCAAATCTGCACTAGCAAAATGGATATTTCTTATTCTGTCTCTCTTCACTGCATAATTCAAATCCTGTGTGAATTCATCTGACTGGCCATATCTAGGACCCTTGCTATAAAGGAATGTAGGAGACTGAAGTTTAGCTTCCCAGTCTCTGCAGTACAAAAGGACACACTAAAAGGTAGTTGGAAAAGACAGTGGGTAAGATAGTCTAAATATTTACCATACTGGACATGTTCAGAGGCTTTCGCTTAGGATAGGAACCAACCATCCATCCACCAATTCATTTAATCATTCAATCCAAAAACATTTTAGTTGCTAAAGATGTATCAGTAATCAATATTAATTTTACACTTCCGACTTTCACTTGTATTCTCTGAGAACACATTGATTCACTATTCAGCTACAGTCTGTTATTATACTCTTGCCATTTTTTAAATAAAAAAATAGACTATATTTTCTTGACATTGGCCTTTTTTGCTTCAAAATGATAATGCAGCTATTGGTTTTCAGTGTTGGAATCATTTGACTACTAAAGAAATTGATGTTCTCATCTTGCAACTGGCAGTAAAAGCTCTCGTAACCAGTCTTTCAAATACAAGGAATAAAAAATATCCCTCACTCTTCCCATTCCTATTCATCTGGGGAACGCATGTTCTCATCGTCATTTGCTAATGATAATAATAAAACAGAGGAAGAAGAGTGATAACACTAATATTATGTTGCACTTACCATGTGCCAAGAACTGTACTAAAATCATTCTAGATTATTCTATTTAATTCTTACAACAGCTTCATTAGAGATATTATGATCACTATTTTATAGATGAGGAAACTAAGAATATGAAAGAATAAGAAAATAATCTTATCAACCAATTGGCACTTTTTACCAAATATAATTATACTTCTAAGCTTTTCTTTCTAACAGAAAGAAAGGAGCCTTTCCCCTAAGGCAAGATTCGGTAAGAATCTCCTATACCCTGTTAGGAACTCATTCATTCTGATTCACAAGCTACTCCGCATCTGTATAATTGCATGTCTGACTGCCTAATAAAATGACATCTAACTTAATTATATCATCTCTGAGAAGGAAACTCTAACCCCAGATTTATTTATAGACCATAACACTGGTTTGTACTAACATCAGATAATATGGAAATCTTAATTTTTCTGTTAAGTCTATTAATTTGGCTCCTCTATCTAAAAGGTTGGGAGTCACCAAAGTGATGCTTCTTCCTGAAGAACACAAACACAGGTTAGAGCTCCATTTTTACTGACGTGAACGAGATCTCATTTGAGGCCATGAATTTTAATGGGGAAGTCTCTAGTCATCATAGCAGCAGCCTAAAAGATCAGTTATGTTCCCCAAGACTGGTTTCCAGTAATTACCCTGGCATGAGAACATGACACTAATAAACTTAGAAACATGAGGCCAGAGTGCCTTACATAGAGTTCCAGCTTGCTGTTAATTTGTGATGGGGCTTTAAATAAGCCATTTAACTTCTTCCCATTTGCTTCCTCATCTGTAAAATCAGGATTAAAAATAAATTCTTAGAATTTGGTCAGCATTAATTATTGTTTTGAAAGCATGTTAAGGTCTGGGCACTGAGCAGAAAAATGATAAAACATCCAAATTAATGTCCTGATTTGTCTTGGGTCAAATATCTAATTTGGCAAGAGGTTTTGGTCAATTCCATTTCTCAGCAAGTTCATCAAAGTACTGTCTACGCAGGTTAAAGTGATCCTTCTGAAACACCATACCAAAGTCTTTTATTGTAAACAGAAAATAAGTGTTCACAATGGATTGTGCCAGAAATTTAGACAACTGGATGATAACTGAATATTCACTAAAATAGCAGTTTAGTGCATGTTTTTTTTTCTTTGCTACCTAGATACTGTTATGTAACATGAAATTATAGTAACCACTGGCATTTTAGTACAAATACCACACAGAGCTTTTGGATAGCTACAACTGACTTAATAGAATAAAATTTGAGAGATTAAATATTTCCTGTTGATTATATTTTAAACAAGTCTGTATTGTCATTGGAGAGGAAAATAGCCTTTCTATGTTAGTAATATCTCATTTCTGAAACTTACAAGAAAATATGCACTTTTTTTTCTGTGACTGACAGCATTAATCCAACTAACAAATATTTAACACTATCATGTGCAAGTAATATTCTAGTTATGGAGAGCACCATAGGAAACAAAATAGATCAAAACTTCTACCCTTCTGGAGTTTACATTCTAGTGGAATGGGAAGAGAGACTGAACTCCAAGAAATAAATATAAATAAATAAAGTACATAATATATCAATGCTGACAAATACCATTTTTTTAAAAAATCAGAGAAAAAATGAGAATGAAGAGATAGCTGGAAGGGTAGGAATAGGATGAAGACAGCAATTTTAGACAAGGTGGTCAGAAAAGCCCTCCCTGGTAGGAGACATTTGAAAAATACTATACTGTTGTTTGTAGCTACCTAGAGAAACTATGTTCCAGGTAGAAGGAAGAGCAAGTCCAAAAGCCCGAGGCATTCCTGGAAGGTTTGAAAACCAGCAAAGAAGCTAGGGTGGTAAGAACAGAGAAAACTAGGAACAGAGTAGTGCAAGAGGTGAAAATATATCATGAGATATACTTCATGAAGTCAAAAAGTTATCATATTACTACATGGAGAGTAAATTCTATGAGGACCCAGGGATGGCAGAGAGACCAGGCAAGAGGCTATTTTACTAATTGACGTGAAAGGTGATGCCAGCTGTGACCAGAATAGCGCTAGCAAAGGTGGTTGGACTCTCAATATAATTTCAATCAGTAAAATGAGGACTGAGAATTGAAGCATTGAATTTAGCTGTGGGTAGATCACTAGAGAACTTGAGAAGAGTAGTTTTGATGAAATGGTAAGAGTGAAAGCCTGATTCTAGTGGGACCAAGAGAGAATAAGGGAGAGAAACTGAAGACAGTGAGTAGAGACATTTCCACAAAAAAAGCAAGTCCAGGAACTGTGAGAATCAGAAGGATATGGTATTCATCAGTGTTTTCCAGAGAAACAAAGCCAATATGAAAAAGACAGACATTAATAGGCAGACATGAAGAGGTTTATTATAAGGAATTGTTTCACATAATTATGAAGGTTGGCAAGCCCAAAATCTGCAGAGCCAATGTCCCAGTTTAAGTCCAAAGACCAGCAGTCTGCTATAGAACTAGAAACAGCCAATGTCCCAGTTCAAAGGACATCAGGCAGGAGAATTCTCTCTCACTCAGGTGAGAGTTGACCTTACTGTTCTATTCAGACCTTCAACTGATTGGATGAGATCCACCCTCCTTGTGGAAAGCAATCTGCTTTACCTAAGTCTACCAGTTTAAATATCAATCTCATATAAGAATATCCTCACAAAAACACCAAGAATACTTGACCAGTTATATGGACATCCCATGGCCCAGTCAAGTTGACAAATAAAATTAACCATTGCAGATACTGAAATAGAAGATATTAAAATCACCAAGACTTCTTATTATTGCTAAAGAGTATGATTGTCATTCAGAAATGAAAGTCTTCAATAGATCAGCCATGATGGCTCACACCTATAATCCCAGCACTTTGGGAGGCCGAGGCAGGCAGATCATCACCTGAGGGCAGGAGTTCAAGACCATCCTGGCCAATATGGTGAAACCCCATCTCTACTAAAAATACAAAAATTAGCTGGGTATGGTGGCAGGCTGAGGCAGGAGAATTGCTTGAACCTGGGAGGCACAGGTTGCAGTGAGCTGAGATCACACCACTGCACTCCAGCCTGGGTGATAGAGCAAGACTCCGTCTCAGAAAAACAAAGAGAAGAGAAGGGGAGGGGTAGGGGGAGGAGGAGGGGAGGGGAAACGGAAAGGAGGAGGAGGGGAGGGGGAAGGGGAGAAGGAGGGGGAGGAGGGGGAGAGGAGTATAGAGAGACCAGGTACAGGTAATCAGAATTTCTGGGCAGCGCCATTAATTTTCAAGTACATTTCATATATAAGCACCTCTAATATGCATCTCAAAAAATTAAAAAGTTCAGGAGAGATATAATAATTGTTCATTGATTTAGAAGACACTTTCAATCCCATAGTCAATAACCATTGACTAAACAAACACTGCCTAAACAAATGCTAGCATAGGCAATTAATATAACAAAATAATAAGGTAATGAGCTTCTTTTTATCAAGGAAATTTTAAATACAGAAGCAAAATCCTAGTGATAAACACTCAGATTGTTTTCCTTAAAGATACTAGAGGAAGTAACTAGAACCTAATCTAGGCAATTAAAAATAATTAAATTTACTGACTTCATTAGTATTTTAAACTTAAAAATTTAAATTAATTGAATTAAAGAGTTAAGTAAAATGCACTTTTTAAATAACTATAACAGGAGAGATGTATAAAGAAGGGAAAGCTAACAATTCATCTTGCCCTTCCCGACTCATGTCCCTGTTGAAAATGAGGGAAGACATTCATAAATTCTAGCATTATCTTCAAAACTAGCTTCATAATGTTCAACCTGCTTGACATGCAGGTGAGAGGAACAGGGCAGGGAACCTTCATTCATTTGGAATACTTTATCTGGTCTTGAAAAGTGTTGTGGCCCAGTGATCAGCGGACAATCTTTACATTTTAGAGCACAGACAATGAATATTTAATTAGTAAGTGGTCAAATCTTGATCATCTGGACAGATTCTCAATAAATCCAAGCCAAATTTTGTAAAATATACAATCATAATTAATAGTTTGACACCCTTACTGAGACTCCAGCAAGAGATGAAAGAGAAGGCAATGTAAAGTCACTGTCTAAAAGCTGGGAAAAGGTATGAAGTAGCAGAGATGAGTCTCGGCTGCATGGATTTTCATTTCTCATTCTGTTTTCCTCCCAGCAGATAAAACATGCTCAGAGAAAAGAAAGGAGAAAAACAGTTCAGTACACTAGGCAAATAGACATGAAGCCTACATGTGCATTCCACATATATTTTTACATTTTTCTCATATATGTGAGAGACTTCAGTTCAGTAAGGGCAGCCTACAAGACTGTATCTGGATAAATTCAAAATAGAATTTGAAAAATAAAAAAATACAAATAAAGTTTAAATGATGGCATACAAAAGAATACAATAATCAAACCATAAAGGTTTAGCACAACTTATATAGGTGTGGCGCCACATAAAGATACAAACAGTGAGAAGGGATGTAGGTCAGTGCTTCTCAAAACCATAGTGTACATTAGACTTACCTGGAAAGTATGCCAAAAGATAGATTTCTGGGCCCAATCTCCAGAGTTTCTGATTTAGTAGGTCTGTTGGGGGGCAGAAAATGTACATTTCCAACAAGTTCCCTGCTGATACTTACTGGAGTAGTTAATGATGAAGGACATGAAACATTTATTGATATTGTATATTCTTCCAAACTCTCTTCTTGCTACTTAAGCAGTACAAAATGTTAAAAGTGCTTTGGAATCAAACAGAAATCGTTTTGAGTTGCTTCTCCATATTCTCTTCTGTGAAACTTTGGGAAAGTTACAAAATTGTCTAGCCAATAGTACTCATATCTGCCAAAAAAAAAAAAAAGAGACCTGTCTTGAATAATTGTTGTGAGGATTAAATAAACTAATGTATCTAAATCAATGAGTTTCATACTTAAGCTAAATTAATAATAATAAAGCTAAATAATGCCAGTTGTTATTATTATCATTATTATTACAAGAGAAAATAGTCTGTATGGTACCTAAAGTAAGTATGCAGTAAATGTCAGTTGCCCTCCTCTGATTCATCCCACCTTAAACTAAATAAAACATGCAGGTGATTTTCATAGGACATAATCCACCAAAAATGAAACAGTAGGTCAATATCATCTTTCAAAAAAGTATTTATTACAGGTTGTGTGCAGAGTCCTTTTTTGAGTACTAGAATACAAAAATAAAGTTCCTGCCCTCAGGGCCTCTGACCCTCCTTTTCCTAACAAAATTCTATTCTCCCTTTTGGGAAAGGCCCCAGCATCTATACTCTTGGTTGGAGCTATTGTTCTCCATGCACTATGGAAGCAGAGATCTCTTCCACCAACTGGACCAGACAAGGGATGGACATGTGACTTAATTTGGGCCAACTGGATTTTCTATGGGTAGGATTTTGAATTAGAGGAGGATGCAAGGACAGGGGATATTTGGAGGTCAAGGTCATGGCAGGGGTAATGGTAGTGACCAAGTCCTTACCAAACTCTTCTTTCCATGAGACTCTTGCTGTGCCTCCTGCTTCTTAAGCTTCCAGAGCTTCTGTGGTTCCAAGTACCTCAACCCTGACCTTCTAGCCTTCTGTGGATTATGTGAGTCCTTCCCATAAACTCTGACTCCCCAAACCCTCTCAGGGGAATGAATAGGTAAGGGCAGATTAAGTTAGCCAGTGTTTGCTTCCATTGCTTTGAACCAAAAACTACCTGGTGCAGATAGAATATAAGCTGGATTTTAAAAGAAAGGTAGAGTTCATGAAAGCAGAGAAGAAAGATAATAGCATGATAGACAGGAAATATGGCAGATATGTGGGAATGGGTTAGAGAAAAATTGTTAGATTCATGTGAGGAAAACAAGGTCATATAAAAGAATTCATGGAAGAACCACTCTCTGGAAAATCAGCCTAGAAAATCCTTTGCCTCCCTCTTTGGTGTTCCTAAGTTCAATGAGCACACCTTTATTCCTAACGCAAAAATAGCAGCATACACTATAGAACTCAGCTTCGCCACTCCCTTCTCATCCCCACATTCTCTCTAGTAATTTATCAGCCAAAATTTGCTCACCCTAGTCCCCTGACTTCCATTTCCTTTGATAACTTGTATGACATCTTCCCTCAACTGTTCTCACACTGACCTGCTCTTTCTGGTTTAGAGCCTCTTATAATTCTTCGGCACATTCTTTCACTGGCTCCATTCCAACTTCCAACTCTTCAAGTTGTCATTGAAAGCAAAGTTCTGACCTTTAACTCATGCAGTCTAACCAACATTTCAGATTAAATTGGCCTCAGCGTCTATATCCAAGATGAATGCTGATGTGTTTTCTCTGAATCTTTGCTGGAACAATTTGTCGGTCTAATTTAGGGGAAATATATCATCAGAACAGTTGCATTCCCAACTGGCTTGAATCCAGCCTCTTCCAAACACAGAGCATGATGGAATGACTTGTTCAATAAAAATTGTTTTGGGGAAAAAATTGGCAGTAGTTTTGTAATGATCGGAATGAGGAAAAAACTGAATACAAAGAAACCAGTTAAGAAGAACAAGTATGACGTAGACTTGGACAAGGGTGGTAATAGGAGATTTGGGAAGAAAAGAGATAGAAAATCAAAGAGGAAGAATAGACAAGACTGGGGAGGAAAGGAATAGAGATAAATCAGAAATAAGTTCATGGTTTTCAGCCATGACCAAAATAGAGAAATTGAAAGGATAGGCTGCTGGTTATGAGAATTTGTTTTATATGGGGTCATGGAAGTTAAGGGAACAAAAAAGAGTTTCAAAGCAATGAGGGCAGTCAATGAAGCAAATGCTATGAAGAGGTCAAAAAAATGAGTCAGTTAATTTAAGTTTTTAGATTTGTTTTCTGTAACGTCACTGGTGATGATGAAGAAAATTTCAGGAAAGCGATGGGGCTAAATTCAGACCCCAGGGAAATTAAAAATTAGTAGGCAGTGAGAAATAGAAGTAACGAAGTATTTTCAGAAAGTTCAGAAGTTAAGAAAATGTAAAATTTAAAAAAATGAAACAGTGATTCAAGGTGTCAAGAAGAGGGCCATATCACCCTCATTACAAAGCAACAAGTAAACTGTAAAATGGTGTTTCTTCCTAGTAGTATTAGTTGATATTTTTGACATTAAAAGCCAATGTATTATAAAAGAGATTGGCTAACACCAGTTGGCTTGTCAAGTTATGACATAATAGTTGATTAGATAGATGCTGTCTCATAAACATAGAAAAATATGACTAAAACACAAAAAGGCCAAGGTATTGACAAGTCTTATTCACACCTTTCCACTTTCTAAAAGAACTTGGTTTTGTTCAATATGGAAGCAAGATACAAAGAAAAGGGTTTTTAATTCAAAGCTTACACCCTCTCTTCCAAGACCATATTTAAAACTAATTGCTTTATAAAATCCAGAGTGCAAGCAGGGACTCAACTTGCAGAGCAACTGCATAGATTTCTGCATTTGGAAAGTTGGTCTTTCCAGTCATAGAAATTAAAACAAAGCATATATGAAAAATGACTATCCTGCTGTTATTTGAGTGTTTGCATACTGTTTCCATAAAGAAGCAGAAACCCAGTGTCAGACTTGTGCATACTCAGAAAGGTAAAAGATAGCATCTTGGGAATGACACTAGAGAAATGTGACTCATTTCTTTTGCTCCTTGCGGAGCTTACCTTGACATTTACTTCTATAAACATTGTTAGCAAAGACTACACAAATAAATTATCTTCTGAATTTACATCTGGATTTTTTCTTAGCTGTCACATCTTAACCACCTAAGAGAGTTTTCCTCTTGATTTCTATAATAATACTAATAATTAGTAACACAAATATCTTGTATTGCATCTTATTCCTAACTTCTTCCCCGACCCCTAGTCTCATTTTCTTTTTGCCATAGCACTGTTAAATGAAAAAGAACAATTATTTTTACCTTTCATTGATTATTTCAGTATGTCATGATGGTTGTACAATGGAAACACAGGGACACTTAAAATTATTTTGTTCTTGATGTGACAGTGTATTCATTTCTTTTTTTGTTTATAAATTGGAATTTTATCCTAAAGCTAAGTTCAGAAGGTCGAAGTATATATGTATATTAATTCTAACTGTGATCTCAAATACTTTTTTTTTCTTTTTAAACAACTCAAAGTTTTGAAAAGGATGGATCTGGCAATTGTTCATTTTTTATAGTATTTTTTCTTAATCAATCCAAAATTATTCAAAGGAGAGAGTCTGAGCCTCAGATGGATTTGGGGCTTGAGTTATTTATACTGGACATATGATGATTTTGTACTCATCTCTTTCTCGTATTTACAAAATCATATTCTCAAACAAAGTACAATTATAAGTATATGTCACTGTGCATTTCTCTTTTGTATTTCTTGCATTCTTACTCCTCAGCAACTCAGGCACACCTCCAATTACTGGAACTCAATACAAATTGTTCCTGCTTAAGATTACTAAAGGATAAAAGGATTGACCACTAGTGCCACATAAACCTGCAGAGAACCTCCCATTATGGGTTTATATGATCCTATCATCCTCATAATGTCAGTTAAGCTGCCTTAGCCTAAATATTACATTATAATTTTAGACAATTTACATGATACAAAGCGAAGAGTTTTGGTGTCAACTTTTCTATTTACTTGGCCAATTAGAAAACCAAACAAGATAATTAAAGCTGCCATTACGGTTTGTTTTTTTATTTTGTTTTGTTTTGTTGGCTGGTTGGTTTTTGTCTAAACTGTATGAATCCAGTTTGTGTTATATAGATTCTCTGCTCTAGGGAGTGATTAGAGACTTCTATATAATGGTGTCTAAGGATGAGAAAGTTGTTGCAGATACTTAATGTCTACACTTGCAGTGTGTTAGAGTGAAAAGTTCTTGTGTTTTTTTCTCCAGAATATTTGAAGGAGGAGCTGAAGAGGCAACAGTCTGCTTGAGAGGTAGGCTCTGTAATCTTGTCTTAAGCTGCATACACAAAGATATCATTCTGTTTTTATTTATGTTAAGTGTTTCCTTGAGGTGGCTTTAGAGATTGTCACGAGTCTCCTGGTTCCTGAGCCAGATATTCACATACAGGTGGTTGGTTGTGAAGTGTTCTCAGCCATAATGCTTGTGAGGGAGCGAGGAAAGCAGGACAGGGAGAGAGAGAAGTTGACCTGCAAGGCAGCTGTAGCAGAGGCCTTCAGCACTTCTCACAGGGTTCTCTGAAGCTTGAATATCCCTTCAGACCTGAGCTGAATTGAAACAAGGAGCTGGGCCTTTGTCCCCCCTCACACACCCACCCCAAACAACTAGTCATAGGAAATATGCTGCCTCCAAGAATGGGATATAAACTTGCTTAGCCAAAAGAATTTCTTGGGGAAGGAATCAGCCGTGAACTTTCAGCAGTCGACACTTCTGGTCCTCAGGGGAATGAGGGTCTTGGTTCTGAAGGCAAGATCTGGACTATGCTCCATAGCCGTCTACTACAGGGGTAAAGATAGTCCCTTGGTTCTGTCACTGCCTAGGAACCCAAGTCTGCAAACAAATTTGTGAAGAGGTGAGATTTGTATGGTTTGTGTTTTTATGTTGAGGCAATCTTTTAACAAGTCATCTTACCCCATTACAAATCTAAAACTTCTCTTTTGTAGTATAATTCATATTGAAAGGCATTTCCATAGAATAAAACTTTAATTTCTTAAATCAGTATTTCTCAAACTGGATTTTTGGAGAGATCCTCCAAGGAGAGAGAATGCTTAGGATTTTTTTTTTCTCAAGGAGTTTGCACATTATTTAGGTATAAGAAATACTGGAAGTAGTGGCAAAATCTGGGCTCAAGAATCAGAAAGAGAGTTGAGTTTAAATCTTTCATGTGTTGCTGCTTGATAATTGTATAACAACAGGTATGTAACTTTTTTTTTAATCTTTTATGCTGTCATTCACAAAGTGAATGTGATGAAGGTTAAATAAAATAATCCAGCTAGGATTCAGCATAGTGCCTGTCATACTTAGAAACACTAAATAAATGATACATGTTGTCATTATGTCACTAAGTCTTGCCGCTGCTTTGATATAACTTGGCACACATCTTTTTGCATTACCTGAAAAGAGGCATTAAGAAGAAGAAAATTAGAAATCTATCACCCCAGCTATCCCATCCTATGACTGACCAAATGATGTGGTAAAATAGTCAAGCTAAAGACACAAGCTCAAAGACAACCAGCATGTTCAAAATCTTCTACTCCAGAAAAAAAAAAATGGGTAAAACGTCTAATGAGCTTCATTTAACAAGATCAAAAGAATTAACTATTGCTTTCTAAGAGAAAACAAACTATTTTTAAAGGAAAACAAGAAAAACCCACAAATTGACCTCAGTCTCTAAAGACAACTGATGAAAAAAATTATTAATTCTAAAAAATCATGAATCTAAGAAAGTTTTCAAAACATAATAGGCATTCAATAGATAGTCCCTGAATTGAATTACATCATGTGAATAGAGTGAAAATAATCTAGTTTACTAAGTGGCGTTTTACAATTGAAAATTTTAATGAATATCTACCATGTATAAAAAACTGTATTAAAGGATGAAAGTACAAAGATAAATACGACATAGTTTCGGCCTTTATGAAACTCACTGGGTAGGTGTGAGAATGCCATGTCAGCAAATCAGCACAATACAGTAACAGAGTACATGGGAGAAGGGACCATTAACTCTGATGTGAAGGGTCAAGTTAAGGGTATTAGATATTTTCCTGTAGTCAACAGCAAGACAACAAAGATTTATAAGCAAAGGGGTAACATTATTGCACCCTGTGGTCTGCTGCTACTGTTGTAATCACAGTGGCAGAGATTGTATTATATTATATACAATCTCTATTATGGACAATCCCTGCCATTGCAATTATAATGCAAGTAGCAGGCTGCAGGGTGAAATGAACCCAAGTTGAATCTAGTGGCAAGGAGACTAGCTAGGAAGCTGTGCCATTTACCCTTCTGACTGTGAACTATTGAGTGCTTCTGACTGTGATTACAGAGTAAGAAGTAGGAGAAATGATAAAGAGAACAGGTTCAAGAGATGGTCAAGAGAGAGTCCTGCATTCTTCATAGAACTCAGAATCATATTTTACTGGCCTTAGGAAGATACATTCACAATGCCCTGCAATTCTAATTCTAAAATCTTGGATTTGGTGGCTATCAGCTGGATCAAAAGGTCAGCCCCTTGATGCTGTTTCCTCTCTTCTTCCCACTGTCTTTTCTAGAATATAAACAATCACGCTCCTCAAATTCCCATCAGATAGGAAATTATGATCCCAGGGAAACGGGCCAAAATTAGCCAGCTTCCTCTCTAAGAGCAGGCCTCTTCTCAATAAATAAAATCCTATTTACTTTCAAACCAGAAACCTTGTTTAATATCCAATAACAATATCAAAGAGCAATTCTTTTCCTTCTTAAAATGACCAAAAAAAAAAAATCACATCTAAGAGTAAATGCTTCTTAAGACAAGAGTTTTAAGACCTCTCTCAGTCAGAATATGCTTGATAAAAATGACTTTTCCAGGATATTATTTTTAGCTTTTAGCTTTTTCCTACCAAAATATATTCTCACTGGTACAAAATGTTAGCTTACATGCAAGAAGAGTCATTTTTCTCCAATTCTGTTATTAGTAGGAAAAAAAAAAAAAACTCTGCCCAAATAAAGCAAATGCTGTTTGAAAGTGTCAATTAAACCATATTTCACACTACCCTAGAGGATAATGATATCAAATGACTGTGGTAGAGCTTTACTGCTTGAGTTATTGTTTACTACATTTTGTAAAGGTATTGAATTTAGAGCTCATTTACAAGTGAATTACAAAATTCACAAACACTTTGGGAACGTAAGAGTCAGTGTCCACTTCACCTTCCTAATCCATCGGAAAAGAGAAGAAAACATTACATTCCTCCTATCCCCCTCCTAGCTCTGTGAGCTCATTCAAATCAGAAAATACTGTAGTTTACCCATCATTGCAAAATCAGCCAGCTTTTATATCAGGCACCCTTCACAGCCGATAGCAGCTGAAACAAAATCTTTCCATAGATTCATATGATCAAAGGCTTAATCTAGAAGTACAAAGCATGGTTATCTTGGCAGCATAATTTCCTACAATTTCCTTCATCCAATGCTGCCAAACTCGCCTCTTCCCTACATTGGGCCAAGCTCCTAAACTAGACAGCGACTTGGGGTATTCTCCTATAGCTCTGAGAATAGAGAAGCTTCATGATCCCCTACCTCTTTAAGGGAAGGTTAAAAAATAGCCTACATTAGAAGCAAAGACACCCAGGCAAGAAACTCATCACTGACAGTGATGAGACAAAGTCTTGGTGGGATGATCCAGGCTTCCTGAAGGAGATAGCATTAAAGATGTGCTTTGAAGAAAGGAGGATATGTGATTTTGATGAAGAAGCATATGCAGGAAGGGCAATTTAAGATGTGCTTCTGAAGAAGAAAGCAGTGGCAGAAAGGACATTTTAAGATTGCAGGAAAATATAAACAAGAAATAAAGTTAAGAAAGCAAAGTTTGTATCCAAGGAAACCTGTGAAATCCAATTTGGCTGCAATTAGGTACACAGATGCTAAGAAAACAGAACTAGGTAGAAAAGGCAGGTTTAATTGATTTGAGGATTCTTCTAGGTCCTAGATAATGAAGGTTGGATTTAATTTAGTAGACTCTTGGAAGCAAATGATGTTTTGAAGAAGAAAAAATAGAATCAGATGCTTTAGGGAGATTATTCTGGCAAGAGAAGGGAGAGGCAGGAGGTACGGAAAACATCAGGTGGCTATTTCAGGCAAAATGTACTCAAAGCCTAAGTTAAAGTGATGACAATGGGAAAGAAATGAACCAGAAGGTTCAAGGGGCATTGTGGAGCTAGGTTCTACATGTCTAGGCTTCTGACTGTGATTACAGAGTAACAAGTAGGAGTCAAAATTTACTCCAAGGTCTCTAACTTAAATGAATTAAATAATTGCTGCCATTAATGAAAAATGTTAATGTCATTAATGAAAAAAGCAGAATAAAAAAGAACATTGTTTTAAAGAACACATGATGAGTTCCATTTCATATATATGTATATTTTTTTAATCACCCAGAGATAGTTTATTGCCTCTATTTTATGGATGGTAGTTAACATAGTAACTAAGATTCAAAGGTAAAAGTGATTACGTCAGATATATCTTAAGTGCCACCTCAGATACTCTGGGTCCCATTTGTCTCGGGAGCCATTGTCCAATTGGGCCACTTGAACCTTCACTTTAATGACCAACTCTATATGGGCTCCAGGAGGCTTTCCCAACAGCACGGACTTCATGCCAATGGATCACCTTGCATCTTCTGTCCCAAGGCCTTCCTGCTGCCACTGAGGCATAGAACCCCACCTCACTTGCTCACAATGTCACAAGCACAAGGAAAACACAACCGAAGTTCAAGGAAGCTGACACACTTTATGGAATTCTTTGAGCAATGAAAGATGAGGGTTCATAGATAAATTCTTTTTCCAAGATGGGCCATACAAAGATGTGGTAGTAGTTTAATATGCTTTCTTGGAAGGATACGCTTAAGAGTGAGTAATCAGTTGCATTTGATACCAGGTGGTACCAAGATTTGCTCAGAATATATCCTCATTTGGAATAGAGAATATATCCCCTTCTTCTTCATCGCATTCTCCTTTTACTCACACCAGCTTTCCTTGGATTACATTCCCTAATAAAAAATTTCACCTAAGCTTTTGCCTGACTCTGTTTTCTGGGGGACCTGGACTAAGAGAGTAATTAAAGTCTCAGCAAAGATTGGTTGTAAATTTTATAAGTATTATTGATCATTAAGACTAATGTGGTGGATGACTGGGGCAATATGGCCCAAATAGGAACAGCTCCAGTATGCAGCTCCCAGCGAGACCAATGCAGAAGTCAGGTGATTTCTGCATTTCCAACTGAGATAGCCAGCTCATCTCACTGGGACTGGTTAGACAGTGGATGCAGCCCACAGAGGGCAAGCAGAAATAGAGTGGGGCATCACCTCACCCAGGAAGTGCAAGGGGTCAGGGAACTTCCTCCCCTAGCCAAGAGAAGCCCTGAGGGACTGTGCTGTGAGGGACAGTACATTACAGCCCAGATACTATGCTTTTCCCATGGTCTTAGCAACCTACAGACCACGAGATTCCCTCAGATACCTACACCATCAGGGCGCTGGGTTTCAAGCACAAAACTGGGCCGCTGTTTGGACAGACATTGAGTGAGTGACAGGTGTTTTCTTCTTACCTCAGTGGAGCCTTGATGTCAGCAAGTCAGAACCGTTCACTCCCTTGGAAAGGGGGCTGAAGCCAGGGAGCCATGTGGTCTTGCTCAGCAAATCCCACCACAAAGCCCAGCAAGCTAAGATCCATTGGCTTGAAATTATTTTATTTATTTATTTATTTTATTGCATTTTAGGTTTTGGAGTACATGTGAAGAACATGCAAGATTGTTGCATAGGCACACACGTGGCAGTGTGATCTGCTGCTTTCCTCCCCAACACCCACATCTAGAACTTCTCCCCATGCTATCTCTCCCCAACACCCCTCCCCGCATTGTCCCTCCCCTATTTCCCCCCAACAGACCCCAGTGTGTAGTGCTCCCCTCCCTGTGTCCATGTGTTCTCATTGTTCAACACCCGCCTATGAGTGAGAACATGCGGTGTTTGATTTTATGCTCTTGGGTCAGTTTGCTGAGAATGATGGTTTCCAGGTTCATCTATGTCCCTACAAAGGACACAAACTCATCGTTTTTGATGGCTGCATAATATTCCATGGTGTATATGTGCCACATTTTCCCTGTCCAGTCTATCATCGATGGGCATTTGGGTTGTTTCCAGGTATTTGCTATTGCAAACAGTGCTGCAATGAACATTCGTGTGCACGTGTCCTTATAGTAGAATGATTTATAATCCTTTGGATATATACCCAGTAATAGGATTGCTGGGTCAAATGGAATTTCTAAGTCTAGGTCCTTGAGGAATTGCCACACTGTCTTCCACAATGGTTGAACTAATTTACACTCCCACCAACACTGTAAAAGTGTTCCTATTTCTCCACATCCTCTCCAGCATCTGTTGTCTCCAGATTTTTTAATGATCGCCATTCTAACTGGCGTGAGATGGTATCTCAATGTAGTTTTGATTTGCATTTCTCTGATGACCAGTGATGATGAGCATTTTTTCATATGTTTTTGGCCTCATGTATGTCTTCTTTTGTAAAGTATGTGTTCATATCTTTTGCCCACTTTTGAATGGGCTTGTTAGTTTTTTTCTTGTAAATCTGTTTTAATTCTTTGTAAATTCTGGATATCAGCCCTTTGTCAGATGGGTAAACTGCAAAAATTTTTTCCCATTCTGTTGGTTGCCGATTCACTCTAATGACTGTTTCTTTTGCTGTGCAGAAGCTGTGGAGTTTGATTAGGTCCCATTTGTCTATTTTGGCTTTTGTTGCCAATGCTTTTGGTGTTTTAGTCATGAAGTCCTTGCCTACGCCTATGTCCTGAATGGTTTTGCCTAGATTTTCTTCTAGGGTTTTTATGGTGTTAGGTCTTATGTTTCAGTCTTTAATCCATCTGGAGTTAATTTTAGTGTAAGGTGTCAGGAAGGGGTCCAGTTTCTGCTTTCTGCACATGGCTAGCCAGTTTTCCCAACACCGTTTATTAAACAGGGAATCCTTTCCCCATTGCTTATTTTTGTCTGGATTGTCAAAGATCAGATGGTTGTAGATATGTTGTGTTGCCTCCGAGGCCTCTATTCTGTTCCATTGGTCTATATCTCTGTTTTGGTACCAGTACCATGCTGTTTTGATTACTGTAGCCTTGTAGTATAGTTTGAAGTCTGGTAGTGTGATGCCTCCCACTTTGTTCTTTTTGCTTAGAATTGACTTGGCTATGCGGGCTCTCTTTTGGTTCCATATGAAGTTTAAGGTGTTTTTTCCAGTTCTGTGAAGATGGTCATTGGTAGCTTGATGGGGATAGCGTTGAATCTATAAATTACTTTGGGCAATATGGCCATTTTCACGATATTGATTCTTCCTAACCATGAACATGGAATGTTTCTCCATCTGTTTGTGTCCTCTCTTATTTCGTTGAGCAGTGGCTTGTAGTTTTCTTTGAAGAGGTCCTTTACGTTCCTTGTTAGTTGTATTCCTAGGCATTTTATTCTCTTTGTGGCAATTGTGAATGGCAGTTTGTTCTTGATGTGGCTCTCTTTAAGTCTGTTATTGGTGTATGGGAATCAGACATACAAAGAGGAGCTGGTACCATTCCTTCTGAAACTCTTCCAAATAATCCAAAAAGAGGGAATCCTTCCCAGATCATTTTATGAGACCAACATCATCCTGATAACAAAACCCAGCAGAGACTCAACAAGAAAAGAAAACTTCAGGCCAATATCCATGATGAACATAGATGCAAAAACCTTCTATAAAATACTGGCAAGCCGATTGCAACTGCATATCAAAAAGCTTATCCATCATAATCAAGTAGGCTTCATCCCATGGATGCAAGGCTGGTTCAATATACGCAAGTCTATAAACATAATACACCACGTAAACAGAACCAAAGACAAAAACCACATGATTATCTCAATTGTTGCAGAGAAGGCCTTTGACAAAATTCGACAGCCGTTTATGCTAAAAACCCTCAATAAGCTAGGTATTGACGGAACATATGTCAAAATAATAAAAGCTATTTACGACAAACCAACAGCCAATATCATCCTGAATGGACAAAAACTGGAAGCATTCCCCTTGAAATCTGGCACTAGACAAGGATGCCCTCTCTCACCACTCCTGTTCAATATAGTACTGGAAGTTCTAGTCAGAGTAATCAGGCAAGAAAAAGAAATAAAGACTATTCAAATAGGAAAGGAGGAAGTCAAATTGTCTCTATTTGCAGACAACATGATTGTATATCTAGAAGACCCCATCGTCTCAGCCCCAAACCTCCTGAAACTGATAAGCAAGTTCAGCAAAGTCTCAGGATACAAAATCAATGGCTTGAAATTCTTGCGGACAACATAGCAGACTGAAGTTGACCTGCGAAGCTGGAGCCTGCTGGTGGGAGGGGCATTCACCATTACTGAGGCTTGAGTAGATGATTTTCCCCTCCCATTGTAAACAAAGCCACAGAGAAGCTCAAACTGGGTAGGGCCCACTGCACCTCCACAAAGCCACTGAAGCCAGACTGCCTCTCTAGATTCCACTTCTCTGGGCAGGGCATCTCAGAAAGAAAGGGAGCAATCCCAGTCACAGTCTTATAAATAGCCAGGGCCTCCCATCTCTCTGGAACAGAGCACCTGGAAGAAGGGGCAGCTGAGGGTGCAGCTTCAGCAGACTTAAACATTCCTGCCTGCTGGTTCTGAAGAGAGCAGTGGATCCCACAGCACAGCACTTGAGTTTTGCTAAGGGACAGATTGCCTCCTCAAGTGGGTCCCTGCTCCTGTGCTTCCTGAGAAGGAGACACCTCCCAGAAAGGGTCAACAGATACCTCATACAGGAGAGCTCCAGCTGGCATCTGGCGGGTGCCCCTCTGGGACAAAACTTCAATCTGGCGGGTGCCCCTCTGGGACTAGGCAGCAATCTTAGCTGTTCTGCAGCCTCCACTGGTGATACCCAGGCAAACAGGGTCTGGAGTGGACCTCCAGCAAACTCCAGCAGAAGAGGGGCCTGACTGTTAGAAGGAAAACTAACAAACAGAAAGGAATAGCATCAACATCAACAAAAAGGACATCCATGCAAAAACTCCATCTAAAGGTCACTAACAGCAAAGATGAAGGGTAAATATATCTATGAAGATAAGAAAAAAAAAAAAAAAAAACAGCGCAAAAGGGCTGAAAATTCCAAAAACTAGAATGCCTCTTCTCCTCCAAAGGATCACAACTCCTCGTCAGCAAAGGAACAAAACTCAACAGAGAAAGAGTTTGACAAATTGACAGAAGTAGGCTTCAGAAGGTGGGTAATAACAAACTCCTCTGAGCTATAGGAGCATGTTCTAACCCAATGCAAGAAGGCCAAGAACCTTAGTAGAAAGAGGAGTTGCTAACTAGAATAACCAGTGTCGAGAAGAACATAAATGATCTGATGGAGCTGAAAAACACAGCACAAGAACTTCATGAAGCATACACAAGTATCAATAGCCAAATCAATCAAATGAAAGAAAGGAAATCAGAGATTGAAGATCAACTTAACATAATAAAGAGTGAAGACAAGACTAGAGAAAAAAGAATGAAAAGGTATGAACAAAGCCTCCAAGAAATATGAATCTATGTGAAAAGACCAAATCTACATTTGATTGGTGTACCTGAAAATGATGGAGAGATTGGAACCAAGTTGGAAAACACACTTCAGGATATTATCCAGGAGAACTTCCCCAACCTAGCCAGACCAGCCAACATTGAAATTCAGGAAATACAGAGAACACCACAAAGATACTCCTTGAGAAGAGCAATTCCAAGACACATACTTGCCATATTCACCAAGGCTGAAATCAAGAACAAAATGTTAAGGGCGGCCTGAGAGAAATGTTGGGTTACCCAAAAAGGGAAGCCCATCAGACTCACAGTGGATCTCTTGGCCAGACCCCGACAAGCCAGAAGAGAGTGAGGGCCAGTATTCAACATTCTTAAAGAAAAGCATTTTCAACCCAGAATTTCATATCCAGCCAAACAAAGTTTCACAAATGAAGGAGAAATAAAATCATTTACAGACAAGCCAATGCCAAGGGCTTACAGCCCTCCCTTATAAGAGCTCCTGAAGGAAGCAATAAATATGGAATGGAAAAACTGGTAACAGCCACCACAAAAACAAACCAAAACGTAAAGGCCATCAACCCTATGAAGAAACTGCATCACCTAATGGGTAAAATAACCAGCTAGCATCAAAATGACAGGAACTAATCCACACATAACAATATTAACCTTAACTCTAAATAGGCTCAATGCCACAATTAAAAGGCATACACTGGCAAATTGGATAGAGTCAACACCCATCAGTGTGCTGTATTCAGGAGACCCATCTCACCTGCAAAGACACACATAGGTTCAAAACAAAGTGATGAAGGAAGATTTGCCAAGCAAATGAGAAAAAAAATAGCAGGGGTTGCAATCCTCATCTCGGATAAAACAGACTTTAAACCAACTGTAATCAAAAAAGACAAAGAAGGGCATTACATAATGGTAAAGGGATCAATGCAACTATCCTTATGTATAGGCACCCAATACAGCAGCACCCAAATTCATAAAGCAAGTTCTTAGAAACCTAGAAAGAGACTTACATTCCCATGCAATAATAGTGGGAGACCTTAACACCCCACTGTCAATATTAGACAGATCAAGAAGGCAGAAAATTAGTAAGGCTATTAAGGACTTGAACTCAGCTCTGGACCAAGCAGACCTAACAGACATCTACAGAACTCTCCACCCCAAATCAACAAAATATACATTCTTCTCAGCACCACATCATGCTTATTCTAAAATCAACTAAGCAGGCCTAATAGACATCTACAGAACTCTCTGCCCCAAATCAACAGAATATACATTCTTCTCAGCACCACATCATACTTATTCTAAAATTAACCACATAATTGGAAGTAAAACACTCCTCAGCAAATGCAAAAGAATGGAAATCATAACTAACCGTCTCTCAGACCACAGTGCATTCTAATTAGAACTAAAGACTAAGAAACTCACTCAAAATTGCACAATTACTGAACAACCTGCTCCTGAATGACTACTGGGCAAATAACAAAATTAAGGCAGAAATAAATAAGTTATTTGAAACCAATAAGAATAAAGACATGACATACCATAATCTCTGGGACACAACTAAAGCAGTGTTTAGAGGAAAATTTATAGCACTAAATGCCCACATCAGAAAGCTGGAAAGATCTAAAATCAACACCCTAACATCAGAATTAAAAGAAGCAGAGAAGTGAGAGCAAATTCAAAAGCTAGCAGAAGACAAGAAATAAATAAGATCAGAGCAGAAATGAAGGAAATAAAGACATGAAAAACCCTTCAAAATTTCAATGACTCCTGGAGCTGGTTTTTTGAAAAGATTAACAAAATAGATAGACCACTAGCCAGACTAATAAAAGAGAGAAGAAAAAGTAGACACAATTAAAAAAAAAAACGATAAAGGGGATACCACAACTGATTCCACAGAAATATAAACTACCATCGGAGAACATTATGAACACCTCTACGTAAACAAACTTGAAAATCTAGAAGAAATGGATAAATTCCTGGACACATACATTCTCCCAAGACTAAACCAGAAAGAAGTCAAATCTCTGAATAGACCAATAACAAGTTCTGAAATTGAGGCAGTAATTAACAGCCTATCAACCAAAAAAATTCCAGGACCCGACAGATTCACAGCCAATTTCTACCACAGGAACAAAAAGGAGCTGGTACCATTCCTTCTGAAATTAATCCAATCATCCTGATACCAAAACATGCCAGAGACACAACAAAAAAAAAAAGAAAATTTCAGGCCAATATCCATGATGAACATCAATGCAAAAATCTTCAATAAAATACTGGCAAATTGAATCCAGTAGTACATTAAAAAGCTTATCCACCATGGTCAAGTCAGCTTCATCCCTGGATGCAAGGCCGGCTCAACATATGCAAATTAATAAATGTAATCCATCACATAAACAGATCCAATGACAAAAACCACATGATTATCTCAATAGATGCATAAAAGGCCTTCAATAAAATTCAGTATCCCTTCATGCTAAAAACACTCAATAAATTAGGTACCAATGGAACATATTTCAAAATAATAAGAGCTACTTATGACAAATCCACAGCCAATATTATACTGAATGGGCAAAAGCTGGAAGAATTCCCTTTGAAAACTGGCACAAGACAAGGATGCCCTCTCTCACCACTCCTATTCAACTTAGTGCTGGAAGTTCTGGCCAGGGCAATCAGGCAAGAGAAAGAAATAAAGGTATTCAAATAGGAAGAGAGAAAGTCAAATTATCTCTGTGTTTAAGATGGCATGATTGTATATTTAGAAAACCCCATTGTCTCAGCCCAAAACTCCTTAACCTGACAAGCAACTTCAGCAAAGTCTCGGGATACATAATCAATGTGCAAAAATCACAAGCATTCCTATACACCTATAACAGACAGAGAGCCAAATCATGAGCAAACACCCATTTACAATTGCTACAAAGAGAATAAAATACCTAGGAATACAACTTACAAGGGATGTGAAGGACCTCTTCAAGGAGAACTATTAAACACTGCTCAAGGAAATGAGAGAGGATACAAACAAATGGAAAAACATTCCATGCTCATGGATAGGAAGAATCAATATCATGAAAATGGCCATACTGCCCAAAGTAATTTATAGATTCAATGTTATCCTCCTCAAGCTACCACTGACTTTCTTCAAATAACTGGAAAAAACTACTTTAAATTGTATATGGAATCAAAAAAAGAGCATGTATAGCCAAGACAATCCTAAGCAAAAAGAACAAAGCTGGAGGCATCATGCTACCTGACTTGAAACTATACTACAAGGCTACAGCAACCAAAACAGCATGGTGCTGATACCAAAAGAGATACATAGACCAAGGAATAGAACAGATGCCTCAGAAATAACACTATGCATCTACAACCATCTGACCTTCAAAAAACCTGACAAAAACAAGCAACAAGCAATGGGGAAAGAATTCTCTATTTAATAAATGGTGTTGGGAAAACTAGCTAGCCATATGCAGAAAACTGAAGCTGGCTGGACCCCTTCCTTTCACCTTATACAAAAATCAACTCAAGCTGGGTTAAAGATTTAAATGTAAGACCTAAAACCATAAAAACCCTAAAAGAAAACCTAGTCAATACTATTCAGGACATAGCCATTGGCAAAGACTTCATGACTAAAACACCAAAAGCAATGGCAACAAAAGTCAAAATTGACAAATGGGATCTAATTAAACTAAAGAACTTCTGCACAGCAAAAGAAACTATCATCACAGTGAACAGGCAACCTATACAATGGGAGAAAATTTTTGCAATCTGTCCATCTGACAAAGGGATAATATCTAGAGCCTACAAAGAACTTAAACAAATTTACAAGAAAAAAAAAAAAAACACCAAAAAGTGGGCAAGGGATATGAAAAGATATTTTTCAAAAGAAGACATTTATGCAGCCAACAAACATTTGGGGGGGAAAAGCTCATTATCACTGTCGTTAGAGAAATGCAAATTAAACCCACAATGAGATACCATCTCATGCCAGTTAGAATGGTGATCATTAAAATGTCAGGAAACAACAGATCCTGGAGAGGATATGGAGAAATAGGAACACTTTTACACTGTTGGTAGGAGTGTAAATTAGTTCAACCATTGTGGAAGACAGCATAGCAATTCCTCAAGGATCTAGAACTAGAAATACCATTTGACCAAGCAGCCCCATTACTGGGTATATACCCAAAGGATTACAAATCATTCTACCATAAAGACACATACACATGTATGTTTATTGCAGCACTATTCACATTAGGAAAGATTGGAGCCAACCCAAATGCCCCAGTGATAGACTGGAAAAAGAAAATGTAGCACACGTACACCATGGAATACTATGCAGCCATAAAAAAGAATGAGTTTATGCCTTTTACAGGGACATGGATGGAGCTGGAAACTATTATTCTCAGCAACTAATGCAGGAACAGAAAACTCAACACCGCATGTTCTCACCATAAGTAGGAGCTGAAAAATGAGAATATATGGCCACAGGGAGGGGAACATCACATACTGGGGCCTCTCAGTAGTGAGGAACAAGGGGAGGGATAGCATTAGGAGAAATACCTAATGTAAATGATGGGTTGATGGGTGCAGCAAACTACCATGGTACTTATATACCTATAAAACAAACTTGCATGTTCTGCACATGTATCCCAGAACTTAAAGATTTAAAAATGTTTTATAGTAGTGTGTAAGGTAATCTTTCAGACTTTGTGATGTTTGTGATGATTGTCAGTTTAAAACATTTTACATTTTGTTATGATTTCTTTACTTATTTTAAATACATATTCACTTTCATATTAAAAAAAAAAAAAAGAACAAAGACTAAGGTGGTGGTCATCAGTGCTATTCCAGTTATCCTTCTAGCCATGTGGTAAATTTGCACTTCTTTCACCCTTTGATACTGGATGTGGCCAATCAGGTGTTGCTCTGGCCAATAACAAAATATAAATTGAAGAGACGTGGGTTCCTTTGAGCTTAAAAGTTTTGAAAGCTAGTGTTAAAGTGTTCCATGTCCCCTTTCAACAATGACATCTTTCATCCAAACCTGTATAAATTCCCCTTCAAACAAATCACATAGATCAACAACAATGGCAGAGAAAATTTCTCACAATCCATGGTTACAGCTTAACTCAGAGACAAAGTAAAAGAGGATACTATGAGTTTCAAATGGCATGATAAAGTAAATGAGTAAAGATATTAATGTTTGGGAAACCAGTTTTCTCACTGAATGAAAAACAAGATACAAATAACAAATAGAGAAAAAAACTTGTGTTGTTTGATTTAAAATAGAGTTCATATCAATACAAACTCATCTCTGACCTCTGCAAGGGCCTGGAAATAACAATAGCTTAGAAGCAATGAAAATATTTAGTTTTAGATTTTTGTTTCTAAATACCATTCCACACTCAGTCTTCTTAAAGAAATTAATGATTCTAAATTTGGGGCATAAGGAGCACAAGATGAGCCCAGAGCATATTTTTTCTGTATGTCACAAAAGAGAAAGGAGCTTAAAGACTGATGAAGATGAGTCAGAAAGATATAAGAGCTGTCTTAAAGCCAAATCTGGAATAATTTGAGCAAAGGATACTGATAACAGTAAATTATATATGTATATATATTTTTTAAAAAATCATCCACGTGTCCAAAGTGATACTAAGGAAAGGAGGTGGGGGAAATGTCTTTACAGAAGAGTGTCAGATAATAAATGTTAGAATTAGAAAACCAATTTAATAATAGATTCAAGCAAAAGTCATCAATGAATGCTAAAACCATTAGGTAAAAATCTAAGATACAGGATACTGACACATTCTCAAAGTGTCCCCCACATAGATTGCTATGAATTGCAAAGAAAAAAAAAAAGTAACAATGAAAATATCTAACAAATGTTACTTTAGCCAAGTAATCAAATTTCACATCACCAATTTGGGACAAATGCCTCTTGATATGATTCACAGTGCTTAGCATCGTTTGTGTGAAAAACAAAAAACAAAAAAACCTAGAAATGTATTCCACCCACTTGCCACTACAGAAAGAACAATTTTTCAGAATTATTGCAGAATAATTCATCAGAATTACTGTAAAATTCAAATGACATAATCCATTTGAAAGGGAAGCAAGTCAATATGACAAAATCCAATGTTCTAAAGCCATTTCACTGAAAATCAATTAGATAAATAACTAAATTTAAAAATAAATCTATTTGCCAACTTCCTGATATTAGCAATTTGCAAAGGGCTTGGGTTTTTTGTTTTTTGTTTTTTTACTTTCACTTTAGGTTCAGGAGTACATGTGTAGGCTTGTTACACAGGTAAACTGTGTATCATGGGGTTTGCTGTCCAGATAATTTTATCATTCAGGTAATAGGTATAGTACCCAACAGATAGTTTTTTGATCCTCTCCCTCCTCCTACCCTCTACTCTCAAATAGGTCCCAATGTCTATTATTTCCCTCTTCGTGTCCATGTAGTCTTGTTACTTCACTCCCAAATGAGAATTTGTGGTACTTGGTTTTCTGTTATTTCATTAGATTGTTTAGGATAATGGCCTCCAGCTCCGTCCATGTTGCTACAAAGGGCATGATCTTGCTTTGTTATGGCTATGTAGTATTCCATGGTGTATAGGTATCATATTTTCTTTATCCAGTCTACCACTGATGAGCCTTTAGGTTGATTCCATGTCTTTGATACTATAAACAGTGCTGCAGTGAACATATGCATGCATGAGTCCTTATGGCAGAATGATTTGTATTCTTTTGGGTTTATAACCAATAAGGGGCTTGCTGGGTCAAATGGTAATTCTGTTTTAAGTTATTTGAGAAATCGCCACACTGCTTTCTACAGTGGCTGGACTAATTTATATTTCCACAAGCAGTGTATAAGCATTTCCTTTTCTCTGCAACCTCACTAGCATCTGTTATTTTTTCACTTTTTAATAATAGCCAAAAATTCTGACTGCTGTGAGATAGTATCCTATTGTGGTTTTGATTTGTATTTCTTTAATGATTAGTCATGTTGAGCATTTTTTCATATCTTTGTTGCCCACATGTGTGTCTTCTTTTGAAAAGTATCTATTATTTCCTTTACCCGCCTTTTAATGGGGTTGTTTTTTGCTTGTAAATTTGTTTAAGTTCCAAAAGGGTTGTTGCTTTTAACTCTTTGAATAACATTTCATTAAGTGTGAGATAATTTGTTACAGCAGAAATAGGAAACTAATATAGCCATTCTAGACCAGTCAGCTTACAACTAATCTGCTAACTGATCCCAGACACCTGAGCAACCCCAGCCACTATAAGGCAGATGATAAATCATCCTATTCAATATAAATTACTAAAATGTTTATAAAGAGCTCGAAGGCACACATTTTGGGTACATATAAATTCTTTGTAAATTTTTCAAATTGGTAATTTATTAAAATCTTCAGCAAATCAACCAAAGTAAAAAGAAAAAAGTTTCAAAGACAGCGTTATTTTAAAAAAGGAAAAACATAGTACTGAGAAATGTTGTCATGCATTTTACTGTTGAATTGATAAAACTAAGTAGGATAGGCATAGCAAATAAAATAATGTAAGGCCCACTGTTGTGTTGCCTTCTCTATGGTATGATTAATTAAATATAGCTGAAGCAGTTATAAAATATGGAATAATACAATCCAGAGAATCATAAATCATGAGTACTAGTAAGGCACGGGATATAGGATTGTGTGCATGTGCACACATGTGTGTATTTCACAAGGTAGCTGCAAAAGTCTTCAACTCCTGTTATAATATGTGCCAGTTGCCTGAAAATCTAAGAATCAGTTTAGGAAACATATGGAGAAGAAAAAGATTTACCAAAAAGTATGTCAAGAACAGAAGAGGAACAAGAAACAAGAAAAGTAGATATTCAATCTCTGGAGAGATAAACACACAGGTGACTGTCAATCCATTAAGAAGTAACCTAAAGATGGCCGTTTAGGAACAGCTCAGGATCGCAGCTCCCAGTGAAAGCGCAGAGGGTGAGTGGACGCCGCGTTTTTATTGCCCACAGACTAGGAAATTCCCGGGCAGAGGTGATCCACGGTCGCCAGCGCGGCTGTTTTGGCCAGCGCGGCCGTGCCGGCCGGCGCCGCTGCTTAGCCCCGCGCGGCTGCTTTGTCGGCGCCCC
>NW_016107471.1:522447-578391 GCF_001604975.1 Cebus imitator | reverse complement strand
AAATGGGGAAAAAAAAAAAAAAAAGAAGTAACCTAAACCAGATTACCAATCTGGGACCCTGGACGTAGTCTGTGAAGACTGAAAAACAACAGCATCAACATGAGGT
Organism: Cebus imitator; assembly: GCF_001604975.1. Lineage (NCBI taxonomy): Eukaryota > Metazoa > Chordata > Mammalia > Primates > Cebidae > Cebus > Cebus imitator. The sequence goes on along the minus strand of NW_016107471.1, from coordinate 578,285 downwards.
GGTTCCTGGTAGTGTAAAAGCCACCCTCTTGGAAAGTTAATTGGTCTGAGGTAGGGCCTAAGTACCATTTTTTAAAGCTCCCCCAGTGGTTCTAATGAGCAATAGGGTTGAAAAGGGGAAAAGCTTGAGGTTCGTGGTTTTTCTAAGCATTCACCTTCCCAAAAATCTGGATATGGACGAGATAAGAGATTCAGATGTTTCTCACTGGATCCTGGCCCCATCACAAGTCTACTGCATTTTGGATTTGGATATTCAAATGGTTATCCTATCTTCTATACTAGTTTGTAAACTGCTTTCAGAGTAGGTCCCTTGCCTCATACATCACTGTATCCCATACAGCATCTAGCACATGGCTTAACACCTTCATGCTTTGTTAATCATCTTCAGATTAAAATAGAAATGAATTTTGGGAATTCTGATCTTTGCAGCCCAACTTCCGTAGGTGTTTGGATTAAGTCAACATGGAAAGGATCAAGTTATTTTCTGTATGAAATAAATTACATTTTAAAACCCCCGGCCACAAAAGATCAATCACATTTTAAATAGTACTGATGAATCTTTAGAAGCAAGGCAAAAGTTATCAGTTTTTAATTGTCTAGAATATAATATTATCTTGGAAAAAGTTACATCATTATAGGCCCATTTTTTCTTTTTCAATAGTTGTGTGCATGTTTGCAAAGGTATAGGCATTTTTAGAATAATACTAGCAGTATTTCCATATTATTTAGCTATTACTATGTTCCTAAATAGAGAAAGTTATTCAATAAATATTGAATGCCAACTATGTGCAAGGCACTCTTGTGGTCCTTACACAGCAGTGACAGGACAGCTTTTGTGGTGCTGGCATTCTAACACACAAGATAACTAATAAATTATTCAATTACATTTTAAATGAGTCCTATGAAAGAAGAGTAGAGTGATTTGAATATATAATAGATTTGATTTAGCCATGGGGTCAAGAAAGTGAGCCGAGTGTTGAAGAATTCATAGGAATTAACTATGAGAAGAGAGGGGACAACATTCTGGCATAGGGAACAGCAAGTGAGAAGACGTTACAGTCAGAAGGAATGTGAAGCCTGCAAGAAAACAAAAGAAGGTCCTTATGACCAGAGCTCCGAGAGTAAAGAGTTGGTAAGAGACAACTCTGGCAAATTAGTCCATCTGTCAGTAGGACCCTATTGAAAGTTTTAGAATATACCTTAAGAAACAACAGGAGATCCTAAAAGCTAAAGAGGAACACAGTCTGACATATTTTTCAACCACCCTGACTACAGTGAGGAGGATGGATGCAATTGGGAGTGGGGGAAAATTGAAGGGAAGACACCATCAAGAAGTCTGTTTAAGTAATCAAGATAAAGAAATTATATCTACAACTAGTGTTAGTGTGGTGACAGTGGAGATGAAAACAAGTAGCTGGTTCAAGAATTATTTAAAGCTCAAATAAACAGAACCAAAGACAAAAACCACATGATTATCTCAATAGATGTAGAGAAGGCCTTTGACAAAATTCAGCAGCCCTTTATGCTAAAAACTCCCAATAAACTAGGTGTCGAAGGAACATATTTCAAAATAATAAAAGCTATTTATGACAAACCTACAGCCAATATCATACTGAATGGACAAAAACTGGAAGCACTCCCTTTGAAATCTGGCACTAGACAAGGATGCCCTTTCTCACCACTCCTATTCAATAGACTGTTGGAAGTTCTAGCCAGAGCAATTAAGCAAGGAAAAAAAATAAAGGGTATTCAACTAGGAAAAGAGGAAGTCAAATTGTCTTTATTTGCAGATGACATGATTGTATATTTAGAAGACCCTATCATCTCAGCCCAAAATCTACTTAAACTGATAAGCAACTTCAGCAAAGTCTCAGGATACAAAATCAATGTGCAGAAATCACATGCATTTCTATACACCAATAACAGACTAACAGAGAGCCAAATCATGAGTGAACTTCCATTCACAATTGCTACAAATAGAATAAAATACCAAAGAATACAGCTAACAAAGGATGTAAAGGACCTCTTCAAGGAGAACTATAAACCACTGCTCAAGGAAATAAGAGAGGACACAAACAGCTGGAGAAACATTCCATGTTCATGGTTAGGAAGAATCAATATTGTGAAGATGGCCATACTGTCCAAAATACTTTATAGATTCAACGCTATCCCCATCGAGCTACAATGACCTTCTTCATGGAACTGGAAAAAACCACCTTAAACTTCATATGGAACCACAAGAGAGCCTGCATAGTCAAGACAAACCTAAGCAAAAAGAACAAAGCTGGAGGCATCACACTACCTCATTTCAGACTATACTACAAAGTTACATTAATCAAAACAGCATGGTACTGGTACCAAAACAGAGATATAGACCAATGGAACAAATCAGAGGCCTTGGAGGCAATGCCACATGCCTACAACCATCTGATCTTTGACAAACCTGAAGAAAACAAGCAATGGGGGAAGGATTCCCTTTTTAATAAATGGTGTTCAGAAAACTGGCAAGCAGTGTGCAGAAAGCAGAAACTGGTGAGTGCCACCATGCCCAGCTAATTTTTTCTATTTTTTAGTAGAGACAGGGTTTCACCATGTTGACCAGGATGGTCTCAATCTCTTGACCTCATGATCTGCCTGCCTCGGCCTCCCAAAGTGCTGGGATTATAGGCATGAGCCACCGCGCCCGGCCTCCTTTTTGTTTTTAATGGTGTTATATGATATTTGGTCTCACAATCAATTCTGAACAGATCCAAAAAATAGTTTGCTCATGTTTTTATGGAAATGATTTTATCTGCAAATGGTTGATGTTTTTTCCCAGTATGTTTTGAAATGAAGCCTTTGATGATTTCCAGTGGGTACACTGTCAGGTATTGACAGCAAAGTTCCAGTGGTTTGTAAACTTTTCCATAAAACGATCTTCAGATATAGTTATTTAAATGCAGTCATGCCAGGGATAGCAATTTACCACTTCTTATCCGTAATCATAAAGTCTGAGTGGGTAAAAGGGGTTATGATGGGGAAAGACAAGATTTGGGAAGTGGGAAGGAAAATGTTATTATATTAACATCACGGTTCATGATACTTGTAATTCTTGATATATATTTAAACATGTATATAGACTGGGTTAAAAGCATCAATCATTTTTATTCTTTGGGTGAAAAGAGTGTTAATTAGAGCAATTTAGATGCTGCCCCAAAACAATAATAATATGTGGTGAAAAGATAAAAATCTGTGGGTTATCCTGAAATAACATCTTCTAAATTGATATCACTATTTTCACTTATTTCAGAAATATAGCTAGGATATGAGAAACTTTCCCAAAACAGTTAGTTGTGTGACCATAGGCAAGTAATCTAACTCCCCTGGACCTTAATTTTAAAATAAAGAATGAACCACAGGATCTCTTCTACCTGTAGCATTTTATAATTGAGTGATAACAGCATTTATTTTTATGTGACTTTCTCTCCACATATGTTTTAAACCCATACTTACCTCTATTGCTTATGTTCTTAGAATAGTTTTAAATAAATTTTATCCAAAGATAGGAAATTGCTAATTTAGTCATGATTTTTTTTCCCAGCATGCTTTCTTAATTTCAGTTTTTATTTTCTAGTATGTTCTGGGTCATAATAAAAATTAAAAATTTACCAGATTCCTTTAAAAGATTGATGATACACAATCATTACTTAATCTTTTGTATGACAACCTATAGATACCTACAATAATGACTTGCACTTAAAATGTGCCCAACCAGGCAGGTCTCTCCCACCGCCTACAACATTGCTCTCACCCCCTGACATGCTATCACCCCTCAAGGCATGCCTCCTTGAGAAAATAAGGAAGGCAGTGAAGAACTAGGGTACTGCGTCAACTCAATTATTAAGTGTATCCTTGACACCAGCTAGCTGAGTGAGTTGGGTCCTTTTCCAAGTTAGGTAAGTGCAACCATTGTGAAAGAAAACAAGCAATGGGGGAAGGATTCCCTTTTTAATAAATAGTGTTCAGAAAACTGGCAAGCAGTGTGCAGAAAGCAGAAACTGGACCCCTTCCTGACACCTTACACTAAAATTAACTCCAGATGGATTAAACATAAGACCTAACACCATAAAAACACTAGAAGAAAACCTAGGCAAAACCATTCAGGACATAGGCATAGGCAAGGACTTCATGACTAAAACACCAAAAGCATTGGCAACAAAAGCCAAAATAGACAAATTGGACCTAATTAAACTCCAGAGCTTCTGTACAGCAAAATAAACAATCATTAGAGTGAACCGGCAACCAACAGAATGGGAAAAAATGTTTGCAATCTATCCATCTTACAAAGGGCTAATATCCAGAATCTACAAAGAACTAAAACAGATTTACAAGAAAAAAAACAAACAAACCCATCCAAAAGTCGGAGAAGGATACGAACAGACGCTTTTCAAAAGAAGACATATATGAGGCCAACAAACTTATGAAAAAATGCTCATCATCAATGATTATTAGAGAAATGCAAATCAAAACCACATTGAGATACCACCTCACACCAGTTAGAATGGCAATCATTTAAAAATCTGGAGACAACAGATGCTGGAGAGGATGTGGAGAAATAGGAACACTTTTACACTGTTGGTGGGTGTGTAAACTAGTTCAACCATTGTGAAAGACAGCGTGGCGATTCCTCAAGGACCTAGAAATAGAAATTCCATTTGACCCTGGAATCCCATTACTGGGTATATACCCAATGGATTATAAATCATTCTATTATAAAGACACATGTACATGTATGTCCATAGTGGCACTGTTTACAATAGCAAAGACCTGGAACCAACCCAAATGCCCATTGATGATAGACTGACTGGACAGGGAAAATGTGGCACATATACACCATGGAATATTATGCAGCCATAAAAAAGATGAGTTCGTGTCCTTTGTAGGGACATGGATGAATCTGGAAACCATCATTCTCAGCAAACTGACACAAGAACAGAAAATCAAACACCACATGTTCTCACTCATAGGTGGGTGTTGAATAATGAGAACACATGGACACAGGGAGTGGAGCATCACACACTGGGGTCTGTTGGGGGGGCCAAGGGAGGGGCAGGAGAGGGTAGGGAGGTTGAGGAGGAATAACATGGGGAGAAATGCCAGATGAGGGTGATGGGGGGATGGAGGCAGCAGGCCACATTGCCATGTGTATACCTATGCAACAATTCTGCATGATCTGCACATGTACCCCAGAACCTAAAGTATGATTTAAAAAATAAATATTTAAAGCTAAAGTCAGCAAGACTTGGTAATCCAGTGGACATGGGGGTAAAGGAGAAAAAGGAATAAAAGCTGATCCCCAGTCCTCTGGCTTGGACTACTCAGCAATTGCATGCTGGTGCAGTTCACACAAGAAACACATGAAAGGGTCTACCATTGGGAGAAAAGTAATAAGGACATTTGACTGATAATATGCAGCAATGGCTCTCTTCCTGGCACTGTTCTAGATGCAATGGTTAGATAGATGATAGGTAAGATAGATAAATAAGCTGATTGATAGATCTTAGCAAGTCTGTGAGACAGATTCTATACATTCCCCAGTTTACTGATGAAACAGAGTCCCAGGGAGTTAGGTAAGTTGCTCAGTCACACAGTCAGTAAGCACACAGTCCCTCAACCACTATATTCAGCATCCTATTTGTATTGAGTTTGAGTGGATATATCAAGTAGTGGATTCATAGGTCTGGAATTAATAGAGGCCTGGATTGGAAAAATTGTTGCATAAGAGAACATAAGGTTACATTTCAGAATTAAGAACATTACTTGATTGAATTGATCCTTGGAGACCAAACACTCTTTCTCCAGAATAAAAAATGTGAAATGGAGCAGATTAATGTTGGAGCTCTTCCCAAAGGATTTTCTGTTTAATTACAATGAGGACATCAATACTACAACATTTCACCTACAGCAGTTCCCCACTCTGCAGGTATGGTGCGGGCTCAGGTAAACAGATCCCAATCTCAAGTATCTCTTACTATTAGTTCTGTGACCTGGGAAAAGTTGCTTTAGCAGTGTGAGACTCAGGTTTTCATCTATTAAATGAGGATTTTAAAACTACTTTTACACTTATTATGATGATTATATGATATAACATAGATACTAGACTAGGCACTATATTTTAAAACTGTTCCCTATTGTGCTATTGCTCTACATGATAAATATGTTATAAAAAGGCTATAATTGTCTTATTTTACATTAATTGAATTATAATGCAGTTGTAATAGAATATAGACTGAAAACAAGAGGGAAAACAGTCTTCACTCAGCCTTCCATTTTTGGCACCTATCCAAGAGCCTTAACGCCAGAAAGGAGGGTGTTGGGGAGAATGGGGAAGTATGTGTGAATACCTTAACTCTTACACTCAGATATCCAGAGCATTTAAAATTCTTTGTGTTAAAAAACTGGATACGTATTCCACCCACTTACCACCACAAAAAGAACTTAGAGCCATGAGGCCTGTACTAACTTGTACCACAGCATTTTATTTGAACTCTTGTGGTAACATCAACCTTTCACGTAGGAAGAGCAAGCAAGATTTGTTCAAGAGAAAAAGCAAGAGATTCTGCAGTAGCTTCTTAAGTGCTTTTAAAGCAAACACTTGAATCACAGCAACAGAAGCTCACTTTATTAAAGTAAGGCTTTTCATTTTAGCTTTCATTGCATATTTATTCACCGGCATGCTGGAATTACAAAATCAAGTTCTTATTTAAATGCTCGATTAGTACCAGTGATATAAGAATACAGGGTTTTACAAAATAGAATAAATTCCTTGATATACTAAGCTTTGACAACTGAAAAGAATTTTGTTACAATGTACTAGCATTTTCTCCATTTGAAATGGGAAACACATGGGGAAAAAATGGGAAAGTAGAGGAACTGGAAAAACAAAAGTAGGAAAGGATTTATTCATTAAGATGAATAAATCTTAGCACAATGACTACAGCCAGTCTGAATCATTCTTCCTTTGCATAAACATTCTAGAGTTGTAATAATGGCTCCCACCCCCAATACCAGCTTGAAGAAAACAATAAAGAGATTAATTTCTATAAAGTACTGAGCTTGTGGACAGTTTCCCATAATACCTAAACACAGGTTAACAGAGTGAATTCATGCAATACTTTTTAGCAATTTGAAAAACAATGTGTTTTATAACATTGAAATCAATTATATGGGTTTATATGGGCCTCCACTATTAATAAGCTTTGAATATATATTTTTAAAATGTTTAAGTTCTATTATGGATATATAATAGTTATACATATTTATGGGGTACAAATGATATTTAGATACAAAGATATGTATAATGATCAAATCAAAGTTATTAGGGTATCCACCACTTCAAGCATTTATCATTTTTTTTGAGTTAGGAGAAGTAAGGTCTATTGTTTGGAGGCTTAATAGGGCAACTATATTTAACAATAACTTCTTGTATATTTTAAAATAACTAAAGAACAGAATTGGAATAAACTACACTTTAAAGTAACAATACTTGCTACTAGTTGGGCAACTAAAAGTCTTGAGTTCTTGAACAAATTTTCATTGTCTGAAACCATAGGTTTCAACCTATGAAACCTGCCAATTACAGGTAGAAGGGATTTCTGCCTTCCAGACCATGGGGAAGCAGGAGAACTTAGCCCAAGAGCAACAGAAAATGGGCAGGAGCCTGTGTGTGATTGATCCTTTTAGAGCTGACTTTCAATTAATGAATTATTCCCATTAATGTGAAGCAACAGTAGTAACAGCCGCAGATCACAGGCCCAGGAGAGGAACCATCCAAATTTCCTCTCTGCAAAGTGATTGGAACTAAACCATTGATCTTTCCAAATGACTGAACATGCAGGGGTTCTTAGATTTATCAAAGGAAGGATTATTCTACAGGAAGAAAATAAAGGTCATTCTTGAGCTGTTTAATTTTAATTTTTAAATGTTTTCTATACCAACCTTGTAGTGCAGGTTATACTGTAAATGCCTCATCAACCTCTCATTTTCATTAAACCATTTTCAGTAGAACAGCCAACTGCCATTACTTCTCGGTTTGCTTTCTTATGACTGCTGCCACTTCCAACCCCCAAATCTTATCAGGGAATCAGTGGCTATGGCTTTATTCTTTATGGGTTGTATTTCGGGAGCTCCTTTATCTGAGGGTCTGAAAGCCCTACCAGAAAAACAGCCTTATATACTTTCTACAGAAAAGGAAAAGAGCAGTGGTGAAGCACTTAAAATATCAAACAGTGGGTATAAATCAGTCAGTACCTCATCCCCTTTTTGCTGATGTAAAGTCCATATCCATGGCAACAGGGATTAGAAATAGCAACCTATGAAAAACACTGAGTTTATTGGAGCACATGGAAGTTTTAGTTTGGTTTTCAGCCAAATCTTGAAAAAACAAATCTTTGACTAATACCTAAATGCTATTTTTATCACTTTTGAGAAGTAATGTTTAAATTATGGATTAAGGGGAAATCATTTTTTTTTGACTTAATAAAGATAATCAAAAACATCATAAGCTAATATTTCTGGTAGTGAACGTTAAAAGGCTCTCCTTGTTTGAACCCCCAATCTGCTATCTCCACTCCCACTCTGCCTAATGTAGGTGTTTGACAACAAAATAATATCAATTATCTGTCCTGATTTGTAGATTTAGTTGCACGTTGAACTCTGGTTTTTTAATTGATATCTCTCTCCAAGACATTTCCAGACGTTTTTTATGCACAGACAAAAGAAGTTTGCCTTAGATATGAAGAGAGGCCTAATGATAATTTATTCTGCAAATTAGATGCTTCCCTATGTTTGACTATTAAGCTCCTTCTTTAATAAGCAGTAAATTGTAAAGCTCAAGGATTCAGCTTCAAAGGCAGTATGGTATACTGGAGGAAGAAAGGATCTATAATCAGTAAGATGTCAGTGTGATGAGACTAGAACCCATTAGGGGCTGACATCTCTCCCCACCCATCATTTCCATCTTCATTTACTCATCCTTCAAGGCCTCACTCAAAACCCACCTCTTCTATGAAGCCCTCCAGGTTTACCCTTTACAGTCTATCCTCATCATTTACAGATTCAGTATGTGCGAATTCACCTAGCAGCCAACATTTATTTGTAACCCCATAATCAATACTCACTATGCTTCTGAGGTTATTCACAGAAATGTGCACACTGGCACATTGCCAGCTGAAGTCAAACAAGGCAGCATTGCCTTCTTGTTTTAGCTCACATATTATGAACAAGTACCCTTTTTGTGATCTATGTAATGGTATGTTGTTTGCATGTTTGTCCTTTTGTTGGTGATTCTGTTGTTTAAAGGAACCCAAGGAGCAGTATAGAAGTGCTATCTAATGATCCTAACCACAAGGAAGCTGTGATGTGCCTTACAGGGAAAATATGTGTTCAATAAACTCCAGACATGAGTTCCAGTGCTGCTGGCTATGAGTGCAATGTTAATGAATCTACAATGTATACTAAATATGGTGTCTTTAAACAGAAACACACATAGAACAAGATTATTAATTGACCAGCTGACAAAACCAGAGAATGTCAGAAACCTAATGACAGAAACCTAACCCTGTATTTCCCCTAGGAGCAATGCTTAATTGCTAAAGCAATTAGCTTCAGTATTCCCTAATTCATTGATTCTGTCTACTTTGTACAACAGAACTACTGAGAACAAGAATCAACTGTGGCTTACACTTAGATTGCTCTCATTTAAAACTTGCCTCCACTTCCTAATTAGCCCCTTATTAGACACAGCTTTATATTCTAACTGTTGATACTATACTGCCTAGCTCTATGTTATGTGCTTTTTATTTTTATTTTTTTAAAACAGAGTCTCGCTCTGTCACCCAGGCTGGAGTGCAATGGTGCTATCTGGGTTCACTGCAACCTCCACCTCCCAAGTTCAAGCAATTCTCCAGCCTCAGCCTCCCAAGTAGCTGGGATTACAGGCACCCACCACCATGCCCAGATAATTTTTGTATTTTTAGGATAGATGTGATTTCACCATGTTGACCAGACTGGTCTCGAACTCCTGACCTCAAGTGATCTGACCACCTTGCCCTCCCAAAGTGCTAGGATTACAGGCATGAGCTGCACACCCAGCCTGCTATGTGCTTTTTAAATAAATAATAAAATAATAACAGCTCTTGGTGTTTGAGCTCCCACTATGTCAGGGTACTGAGAAATTTATAAACATGTCATTTGTGGGTGATTCATCTCCCAGATTAAATGGCAAGCTCCTTTTCTTCAGGGACCTCATCATTTTTAATGCATAATATTGTCTAGCACAGAGGCAGGCCCATAAAACTTGCTGAAAAATTGAGGTGGTTTTGTTGGTTTCATTCTTGTCACACATTTCATTAAGTCAGTATTTTTGAAAAGTGACATTATCCAAGTACATTTTCCATCATGGTTAATGATTAAACTGATAATCGTATTTCTCATCCCTATTATGTATTGACCACTTACAATTTTTAAAGTGTTTAGTGCTTTATGTACAGAATTTCATTTTAATCATTAAAACCACACTATTAAAATCTGATACACAGAAAGTTTAAGTAGCTCTCTAAAGTCATAGCTCCTGAGTGATAAAACTGGAATTGAATGCAGAGTTCCTTACTCATTTCAAGTAAGGGCCCTCTTAAAATAAAAAGGCTTCTTAAATTTCCTGCAAAAAAGACCAGTTATGATAATAATTAAAACTTAAAGTACTTACTCTGGGCCAAGTGCTATCTAAAAAACTTTCATAGATCAATTTATTTAATATTCACAACAGCTTACAAAATTGATAGTATTACTATCTTCCTTTTAAAGGTAAAGACCCTGAACCCTGAAAAATTGAAGTTTGCTCAAAGTCACACAGCTAGACAGTGAATAGCAAAGCCAGGATTCAAATACAAAGTATTCTGTCTCCAGAATCTGGCCCTTAACTTTTTCACAACACTGCTTTCAACACATGGATATACTTTCTGAATCTGTTACCATATAATGACAAAAAGAAGCTCTAAATTTATTAAATATATCAGGTAAATTTATGTCTCATTAACCATAAAAGCAACCATATATGTTTGAAATATAGGAGTAAGTGAATGTGAGAGAGTTGTTTATTCTACAGTCTATGATTGGTGGACCTGTGATTAAACATGGTTTGGGTCCCTCTACCATTGGCTGAGGTGTGCATCCAACTGAACACAACCTCCCAGCATCAGATCTGCTGGCCATGGTTATCGCCACTTTCACAATTCTGAGGTTAGACATGCCCAAACTGTACTTAACTCCATCATTTACTGCTATCAGATGTTAGGCAACTAGCTTACCTTCCGAAGTCTCATTTTTCCATCCCTCTCTTCAAAATGATGTAATGCTATCCAGCTCATAGACTTGTTGTGAGAAATAATAAAGAACCTAACACAATTAATAGTAAACAAACAATAAACATAGGTTCTGACCCCAAGAAACACTTACTCCTCCTCCACCAGATTATGGCACTTGGAGATAAAGATTAACTCAAATCAAAGAGAAGCTCACCCTTTGAACCCTGAGATTTGAACTGCTAGCTGCTGACATACTTCCACAGAAACAGCTCCTGTCCAACTAGAGAAAGCAAGCACTACCCAGAAAACCAGGATCAATAACCCAATGAAGTAGCATATTGTGGTGGTTAACCATCTAATTTGGGAATTGAAACAGCTGAGTTTTCATCTAAGCCATGATTCTAGCTGCTTTATGGCCTTCTGTAAATTACATAATTGATCTAATCCTTGTGTTGTTTTTCTTTTTTTTGTCTGTAAAACAGAATTCCTGTCATGATTATCAAGCTAATATTTCTACAATCCTGGGACATAATAGGTGGTCATGTTGAGTAACCGGGGCTGTATGTCTGCCATTGTCTGTATTCTGCCCACTTTCACCTTGAACAGGGAGCTAGGTTCCCCCTTTGCACCTACAACAAGCACATGCACCTGAATCCCCCATCCTCTCAGGACTGTTGGATGATAGGATGTCCACAGGTGATCTATGCTTGATGAAAGCAGCACGCTGTGTCCCTTCCACATCTGTTTCCAGTCCTCAGCTACCATGAGAACTCCTTCTTCCCCTTCCTATCTTTATAATTCCACTTCCTTTACACCTCCCTCTCTCCAGCTTCTTCTGCATGCCTCCACTCCCTTCCCCTCAGCCTCAAGTCTAATGTTTGGACAAGAAATTATGATCTTGCAAAGAGGCAGCAAAATCTTTCTGTCTCACACTTAGGCTAGACATTTCTTTGAGCATTTTTTTCAGCTTCCACTGTAGACTAAGGGTATTTCTGGGGTACCAATAAGAGAGTAAAGATAAATCAACAGAAAACAAACAGATATATCCCTGCCTCCCACACATATATATAGCTGTAGGGTAAATGCAGCTAATAGCAATAACTTAAGCATATCCTGAGCATACCTTGTATGCTTAAGCATACTTTGTATGGCAGATGCACCTGAATGTGTTTTAAGCTAAGGAATCCAGGAGTAGCCAAGCCAGAGATTCATTCTTTGTCTATGAGGAACATCTGAGCCCCATCCCACCCTGTGAAACACAAGCAATTCCAGGCCAGAGTCTTGGGTTGAATTAAGGTTGCCAGGTGAAGGTTGTTAGGGAAAGGCTACCACCACTGGACTCTCTCCATTGTATGGAAGTCTCCAATAAAATCCCATGACTCATGTACTGGCTCTGGGTCTTTTCTGTCTGTTGAACCTAGTGCCATCTCCACTGGAGTCAACAGGATTTTGGCATGATAATATCCAATCACATATATAAGAGCCTGCTACATGCCAGCTGTAATTCTAAATGCTGGAATATAGTCCCCACCCTCAAAGAGCTTATATTCTTTTTTTTTCCTTTTTGCTCTTTTTTTTTTTTTTTTAAACGACAAGGTATTACTCTGTTTACTCAGACTGGAGTGCAGTTGTATAATCATAGCTCACTGCAGCCTCGAACTTCTGGGCACAAGTGATTCTCCTGCCTCAGCCTTCCAAGTAGCTAGGACTAATGGCATGTTCCATCACACCCAGCTAATTTAAAAAAAAATGTAGAGACAGGTTCTGGTGATATTGCCCAGACTTGTCTTGAACTCCTGGCCTCAAGCAATCCTCCTGTGTCGGCCTCCCAAAGTGTTAGGATTACAGGCAGGAGCCACCAAACCCACCAAGCCACCAAACCCACGAAGAATAGGCAGTAAGCAGGAAAACAATTTAATGCATTTACTTACCCATTGGTTGTTCCTCATTCCTCTTCCCTACCAAAATAAATAATTTAACATGTAGATAACATACAAGTTACTTTTATAGAGATAATATAATATGACCATTTCCCCCAACAAAAAATAACAGCTAATACTTTTACAGTGCTAATTACAGTGCTCAGCACTGTTTTAAGTACTTTATATGCATTAATTTAGTAATTCACAGTGACTCTCTGAAGTAGGTATTATTCTTCACAACTTACATATGAGTAAACTGTAGAGAGTTTATAAGACTTGCCCATGGGACTAATAGATCATGTTCACCAGATCCTGATACTGGCTTGATACTCTGCACCTGGATTTGTGTTGATCTGCTCCAACTCAGATACCACATCTGGCAAAGCAGCAGCAATTGGAGCTGTTTCTTGGTTGGGTTTGCAAGAATTCAGTCATCTTCCAGAATCCATCCGATTTTTGTAGGGCGCAGACTCATGATTTAAATGAAGGCATGATGGAGATGAAGATCTCTGCATCTTTTAGGTCTTTAAGAATGGTTTTAATCTCTGCCATCCTCTCTCCCCTTGATTCTACAATATTATTTTATATTTACTATTTGGCCAGGGTGGAGGGGTGATTTCATAGGCTTCCAAGTGGCCTTCCTCAAGTCAAGGATCAGTGTGTGCCTTCTGCCAATTTTCATGCATGTACAATCCAGTTATACATTTAAGTATCAGGAAAATGACTAGCAAATGAGTTTGTGGATATTGTGAGCTGAATCTGAGTGACAGTTGCATTTATTACCTGCTCCCTAAATACTCCACTCCAACAGGGAGTCCAGGATAATTCTTTAGGTCCATAAGTATCAATGTCAACTCAGATCTATATTTAATAATCCAGTAACCTTCAAAATGTTTGGAGTATTCTTCTATTACCAGTGTAGAGTTATTACCCAAATATGTGGTCTTAGGTCTTTTCAGGGATAAATTAGAAGAAGCTTTAATGGATACAATTGCTATAGGGTATAGAATCCATTCTTGTGAAGTACCCAGACTCTCCTTCAGTCAAGGGGTTGCAGATATGCAAATTGGATCAGATTCAGAAATTGACTTTTTATTGGGGCAGCTTTTCTCTGTCTTTAGACCATTTATCCTTGACTGTATAGATTGAGAAATACTCTTGTTGGACGTCTACATGTCTTTCCCCTACAGATGCCCTATCCTATTACTCATCTCCATAGCTCTTCATGAGCCTGGATCTCATGGTTGCCATTCCAAAATCTTGTTGCTCGTTATGGTAATTAATCCTGTCTTGCATCTGTCAGTTAAATGATACCACTTGGCCTCTATTAGTTTGGCGTTTTCTTATGCCAACTGCTATCAGTGAGATAGAACAGCATCTCCTATGGTCAGCATCTCCTGGAGTAAAGAAGAGAACCACCAGTGAGCTTCTCAGTGGCATGGGCGCCCCACTCACTAGCACATTTCTCATCCCATTTATAAACACAAAGATGCTTCTGCAGAAAAATGTCAGCTGGTGTGTTTTCCAGCCCTATTTAGTATCATTCTCTATAATATGCTTATTTATCTAAGCCTTTTGATCTCTACTTCATGTTCTGCCATGGCAGTTCCGACATTTCTACTTCACTTAGTGTTGACCACTGCTTTTTCTAAGAAAACAGCGTTTGGCATAATCTCCCTGGGTTCTTGCAAAGGCATAAAATCCAGTATCACAGGAGGGTGCTACTCTCATATAATAAAACCTTAAATGTTCTTTCCCAGCCTTTCTAGATTTATGCGCTATTCATGATCATGTAACTAGCGTTTGTCTCTTTTCGTACGTAGCTCTTTTCCTCCCTTAGCAGGCCCAGTACTTTCCCAGCTGCAATATGTTTTAAGTTGATTCTAGTTATCAGTTTGGAGGTCAGGAGGGAGGTTAGGACTGACCAGGGGACGGGAGGAGAGTTGAACATATTACAAGGGCAGAAACTTCTGCATCATCTTCTAGTTGGGCAGGGGACAAAAGTCAGGGGGAAGGATAACAGCTTCTAACAAGGAAGAGTAAGCCACTTCTCCAGGACCACAGGGTTCAAGATGATCTGGGCTTTAAAGAATTTCAAGTGCTTCCGTTTGTCTCAGAGTCTCATTCCTTCCCAACCAGAGCCCTAACTCTAGCATCACAGATTTGCTGGAGGAAGTTTATTATGGAAATGTAGATTGTAACCATACTACCACTGGCCTTGCCGATGACAGTACAAAATTTTGACTCAGTTCTAAGAGCAATAGGAAACTGTCGAATGATTTTATTTGGGTAGGGAGGGAGGCTGTTTTTATTTTTATTTAATTTTTACATATTTAGGGAGTACAAGTGCAGATTTCTTACATGCATACATTGCATCATGATGAAGACTTGGCTTTTAGCGTACTTATCACCTGAACAGTGAACATTGTACTCAATAAGTACTCCTCCAATCCTCACCCTCTTCCCACCCTCCTACCCTTAGTATTCTCTAACATCTATTACTATACTCTGTATGTTCATGTGTAACCATTGTCTAGCTCCCACTTATAAGTGAGAATATGTGATATTTGTCTGTTTCTGAGTTGTTTCACTTAAAATAATAGTTCCATCTATATGGTTGCAAAAGATACAACTCTATTGTTTTCTTAAATGGCTGAGTAGTATTCCATTGTGTATATTTATGACATTTTCTTTTTTTTTTTTATTTAAAATATTTTATTGGTAAAATATGTTGACACAGAGAAACAAAAAAAAGGGACTTGTTGGAAAATGGCACCAACAGGCTTATTTGATGCAGGGTTGCTACAACATTCAGCTTGTAAAAACAATATCTGTAAACTAAAGTGAAAGCCAATAAAATGCGACATACCTATAGATTTTCTAGAATTTGAACAAAATGGTTAAGCAAGGGGACATGGCACTATAGCATCCTATAATGGTCAAGTATAGGAGTTATGAGTGAGGGATTCACAGAAAGGGAGAAACAGTAGTGAATATAAATGTTCTTCTATTTTTTCTTTATCCAGTCATCCACTAATAGACACTTGAGTTGATTCCATATCTTTGCTATTGTGAACAGTGCTGTGATAAGCATCATGCGTGCAGATATCTTTTTTATATAATAATTTCTTTCCCTTTTGGTATATCACTAGTAGCAGGATTGCTGGATTGAATGATAGTTCTATTTTTCATTCTTTGAGAAATCTCCATACTGTTTTCCATAAAGATTATACTAATTTACACATTGCCACCAACAGTATATAAGCATTACCTCTCTCCACAGCCTCACCAACATCTGGCTGGTTTTAGATATTTTAATAATAAAAAATTAAAATCCTGACTAGTGTAAGATTATCTCATTGTGTTTTTCATTTCCATTTCTCTGATTAATGATGTTGAGTATTCTTTCATATGATTGTTGGCTGTGTGTATGCCTTCTGAAAACTGTTAATGTCCTTTGCTCACTTTTTAATGGGTTTGTTTTTTTCTTTTTTGAATTGATCCTTGTAGATTCAGCATATTAGCTCTTTGTCAGATACATAGTTTGCAAATATTTTTTCTCATTCTGTAGGTTGTCTGCTTACTCTATTAATTGTTTCTTTTGCTGTGCAGATGCTTTTTAGTTTAAGTCCCATTTGTCTATTTTTGTTTCTGTCATGTTTCCTTCTGAGAACTTGGTCATAAATTATTTGCCTAAGCCAAAGTCCAGAAGAATTTTTCCTTGGTTTTCCTCTAGTATTTTTATGGTTTCAGGTTTTTATGCATAGGTCTTTAATCCATCTTGAGTTGATCTTTATATATGGTAAGAAGTATGCGTGAGACCAGTTTCATTCTCCTGCATATGGCAATTCAATTTTTCAAGCACCATTTATCGAAAAGGGGGTCCTTTCCACAGTGTATATTCTTGTTGACTTTTCAAAGTTGAGTTGGCTAGAGATATGTGTCTTTATTTCTGAGTTCTCTATTCTGTTCCACTGATCTGTATTTCTATTTTTATCCCATATCTGCTATCCTGGTTACTATAGCCTTGTAGTGTAATTTGAAGCCAGGAAATGTGATGCCTCCAGTTTTGTTCTTTTTGCTTAGGATTGCTTAGGCTATTCAGGCTTTTTTTTGATACTATGTGAATTGTTTTTTCTAACTCTGTGAAAAAATGAAATTGGTATTTTGATGAAAATTGCATTGAATCTATAGATTCCTTTTGGAAATATGGTCATGTTAACAATATTGATTCAATATTGCTTCTTCTAATCCATAAGCATGGGATGTTCTTCCATTGGTTTGTGTCATCTACAATATCTTTCGTCAGTGTTTTGCAGGGTTCCTTGTAGAGATCTTTTACCTTACTACATGTTTTTATTTATTTATTGTAGCTATTGTAATGGGATTTCCTTCTTAATTTGGTCCTTGGCTAGCTTGTTATTGACATATAGAAGCACTACTCATTTCTGTATGTTAATTTTATATTCCAAAACTTTACTGAATTCATTTATCAAACCTAAGTTTTTTGGTGGAGTCTTTCGGTTTTCTAGGTCTAAGATTATATCAGTGAACAGAGATAATCTGACAACCTCTTATCAATTTGCATGCCTTTTTTTTTTTTTCTCTTGTCTGATTGCTCTGGCTAAGACTTCTAATACTATGTTGAATAGGAATGATGTAAGCACTCTTGTCTTGTTTTAGTTCTTGGAATGCTTTCAACTTTTCCTCATTAAATATGATGTTGGCTATGAGTTTGTCACATATGGCCTTTATTATTTTGAGGTATGTTCCTTATACACCTACTTTGTTGAGAATTTTTATCATGAAGGGATGCTGAATTTTATTGAGGGCTTTTTTGTATCTATTGATATAATCATATGGTTTTTAAAATTCTGTTTGTAACATATCAAGTTTATTGGTTTGCATATATCAAACCATTCTTACATCCCTGGGATAAATTTCACCTGATTATGGTGTATTATCTTTTTGCTGTGCTTGTATTTTGTTGAGGATTTTTGCATCTATGTTTGTCAGGGATATTAGTCTGTAATTTTCTCTTTTTGAAAACCGTTGAATAGTTTTAAACAAGAAATAGGAGTGGATCCTTCTAAATAGTGCTACAGTATGAGTAATACATTGGAGAGAGCCAGAGTAACTGAAGACAGAGCAATTAAGAAATCCTAACATAAATCCAGGATGTAGGTGAGGCCAGCTTAAGCTAGGGTAGTGACATTAATATAGAGAAAAAAATAAACACTTTTAAGAGATATTTGGTAGGTAAGATTTGCAAGACTTGATGACGACTTGTTATAGAAAGTAAGGGATGAGAAGTAAGCCAAGAATGATGCCGAGATTTCTGGCTTGCCTAACTGATGAAGGAGGGTGTCACACCAAATATGAAACAATAGAAAAATACTGATGTGGGAAAGGAGAGAGGTTATGTGTTTACTTTTAGACAGATTAATTTTAAGTTGTGTTTGAGAAATAACAAATTGTCCATTGGATAAACATGTTTAGAGCACAGAAGACTGATCTTAGCTGGAAATGAAAATTTGAGCACCATCTGCTTACTGATAGTAATGTAAGACATGTGCATTAAAACAAAATGTAGATTGAGAGGAGGAGAAAGCTGGGAGCAAGTCTTAAAGAACTCCACAATTTGTTAACCTATAGAACAAAACGAACTGCAGAGAGACAGAAAAAGCCAGAGGAAAAATGAGGAAAACCAGGAGTTTGTTCAGGCTCTGAAACTATGGAAATAAAATATTCCAGAAAGGAGAATCAACAGTATCAAAGTTGCTAAAAGGTCAAGTTAGGTAAGAACTGAATATATCCTTTAGATTAGAGATATGTACCACATTGATGATTATAATGATTGTTGATTTTGGTGGAGTTACAGAATGGAAGCCAGATTAAAGTAGGTTTAGAAGTAGATGGACCACAGACAAATGTCACTTCATATCCACTAGGATGGCTAATATCAAAAGACAAATAATAATTTGTGTTGACAAGAATGTAGAGAAATTGGAACCTTTATGTATTGCTGGTGGGATTGTAAAAAAAATTGCAACTACTCTACACTTTGGTAGTTCTTCAAAATTTAGTTGTCATATGACTCAGCAATTCTACTCGTAGGAATATACCCAAGAGAAGTGAACACATAGGTCCACACAAAATTCAATTAAAAGGCACAGACTGGCAAGTTGGATAAAGAGTCAAGACCCATCAGTGTGCTGTATTCAGGAGACTCATCTCACATACAAAGACACATACAGGCTCAAAATAAAGGGATGGAGGAAGATTTACCAAGCAAATGGAAAGCAAACAAAAGGCAGGGGTTGCAATCCTGGTGTCTGATAAAACAGACTTTAAACCAACAAAGATCAAAATAGCCAAAGAAGGGCATTACATAATGATAAAAGGATCAATGCAACAAGAAGACCTAACTATCCTAAATGTATATGCACCCAATACAGAAGCACCCAGATTCATAAAGTTCTTCGAGACCTACAAACAGACTTACACTCACACACAATAATAGTGGGAGATTTTAACACCCCACTGTCAACATTAGATTAAAGATGAGAAAATTAACAAGGATGTTTAGGACTTGAACTCAGCTCTGGTCCAAGTGGACCTAATAGACATCTACAGAACTCTCCACCCCAAATCAACAGAATATACATTCTTCTCAGCATACATTCTAAAACTGACCACATAATTGGAAGTAAAACACTCCTCAGCAAATGCAAAAGAATGGAAATCATAACAAATAGTCTCTCAGGCCACAGTGCAATCAAACTACAACTCAGGATTAAGAAACACATTCAAAACTGCACAACTACATGGAAACTGAACAATCTGCTTCTGAATGACTACTGGGTAAACAATTAAATTAAAACCCAAATAAATACGTTCTTTGAAACCAATGAGAACAAAGACAAGACACACCAGAATCTCTGGGATTCAGTTAAAGCAGTGTTTAGAGGGAAATTTATAGCACTACATGCCCACAGGAAAATGCAAGAAAGATCTAATATTGACACCCTAACATCACAATTAAAAGAACTAGAAAAGCAAGAGCAAACAAATTCAACAGTTAGCAGAAGACAAGAAATAACTAAGATCAGAGCAGAACAGAAGAAGACAGAGACATGAAAAAATGTTCAAAAAATCAGTCAATCCAGAGCTGGTTTTTGAAAAGATTAACAAAATAGATAGACCATTAGCCAGACTAAGAAAGAAAAGACATAAAAATCAAGCAGACAAAATAAATAACGATAAAGGGAGTATCACCACTGATCCCACAGAAATGCAAACTACCATCAGAGAATACTATAAACATCTCTATGAAAATAAACTAGAAAATCTAGAAGAAATAGATAAATTCCTGGACACATACACCCTCCCAAGATGAAACAAGGAAGAAGTCAAATCCCTAAATAGGCCAATAACAAGTTCTGAAATTGAGACAGTAATTAATAGCCTACCAACCTAAAAAAAGCCCAGGACAAGATGAATTTACAGCCAAATTCTACCACAGGTGCAAAGAGGAGCTGATACCATTCCTTCTGAAAATATTCCAAACAATAGAATAAAAGGAACTCCTCCCTAACTCATTTTATGAGGCCAACATCATCCTCATACCAAAATCTGGCAGACACAAGAAAATTTCAGGCCAATATCCTGATGAACATCAATGCAAAAATCCTCAATAAAATCCTGGCAAACCAAATCCAGCAGCAAATTAAAAAGCTTATCCACCACAATCAAGTCAGCTTCATCACTGGGATGCAAGCTGGTTCAATATACGTAAATCAATAAATGTAATCCATCACATAAACAGAACCAATGACAAAAAAATTGATTATCTCAATAGATGTAGAAAATAACTTCAATTAAATTCACACCCCTTCATGCTAAAAACTCTCAATAAAATAGATATTGATAGAATATATCTCAAAATAATAAGAGCTATTTATGACAAACCAACAGGCAATATCATACTCATGGGCAAAAACTGGAAGCATTCACTCTGAAAACCAACACATGACAAGAATGCCCTTTCTCACCACTCCTATTCAACATAGTACTGGAAGTTCTGGTCAGGGCAATCAGGCAAAAGAAAGAAACAAAGGGTATCAAAATACGAAGAGAGGAAGTCAAATTGTCTCTGTTCACAGATGACATGACTGCATATTTAGAAAACCCTATCATCTCAGACCAAAATCTCCTTAAGCTGATAAGCAACTTTAGCAAAGTCTCAGGAAACAAACTCAATGTGCAAAAATCACAAGCATTTCTATATACCTATAATAGACAAATAGAGAACCAAATCATGAGTGAACTTCCATTTGCAATTGCTACAAAGAGAATAAAATACCTAGGAATACAACTTACAAGGGATGTGAAGGACCTCTTCAAGGAGAACTACAAACCACTACTCAAGGAAATCAGAGAGGACACAAACAAATGGAAAAACATTCCATGCTCATGAACAGGAAGAATCAATATCATAAAAATGGCCATACTCCCCAAAGTAATTTATAGATTCAGTGCTATCCCCATCAAGCTGCCACTGACTTTCTTCACAGAATTAGAAAAAACTACTTTAAATTTCATATGGAACCAAAAAATAGCCTGTATAGCCAAGACAATCCTAAGCAAAAAGTACGAAGCTGGAGGCATTATGCTACGTGACTTCAAACTATACTACAAGGCTACAGTAACCAAAACAGCATGGTACTGGTACCAAAACAGATATATTGACCAATGGAACAGAACAAAGGCCTCAGAAATAATGTCACACATCTACAACCAACTGATCTTTGACAAATCTGACAAAAATAATCCATGGAGAAAGAATTCCCTATTTAATAAATGATGCTGGGAAAACTGGTTAGCCATATGTATAAAACTGAAACTGGACCCCTTCATTATACATTATACAAAAATTAACTCAAGATGGGTTAAAGGCTTAAACGTAAGACCTAAAAGCATAAAAACCCTAGAAGAAAACCTAGGTAATACCATTCAGGACATAGGCATAGGCAAAGATTTCATGACTAAAACACCAAAAGCAATGGCAACAAAAGCCAAAATTGACTACTGGGATCGAATTAAACTAAAGAAGCCTTCTGCACAGCAAAAGAAACTACCATCAGAGTGAACAGCCAACCTACAGGATGGGAGAAAATTTTTGCAATCTATCCATCTGACAAAGGGCTAATAATCTAGAATCTACAAGGAACTTAAAGAAATTTATAAGGGAAAAAAAAAAACATCAAAATGTGGGCAAAGGACATGAACAGACACTTCTCAAAAGAAGACATTTATGTGGCCAACAAACATATGAAAAAAAGCTTATCATAACTGGTCAGTAGAGAAATGCAAATCAAAACCACAATGAGATACCGCCTCACGCTAGTTAGAATGGCAATCATTAAAAAGGCAGAAGACAACAGATGCTGGAGAGGGTGTGGAGAAATAGGAATGCTTTTACGCTGTTGGTGGGAGTGTAAATTAGTTCAACCATTATGGAAGACAGTGTGGTGATTCCTCAAGGATCTAGAAAAAGAAATACCATTTGACCCAGCAACCCTATTACTGGGTATATACTCAAAGGATTGTAACTCATTCTACTATGAAGACACATGCACCGTATGTTTATTGCAGCACTGTCCACAATAGCAAAGACTTGGAACCAACTGAAATGCTCCTCAATGATGACATTGGATAAAGAAAATGTGGCACATATGCACCATGGAATACTATGTAGCCATATAAAAGAATGAGTTCATGTCCATTGCAGGGACATGGATGAAGCTGGAAACCATCATTCTCAGCAAACTAATGCAGGAACAGAAAACCAAACACTGCATGTCTCAATCATAAGTGGGAGTTGAACAATGAGAACACATGGACACAGGGAGGGGAACACCACACACGGAGTCCTCTCAGGGGCTGGGGTCTTGTGGAGGGATAGCATTAGGAGAAATACCTAATGTAGATGACCAGGCGATGGAGGCATCACACAACCACCATAGCACGTGTATATCTATGTAACAAACCTGCATGTTCTGGACATGTATCCCGTAACATAAAGTATAATTTAAGAAAAAAAAGTAAGAACAAAAAGAAAACTCTGTACAAACTAGAAATAGGGGGGAACTTCCTGAAGTTGATAAAGAGCATGTAATACACACCAATAAAAGCTATATTTAAATGAATAAATGAATAAAATTAGTTGATAAATGAATAAAAATTAGTATTCTCAATAACTGTAAATTTAATAATTGGGAGATATTAATGACTTTTTATGCTTTATTACCAATGACATTTTCAGGAGTTCAATCTAAACACTAATATGTGGAGGCATTATTGTTTAAGCTAGTAACTGTATGAGAAGTTCATATTGAGAAGGGGGTTATTAATGGAACAGAAAAAAAATATTTTACTTGTACATAGTAGTCCGATCAGTGAACATTTTAGGAAACTTGTTGTTCTATAGTCACATAAACAAGCTCAGTAGTCAGGTTGCCCAGGTTCAAATTTCAGCTGCGCCATTCACTGGTCATATAACTTCAGGCAGGCTACTCTACTTATTTAACTGCAAAATGGGTGTAATAGTACCTAATCACAAAGTTATTGTGAGTGTTAGATTAGAAAACTCAGATACAGCAACTAACATGGTGTGTGTCATTTGTCAGGAACTCAATAAATGTTAGCTACTGTCATTGTACTATTGACAGTGATATTGATCATTGATATAGAAGTTACTACTCATTTGTTTTGTTGTATGTGGAACTTTATTTTTTTGAGACAGGGTCTCTCACTCTATTGCACAGGCTGGAGAGCAGTGGTGTGACCACAGCTCACTGCAGCCTTGACCTCCCAGGCTCAACTGATCCTCTGACCTCAGCCTCCTAAAGTGCTAGGATTACAGGCATGAGTCACTGCACTTGTCCTATATGTGGAACTTTTTTATTAGATGTTATTAGAAATACTTCTTTTAATGGTAATGTCCATATAGCAATAAACTTTTTAAAATAAAAATTAAAAGCCTAATTTTCTGATCAAATTTCCATTTTTTCCAGTTTTCCCACTTAGGTGAATAATGTGCAATGATCTTAATGGAAAATCAAGACATTAACATCTTGCTGAGTATTTGAAAGATAGTGCTAAAAATTCATTTTACTGAGTAAATTTGAGTTTACTCTTGGTTTACTGCAGAAATGCAACAACATAGACCAAAACTAAACGAGATAAATCAGAACCTTAATATGTTTTTAAATTCTTAAGTATTATAGTGTTTGTGCTGCTGATATATCTATCATCTCATTTTTATTGTTATTTATTGGTTTTTGGTTTTTTTGTGTGTGTTTTTATTTTATTTTATTTTACTGTTTTCAGACAGTCTCCCTCTGTTACCCAGGCTAGAATGCAATGGTGTGATCTCAGCTCACAGCAACCTCCACTTCCCAGGCTCAGGTGATCTTCCTGCCTCAGCCTCCCAGTAGCTGGGACTAAGGCATGACCCCCCCAACCACACCCAGCTAATTTTTGTATTTTTTGTAGAGACAAGGTTACACCATGTTTCCCAGGCTGGTCTCAAACTCCTGGGATCAAGTGATCTGCCCACCTTGGCCTCCCAAAGTGCTGGGATTACAGGTGTGAGCCACTGTGCCCAGGCTCATTTCATTTTTAAATTATCACAGTATTATATCATTAGTTAAAAGTAATTCCCATGGGCTGGGTGTGGTGGCCCTCACCTGTAATCCCAGCTCTTTGGGAGGCTGAGGCAAGAGGATTGCTTGAAGCTAAGTATTTGAAACCAGTCTGGCCAACTTAGTGAGAACCCATCCCTATAAAAATAAAAAATAAATAAAAATTGTTTAAAAATTAGCATGATTTAGAAAATTACATTATTTATAAGGTGTAAATAATGTTCCATATAGCATTGTTTCCCAGAAATCCATTTAACACATTTTTTTGTTCTTTAAGGATTCATTCTTTACCTGCCTCATATCTTCATGACCATAAGATATGTTTTCATTAAAATTTTACTACTGTTAGTTTAACGAATATCTACAGTCTCTGAGGGAAAAATTCCATACTGTAAATCATTGTTTCTCAAACTGCTTTTTGGAAGTTTTTCAGGGATCTGAAAGTTCTCTATGGATTCTTTTTTAGTGTCATATGTTTACTCGTGTAAAATAATATAATTTCAAAAGAGACTCGGGGTTATTTGAATGATCTTATAACTGAATACTACCACTCAGATTTTCTGCCTGGGTTTGTGCATATATTTACGATTACACTGTCAGCAAGGAGTACTGCTTTGTCATTGCCTAATGAGAAAGGAATGGAAATGTACTGAATACCGAAATGATGAATCCAGGCCAAGTGAAGACAAAAATGGCATCATGGCAGGTTGTACAAAGATTTCCTTATTATCCAACCTTTTAAAAAGTGGTAAAATTGAGCCATTATAAGATTTTATAGGTACATCAAACCCAAAGGAGTCTATGCTATAATAGTATTCATAACAAGCAACAATTTCCTTTCAGCCACATATATATTACATTAAATAAATGTCCCTAGTTTACATTTTACTGGTTTGTAGTTTTGTACATTTGTGTTCATTTTATGGTCATATAGCAAACATAAGCATTGGAAGTTTAAACCTAACTTAATATTTATAGATATTTGAACAATACTATAACAAAAACAGTCAAAACTGAGCAGTCTTTAGAACATTTTTTGAAATGCTATTATAAAACATTCTAATTTCTATAGCTGCATACTTTTTCATTATTTCATTTGGATTGTATTTTAAAATGTCTTTTTAAATCTATTTTTTCTACTGCTTATTATATGTCAAGCACTGTTCTAATTGCTTTTCGTGTATTAATTTATTTATTTATCACAATACCATCCTTGGAGGGAAGCTAATACCATTGCGTAGATGAAGAATCTGAACTATTGTAAAAATAAGTATTCTCAGCAAATTGACACAAGAACAGAAAACCAAACACCGCATGTTCTCACTCATAGGTGGGTGTTGAACAATGAGAACACATGGACACAGCAAGGGGAACATCACACAGCAGGACCTGTCAGAGAGTGGGGGGTTAGAAGAGGAATAGTAGGGGGTCAGAGAATAAGAAAGGGATAGCATTAGGAGAAATACCAAATGTAGATGACGGGGTGATGGATGCAGCAAACCACCATGGCACATGTGTACCTATATAACAAACCTGCACGCTCTGCACATGCACCCCAGAACTTAAAGTATAATAATAAAAAATAAAATAAAAAATATATAAAAATAAAATAAGTAACAACAATAAAAAAGAATAAGTCTGCCCAAGGTAGGTCAACCAACAACTAAGTGGCAGAGTACACATTCAAATCCAGATATTCTGTCTCCAAGGCACATATGCTTAACCTCTAAAGTATACTTTCCCTATCATTTATATGACATTTATGATCTATAATTCCCCTGAAGTTATTCAAATACTGAAAATGACTTTCTCTAAATCTTATCCTTTGTGGTTTTTAAGGTAAAAGAATGTTTGATTGTTCCTTTAAAAACTCTATTAGTCTTAGTTTTCACGAATAATTTTTCTCCAGCTTCCTAACATTTCCTAAAATTGTTCCCTGGAAGTAAAAGTACTGCTTCTTTTCTGTAATGACCACTTATTTGAGTATTTCCTTGCTCCAACAATGTCTACCCATCGTGTTCTCGGATGTTGCCCAAACCACTCTGAAGACAAAGTTAATTTTAAGGGGATTTCAGAGTCAATCATATTAACAGTTTAATTAAAATTGGGATAGAATGGAGGGAAAGTGTAAGCACTGAGTATATTAGATACCTAATGTGTTAACAGCTCTTTCAGAATTTGTCTAGCAGGCTTTCCAGTTTTTGCCCCTTCAAAAAAGATACCTAATAAATACACACTTTTATAAATTTTCATTGGTTTGGAAAAATTTATAGTAACAAGTAAATTCAAAATCATTGCAGTGAAGACTCATGGAGGCATGTAGCTAATATGGCAACTGTGTCAGTCAGGATCACATTAGGAAATGGAAATCACACCCAAATTAGGCATTTTCTCTTAATCAAGGGATTCCTTCCAAGGGAGTGGGTGGGGTCTAGGGAAATTGCACCCCTAGTACTAACAGGACAGTATCTTTACCATTCTAAGCCTGAAGGGCATGAAAGGGAAGAGTCATGAGAAACAAAAGGATAGAGTCCCGTGGAGGGAGCCACCTGACTGAAGTCACAACCTTTGGTAGAAAGAACCAACCAGCCAATGGAGACTCCCTCAGGGAGATGGTAAGGAAATAAAACACCTGCCGTTTCTCTCCTCCTTTCCTTCAGCTCTTGCTGGGACTCACACTGGCAACCCAAACCAGCAGCCAGAGGCCAACGTGGCTCACTGAAGTAGCACATACTTCCAAAGCTCCTGGGGAGCATAAAGAACAGCAGATGGGGGATTGGAGAGGCAAGCAGAAAATATCTAGGATCAGCACTATGGTTGCTGTTTGTATTTTATGTTTAATCATCGACCCAAGCTGCTTTATCACTAAATAGTTTTTTCCCCACCTAAAGGGCTCTGTACCTAGAAATATTCCTTCATTTCACATAGCAGAGAAACTTCTTTTTCACTAATTCCTTATGTACCCCAGTCACCCTTCCAGTGAAAGTTTCCAGGCCACCCTACCTAAAATTGTAAACCCTCAGTATGTTTTATTCCCTTCTATTCTATTCATTTCTGCATCCCTGGTGCTTAGGATAGGCCTGGCACAAAGAGATTTCCCAAATGTTTTAGTAATTAATTGTAATTAATTAGTAATTAATTGCTTACTAGCTGTGTGACCTTGGAAAAGCTACTTAACCTCTCTGTGCATCAATTTTCTCATCTTAAAAGTAGGAATAATTAATAACTATCCCATAGGTTGGTGATGAGGATTAAATGAATTAAAATGTGGAAAGTGGTTAGAATAGTGCCTGACAAAACAAAAACACATGAATGTTAGCAACTGTTTTACTGAAAACTCTTGAATTCTAATTTTTTATTTATGTTTTAGGATAAAGTATTAGTGGTTAATTTGTCTCAAAGAAAATGAAAACTTAAGTTGTACCAACTCTAATCTTTTTCTTCCTGATAGTTTAGTTGTATCTAACTTTAAACCAATAAACCAATTTGATTTATGCATTTTTGGATGTGCATACAAATTTGTAATTTTTTTTTTGCCAAGGTTGAAACTAATAAGTAAAGCACACAGTAAAAATGTCTGTCTTTCTCTTTCTTTACAGGCATACTGAAAGCAGAAATTTGTCAAGTAGAATCAGTATATAGCAATTATAATTGTTTAAGCAAATTTCATTTTTGATAACGCTCTCTTCCACTATTTAAAAGCAAGTGATGATGACCATACTGTTATACGTTTTCCTTTATTTACTTTTGCTTAGAATTAAACTTTCTTTATGCTAAAAAATAAACCATAAAATTTGGGATGCAATTCAAAAAATAGTTTTACAGAAATTATCTAATTTTCTCAGCAAAAAAAAAGTAGCATTAGCCAAACTTAATACAGGCTAACATTCAAGAATTAAAAGTTTTAACCACTCAAGGACTCTTAAGAAATTTAATATGGAGACTATGCTTATTTTAATGCTGAGGTCTTACCTTTTTGTCTTCTGTATGAACAACTTACAGATAATTAACATACATGAACTAAGAAAAGCACAAATAAATTATCTATTTTTCAATTGTTCAATAATTTTTCCTGCTGAATTATATGTATCTATAAAAGCTGACTTGTTATCCTGAACTATTAATAATAAAATGCATTCTTTAATTAAATGAGTTATTTGATTATTATCAGCCAAGGAAAACAAAACAGCTATTAAGCTAAAATTACTATTTTATAAAGCATTATTGTTCTTAGAAGTATTCGTGTGAATATGTACACTTCAATGGAGTGAATCTTCTTGCAGAAAGATGAATTGACCAAAAATTTTACATTATTTCTGATATTCATTCAAAAAAATTCATTTGAAATAGCTGCAGATTTACAAAATTTCTGAAGACAGAATAATCATCATTTTTAAAATCCAGGAACCCACTCAATGTTCATTCTTTTGACTATGAGAAATTTACAACTACTTAACATCTTATTGTGGGTTTCTTTTTCTGTCCTTTCTTTTTATTCTTTTTTAATCCCTTTTTTTGGCAGACATAATTACAACTAATAAAACAAACTGACAAAATTATTATTATAATAACGTTTTTAAGGACTTTCTCTAATAGCCTATTTTTATTTCTTCTAATCCTACAACTCTTTCTCAAATTTATTGTCACTCTAGAAACATTAAGAACCATTAATTGAATCAGGACATTCATGATACTCCTAAAGCACTTTGAACCGTTATGTAGGGTTTCTATCAATTTTGTCCAATTTAAGGCTGCCTTAAGATGACTCTTCATGCATGCAAGCA
The DNA here is from genome assembly GCF_001604975.1 of Cebus imitator. NCBI lineage: Eukaryota > Metazoa > Chordata > Mammalia > Primates > Cebidae > Cebus > Cebus imitator. Next base: position 548,530 of record NW_016107471.1, on the reverse strand, counting down.
TTCATCCATTTAAAGCACTGCTCTAGGTATGGGAGGGATATCTGCAATGAATATGATAGACATCTTACCTCCTATGCTCACCTACATACCTTATTCCTTCCTTGCTGGCTCAATGAAAATGATCATAATCACCATTTATTGAGCACTTATAAGGTAAATTCACTGTTGTGATGTGTGCTTAACAGAATTATCTATTTAATTCTCACAAGCTAACCTGGTTAAGAGACAGTTCAGTGCACTCCAGCTCATCTCCTGGCTCTGCCATTTACTAGCTGTGTTCCTTGGGCAAGTAATCTCACCTTCCGGGACCTCCATTCTTTATCCATAAAATTGAAATAATAATAGTTATCTTCTGTTTGTAAATCAGGGAGAATCATACCTAGCACAGGGATTCTTGTGAATATTGAATTAGTTGTGTAAATAAAGTGCTTAGAATAGTTCCTGGCTTGGTAAACGTGAGCCATTATTATAGGTGTTGTTTTATCAATTAAAATACTGATACATTTTAGTAACCAAGCAACCAAGAGCATTGGACTAGGATCTCTAAACCCAGGTCTCACTCCATGAATGTCCAAGTGAGGTGTTAACTGTACCAACTACCAATTTACAACAGATTTCGCCCTTCCAGAAAAATAAAAATATAAAAAGAAAAAAATATTGCTCTCTGAATGAAGCTAAAGAAGCTCTCTAACAGTCAAGTTTGCTTGAATATAATAGTGAAGGGAAATATTAAAGATTTTCAAATACTTATTGAAAGAAAAAGAGGGAAGAAAAATGACAGAGCATTTAGAGTTATAGCAGATGTGAACAATATGGTAGCAGGAAATTCCTCTTATTTGCTATTTAATCATCCTTCATAGCATATGTATTATTAGACACCTATCACAACATGCAAAAAGAAAAGAGAAAACTTGCTGGGATTGAACATCAGGCACAAGTAATTCAAACTAGACTAAGAAAGCGTCATCAAAGCATAACTTTTGCTTTTTTGCCAGTTCTGGCTGTCTTGAGCCAGTATTTTCACATTTAAAGAATATTAATCAGTCACATTTAAAATCGATTTATGAGATTTCTTATTTTTTACCAGTTTGTGGATCACAGTAAATGTGAGTAATTATGCTCAGTTGTAAAAGGTAGAAAGTGATTTCACTTCAAGTCATATTTTCCACATTACTTCTGTAGAAAAATAATTTACGGAACTCTGAATGTCAGCCACCACTGTATTATACTACAATGCCCCTATATTAAATAAAGCATTCATTCTCAACAAAGATTTTTTTCTAACGGTTTGAAGATCATAATCTGTGTATTTCCAGAGCATGTGCTAATAAACTGCTTAATATTATATATATTTAGAAAACAGTATTTCATGGAGGAAGAACAAAATATAGATTATTTTGTTCTCTTCATTGACAAGCATTAACAGTGGGAATGGATGACAGGGTAAGTATTATCCCCAGTTGATAAGATGGTAGAAAAGATAGCTAGAGCGTATGAGTGTTATAATCAAGAAGTAAATATAAGTCAGCCAAACACATGAGGACATTATTTGGAGCCTTTTTGCTTGCATATGTTCACATAACATTTCAGCTGGGTAATGCAAGACTTTAACTTATGCATATCTGTGGGATAGAGGAATCTCTCAAAGAATGAAGAGAGACATTATTCAAAAGTGTACAGTGGAAAATTGGTCCTCACAATGGGCTTCCTTTACAGAAAACCACTGGGTTGGCAGTATGTATTCTATCATGCATGGTTTTCTAGGGTTTGAGTCAGCTGGTCCAAGCAGGAATAACAATTAGAGCACTGTGCAACAGTAATTGCTTGCTATAGCAATATTGAAGCAAAGTCGTGTGTCTCCCTCCCACCCTAGGAAAAAAATTTTAACAAAAGAATGTGACTATGACATCTTTGACTACCATGTCAATGTTCATGAACAATGTTTCAGCATAGATAATGAAAGGCAGCCACATAAAGAGCAACTTAACAATGTAAGAACTTCTAACAGATGTGCCCATGGCATTTGGATAAAGGAAAAAGAAAATAAAACATACTTGAAAAGAATTTTACTCCAGTCAAGATTCTATTTTTGGAGTAAATGAAGGAGTAAAAATTTTGATCAATATAATAATAAATGTTGAATATGAAATGAATAAAAGTATCCTCTATACATATAAAAGTAAATTCTGGATGAAGAGCACAGGTGGGAGACATAATAAAAAAGAGAAACCTTGTTATTCCACTGAGGAGATAATGGGTTTATTCTGTGTATATAATATCTAAAGTATTCAATCCTTAGGACAAAATCAATTATGAAAATCATTTGGCAGCATCTTCTAAAACCAATATAGGCATGACTCATGACCCAGCAACTCCACTCATACAATGTCCATATAAAATGTGTACAAGAATATTCGTAGCACTATTTGCAGCAGAAAAAATACAGGAAACAACCCAAACATCAATTCAAGAACAGAATGGATAAATGGTGGTATATCTACACAATGATGTCCTAAAATATAATAACAACAAATGAGCTTTTCTTTTCACCACTAAACGAATTAATCTTACATATATGCTGTATGATTCTATGATCCTATTCGTATAAAGTTGAAAACAGGCAAAGTTAATCTGCAGTGTTAGGATCTGAATATTGATTGCTCTTTTGTGAAGTGCCGTGATGATATTAGGGGGTTTCTGGAGAGCTGAGAACATTCTGCTCCTCCATCTGCATACAGGCTATACAAGTGTGTTTGCTTTGTGAATGTTCATCAGGTTCTTTATTTAGCATTTGTCCACTTTTCTGTTTGTAAATCATATTTTCACTACTTAAAGTCATATAAAGCAGACTCTGGATTCCAGCCTGACTCCATGTCTTACTAGCTGCAAAACCGTCAGTAAATTAAATAACCTTTCTTAGCCTTAACTTTCCAATTTGTAAACATAGATAATTATAGCACCTACCTCAAAGAGTTATTATAATTACATAAGCCAACGAGCAGGGCACAACATCAGCGTTCAATAAATGTGAGTTATTATTATTAGTTAGTGCAAGTCATAAGACAGAATAAGTTTCACTGGTGAGCTGTAAAATAAAAAACCTGAAAGCTAGAGTGGAAAGGTCACCTGAGAGAAGGCTCATGGCAATTCACATAAGGAAGAAGACCATTTCAAAGCAAAGGCCATTAACAATGTCAAGTGCTGAAGAGGTGCCAATGAGGTTCAGAAAAAAAGATCTGGCAGTGTAGAAGCCATTGGTGAGCTTTGCTGAGCAGATCAATTTGAGTTAGGGGCAGAAGTCAAGCTGAAGCAAGTTAAGGTGTGAATGAGAAGTGAGGAAATCGAGATATTTTTCAAGAGATTGATAATGCGGAAGAAAAGCAGATTGACAAAGCAAGATCCACAAGGAGGTGAAGGAAAAGAAAACCAAAACGCAAGGTAGAGTTGTCTTGAGAAGGGAGAAGAACGTGTCTTCTTGTGTGCCTGGAAGAAGAGAGGATGAGTGCAGATGCTGAGCCATCAGTAGGCAGGTAGAAAGGATTTTGCAGGGCACTCTTAAAAGACGGTTTCAGTTTTCTCAGGGAAGAAAAAGGCAGCATCGTCTACTAAGAGTGAAGACAGACTTGGCAGGATAGAGGGCATAATGAGATTTTTATAAAATAGAAAAATGCTGAGGGAATGGGAGAGACCCTAACCAGAAAACAAAACATATTGCCAATGTCTGCCCTCCATGTTCCTTGCAGCATTGTTCATAATGGCCAAGATATGGAATCAATCTAGGACGAATCAATCAATGGATGAATGAATACAGAAAATGTGGTTATGTGTACACAATACGATTCAGCTTTAAGAAAGAAGGAATCCTGTCATTTTCAACAGCATGGATGAACCTGACGGATATTATGATAAGTGAAATCAATCAGGCACAAGAGGTACAAATGCCACATGATCTCCCTTATATGTGGAATCTAAGAAAATTGAACTTACAGAAGTAGACAAGCAAACAGTGGAATGGTGGTTGCCAGTGGCTGGGAAAGGTGAGGTGATTGTGGAGATGCCAGTCAAAGAATAAAACTTCAGATGGGAGGAATACACTCAAGAAATATATTGTACAATATGGTGACTATAGTTAATAACAATGTATTATATTCTTAAAAATTGCTGGGGGTAGATTTTAAGTGTTCCCACTACAAAAAAAATAAGGTAATGAATATGTTAATTAACTTAATTAACCATTAGCATTAGTGTACAAATTTTAAAACATCTTCTTCTACACGATAAATATACACAATTTTTCTCTGTCAATTAAAAATAGGTATATAAATAAATAAATATTGTCAAGCATTTTTGAGGTCCCAGCTGTGCTGTGAACTGTGACTGTGTCATAGCACCAACCTACAAGCTTATGTGATCTCCAGCAGAACTTTGCATCTCTGAGCTATTCTTTTTTGCGTGGAGCAGGGGACAGAGTCTCGCTCTGTCGCCCAGGCTAGAGTACAGTGGTGCGATCTCAACTGACTGCAACCTCCACCTCCCGGGATCAAGCAATTCTCTGCCTCAGCCTTCAGAGTAGCTGGGACTACAGGTGCCAGCTACCACACCTAGCTAAGTTTTGTATTTTTAGTAGAGACGAGGTTTCACCATATTGGCCAGGCTGGTCTTGAACTCCTGACATTGTGATCCACCCACCTCCCAAAGTGCTAGGATTACAGCACTTGGTAATTTGGGCTGAGTCACCATGCCAGGCCTGAGCTATTCTTATAACACTTTTTATAAGTATTTTTAAGATCCAGGTGTCGAGATCAGACAGACGGCTAGACTGATCTGGGATACGTTTTTTGCACCTTTGGTGCAAAGAAAGGATTCATAACTTCATATGATAGAAATCCAACTCAATCCAGCTTAAACACACAAGAAAATTGATTGGGCTACATAATAGGAAATTTCCACATGTAGCTGATTCCAAAAAGTTAACTTTTGTCATTGGCAATCTGTCTTCATTTCTTGACTCGGCTTTCTTTTTCAGGCAAGTCCTTCCTTATCTGTGGCAAAGGAGTACACTTGAATCTTAATCCATCGTTACAATAGCTATTCCTCGCCCCACCCCTCTACCCCCAAGAAGCAGAACACATCTTTCTCACTATCTTCAGTACAATAATGACTGATGATGCCTTCTCAGATCACAGACTTTTCGCTAAGTCAGTCATTGTGCCCAGAAAATAGAGTACTCTGATTGGCCACTCCTGGGCTGGTAGGTGGGGTCAGTCTCACTCAAACCACAGGAAAGGACTAACAGTGTAGAAGGGGTTCTGTCCAAAGGGAAGAGATGTGGAGCTGGTAAAACGGATAAAAAAGAAAAGCTCAAAAGCATATCATTTGTCCTCATTCATTTTACTTTCCAATAGCTCCTTTGCATTCATTCAGATTAAACATTCTCATTTAATACTCAGGCCTGACCTTATACTTTTTATAGTTTTTAATACCCAAACTTAACCTTACACTGTTCACTTTCTTATCTACATATCCCCATCATTTTATTTCTGGTTTCACATCCTCTGTTCATTTAAACTGATATCATTATTAGTCTTCATCTTTCTCAGATAATTTAGTGATCAAGATTGTTTCAATACTTAAAAAGCAAGGCTGTTTTAAGATTTCAATAAATTCAATTGTATTAATGTATTAATCATTCTCAAAATGGTGGTGAAGAGGGCATCTAACTTCATTTTCAAAATGTCTCACATGTAAGATATAACATAAAGTAAAATATGCAGCTATCCTAGATTCAGTTTATTATTCCATACATGTTTTAGCAAATGTTTATTGGCAATCTAAATGGAACTGACATTGATCTTAGGGGTTAATACACATTGGACCTTGGTACCTTCTGCTTAGCACTCTTTAATGTTTTCTGTTGTTCTGAAGGAAAAGACCAAACACCTTAACATGACACACAGAGCTCAGTCTGGTCCAGTCCCTGGTACCCCCTTTCTTGTCATACCCTCCCATGAGCCCTCTCCACTGCAGCCTTGCTGGCCTTCCTTCAATTCTCCCTACATGCCAGACAACCTCTCTTCACAGAGATAGCACATAGGCTTTCATCTTTGCCAGGCAATTCTTTTTCCCCTATCCTGCTCAAAGTTCCCATTTTAAGAGAAGCCCTCCCTCACCTGTTTGATCACATCAACCTACCCATTAGATTGATTTTTTTATCTTCAAATCACTGCACTAAGCAATTCTCCTTGATATGCCTTGCCACTGCTGTGGCTTTACAGTTGTTTGTGTGATTACTTACTTATAGCCTGTCATACTCACTGCATTATAAATGCCAAGGCAAGGACTGTGTCTAAGTTTTGCTCACTGTTGTAGCCCTAATACCCAGCACATTGCCTTGCACATTGCGGGTGCCCAATAAAATGATTATTATATTGAACAAATTGATTTATTCTTGACATAAAAAAGAAACTATTTTTGGTGGCTCCCTTAGCTTTCCAAGAAACAAAAATATAAGAGAAACTACAAGAATATTTTTAGTGAAAGCTGAATTCAGGATTTCACTTTGAGAATAAGAAAAATTATAACTATATACTTATTAACATTTATTTTCTAAACATTGATTGTTTGTACATGTTTGACTAGATTTTTTTCCAAACCATTTTTTTGGGAGACAACATGCTAAGTGATGTTTGTCTTCTATCTACTTATACTAGAGAGCTATCCACAACACAAAAATAAAAAATTCATGCATAATGAAAATTCTAGACCTTGGCCACTGCTTAGCACTGCTTAATTGTATGCAGTGCTAAGCAGTGATAGCAGATGCTGTATGTATCTTGGCATCAATATTATTGTTTATGTATTACTGATTCTCCATGAAAAACATCTCTTCACTTTGTATTCTGGGACTCATTATCTCTCCAGAGACAGATGGAGATTTATATATAAAAATTGATAATGACTCTTTTTGCAAAATTAAAGATGTTGGCCAACTCTTTCTTTGGCAGCTGTCCAATTTGCATAATTACATATGCCTTTCTAAATTTCCCCTGAAGCTCCAGTTGAATAAGGTGTTCCTTTGCATTTGCATGTTGAAAGGCTTAATTGTGCTGCATTAAACAGCTGCCCCCAGCTGCAGCCTCAGACCTGGCTGGTATTGGTGAACTTCCTGTGTGTTGGCAAATCACTTTGAGAATTTTCCAATCAAAGCAAAGCGATTAGTATTCATGAGCTTATATGACCAAAGTGTTTAGATTTTGTGCAACATCAGTTAGCTGTAGTGAACATTCCTAAGGTAACTTTCCTACAACTCTACTCAGTTAGAGTTAACAGTACATTTGATAGGGCTTGCTTACTAAGGATTTTGCTTATAATGGCATTACACATAATAATCAGAGAAGCACAGTGTGAGTAGGTTTTACTTCTCTTAGATCTACCAAAGATTCAAATTGAATGTTATTTAATCTCTAATGTAAATAAACAAGAGGGCTGAAGCAGAGAAGAGTCTCTTGTTCTCCAAGGTCTTTTATGCCAATAGGTACCTTCTGAGAAAGCAACTAGAAAAAGATTGGCCGAGGTTAGTGCATGGAATCAGACTACCCAGACTTCAACCAATCTCTTCCCCAGAGCCGTTTAAGTAGCCTAGAAAAGAAGATTCGCATCAAGAACTGCATATTGGCTGGTGGCTAACAACCTTATCAGTTATCTGGTTAGGAGATTTTCATTCATTCAACAAACATGTAGTGTATTAAGGGCCTACTCTCGGTAAAGCAATGTGCCAAGTTCTGGAAACATTGTAAAGTGACAGTGGTGTCCTGTACTCTTAGAGATTACAAGTTGGGAAGTCAAAAATTAGTCAAATAATCATATAAATGAGAATACATTTACATTCTAACCTATGTGCTATGAAGAAATAAAACAGAATGTTATAAGAGCCTCGCCTAATATGAGAGACTTAGGAAAGCTTATCTGAAAAAATGAGGCTTGAGCTGAGAACTGGAGGAGAAGTAATAGCTAACAAGCTGAAGAATGAAATAAGAATATTTCTAGTAGAGAAAACAGTGCTATGAGACTCTGTGAGTCCATTAGAAAACTGAGAAAAAAAAAATCAGTGTCACTGGATGTAGGAATTGAGGAAAAAAGTAGAGTAGAGTAGAGTAGAGTAAAAGTAAGGGGAGACATAGGTAGAAGCCAAACCATACGAGCCCCTGAAGGCTATTTTCATAATTTTGGCTTCTATCTAAAACAGCAATGGGAAGTCCCTGAAGTGATGGGAGTGGGGCATAGAGAGGAATTAATACACTCAAACTTGTATTTGAAAATATTGCTGGCTTCAATATAATAAATGGATGAAAGGAGGAGTGGATATAGGAATCAAATAGAATGACTTTGCAGGAGCCTAGTATAGGCTAGAAGAGTAACAACAGAGAAGGAGAGAAGTGAATGGATTCACAGATATTTAGCATATAAATCTGACAAGATTTATTGATAGATGGGGTTTAGGCAAGTTAAACTTGAGATCTTTTTGAGACACCTAAGTAAAAATATTCAATAGGCAGTTGAGTGTTAGGGTCAGGAACTCAGAGGTCTGGTCTGAAGGTATAAATTTGGGAATCATTAGCCAATTGATGAAAATTAAGGCATGGATATCAAAAATACTATCTAGAAGACAGAATATGTAATAAATACAGAAATACACCACTCATATCTCCCTCCAACAAAGAATTTGATGCCCAGATTGACGGAGAATGAAATCAGCAGACATCCTCCATTTCTTAGCTTTCAGGATATACCTTAGCTGGGAAAAGCTCCACACAGGACCTCATTTCTTTTCTGTGGACAACCACATCTAATGAATAAGCATGGCAGGAATATGAAGGGCTGACCAATTCACTAAAATGTGAGATGAACTCATGAACCAGAATGTCCCACTAATGGCCAAAATTTTGCTAGGCCTGCATCAAATTGCAACTCCTTTCTCATCTCTATGTCCTTCTTCCATAGGTATGGATTCATAACAACCATCTTGCACTCTAAGTTCTATCCTAACAACATTTTACCTAGACAAGTTAACCTATAACAGACCATAAAATGGAAAGAAGCAGCAGCTTACAGCCATCTGAAAAGTAAAAGAGAATAAAATGCTAGAAAGTAAGAAGGAAAACCTGGATAGCATGGTGTATTGAAGCCAAAATAAACACATCTCAACAAAACAAAGAGTGCTGGGAGATTAGAAGAAAAATACTGGAAAATGTCCATTGGACTTAAATCATGGAGGTCATTGGTGACCTTAGCCAAAGTTGTTTTGGTGCAGTGCCAGGAACAACTGCCAAATTAAAGAGGATTGAGGAGGGAGTTTGAGGTGCGAAAATAGACTCACCAAATAATAAGACCTCTTTAAAAAATTTATATTGAAAGAAATGGGAAAGATAGGAGTTGAAAGATAGATACATAGAAAGAAGCTGGAAAACAAGGAAGGTTGTTTTTAAGATGGAAGAGGCATTACAAGATTTCAATGCAATTGGAAATAATCCAATTGAGAAGGGTGTGTTGAATAAATAGAAAAGAGGCAGGGTAGGAGAAGAAATTGACAGTCTAAGGTTGATAATGTAGTGAGAAGGCATGAGCAGACAGTTTCTAAAATACAGGTGAAGGGAGTGGGCCTAAATGAGAAGGATACTTCCTAGACTAAAATAGGAGGAAAAGAGAATAACATGAGTCCAGATGGAATGGTATGGATTTGCTAACAGGAAGATGAGGGAGTTCCCATCTGATGCCTTCTATTTTCTTCGGGAAGTAGGAGGTGAAGTCATCTGCTGAAAATGAGGAGAAGTTAAGAATATTGGAGGTTTGAATAGAATGTAGAATGTTTAAAACAATTCTTGTAGACAGAAGAAGAGAATTTACCAGGGACACATGGAAGAACTGGCAGGCTGAACAGGCCCCGTGAATCGGCACCAATCTGCCTGTATCTGCACCACTGTAGGGAGACTTTCCGCAGCAGTGCCAGGCTATTCAAGTGTAGACATAGAGAAGGCATACAGAGGCATTCATCCAGGTTTGGACATTTGTCAGATAAAGTTAAAAAAAAAATGTAAGGCAACAGGACTAGAGAGTTGAGAACATTGGTGAGAGTGTTACGCAAATAATGGACTGTGGGATCTAAACAAATAACAATAATGAAAAGATCAACAGCGATAAAAGGATGAGAACTGATGGACTTGGGAAAATAAAGAGGCCAGCATATAAGAGCAATACTTTTCAAGATTTGGGGACCATGTCAATATGCAGAATATGATTCAGGTCTGGAGGTAGGAGCTGAGATTCTACATTTTTAACAATTTCCAAGGTAATTCTAATAGGCATTAGAACTTCAGTATGATCAAAAGTAGTTTTGAATTTGAGAGAGAGAGAGAACCAAAGCTGCTATTACCTCACTAGAGTGGCAGCAACTGAACTCAGAGCAACAATGAATAAGATGCCATGAAGGACACTCCATAGTTACTAACAAGCCTCCCTCTGATGCTGCTCCTCTCCTCCCTTCTTTGCAAAATATATCCATATACAAAGTTACCTGAGTGACTCTCTTGACTTGCTTCCCTAAACAAATCTAAATAAAGGTAAGGCCTTGCTGGTCCTGGTCAGCTGGATTGTGGTTCAGTAATAGCGATCGAAATACTTTACCCTATTACTAGGGACTCAGAAAAGGCTAGACTCGTTTTTAAAAATAACTCAGTTGAAATTAGAATTTCAAGATGAACTTCCAACACATCTCAGGAGCCCCAACAGGCACGGTAGGCCAATCTGCAAGGTAGTTTTTAAAAAATGAGCATTTTGAGTGTTAGGTATATGTGAAGAGTAAGGAGGAGAAATGTAAAATGTTGGAACTTCTGGAAAGGAAGACCCTGCTCTGACTTAACAAAAACTCAAGTCTAGATGGCTCAGAAGGAATTATCCCACCTCTGAGTAAGATGATATAGATAGGCCCACAAAAATTCATTTTTCTGTCACTTACTATAAACTAAATCTTCTCAAGAAATTGTAACTTGACTTGTAATTCCTAAGTAAGGAGCTAAAGATTTTTTCTTTTGAAAAGAGATCAAATGCTGAGTGAAAAAAACCATTGGTCTTAATATTTAAGCAACAACAAAATAATAAATGAAAACAATATTTGCAACTCAAGGTGAGTTGATTCAACTCAAACTTAGAAGAAAAAATAAGGTTATATTAAATCAAGATAATAACATCTAATTTTACTGTTAAACTTTAATTGTGCCTGATGTTTGATGCTCTTTCAATCTTGTCCCATATAATGACTTTTTCTTGGAAATGTAGTAACTAAATAATAGTAGATATTTGTTTTGAAGAAAGAGTCCTAACTTTTAAGGGAGGGAAATAAAAATTGAATAGAAAAACAAGCTATAATCACACCTTCAAAAATGAAACTTTCTGGACCACCAATAAGCCCCCTTACCTAGGCACAGTAAGTATACATAAGTAGTAAGTCATAGTGTAGGAAGTTTTCTGGCAAAGTGTTCAGGAAGCAGCATTGTATAAACGGCCCTTTCAACCCTAAAATCTATAATGAAGTGACAAATGGCACAAATATAGGAGGATTTACTTGCTAATCAATAATAGTTTCATTGCATTAATCCGAATAAATAAGATATATAGTTGCTTCTGGCACCATGACCCACTAGCAAGGCAAACATAGAGAGCAATAGGTTTTCCTGATGCTCCACAAGTCACACAAACTATGCAAATCTCTATTCCTTGCATAGTCTTACAAAACCTGTACTTTTTTGGATGGAAGTCACTATTCAATATAAATCAGACATTTAGACTTCAAGAAGTGTAGGAATTCCTCAAACTGACCACAGGTTGTTCTGGGAAGAGTATCTGTGGTAGACAAGCAAAAGGAGATGATTACCCAGATTCTTGCATGCGTAAAAAAATCTGATTTTCTTAACTACTCGGTTCAGTTTCAGAAGAAAAGCTTGTCGGTATCAAATGAGTTAGTTCTTTCTTGATAAATTAGAGCGATCTTACCTTGACAGAAAAGTAGATACATTATACTCTCAGTTATGTATTACTCATTGTGTAATAGTATCACTGGATTCCGGGGCATTCCCTGATAGAAAGTTTTATATATTTTTTTATTTTATATTTTTAATTTCACTATTTTCACATGGGAAAAAATCCTTAAGGGCTTGTCTCACCTAAAAGGGAAAAGTTGCAGTTTGGTAGGTTTGGAAGCTTTGTGACCATGGAGCTAGAATTAAAAACTTGCACTAAGGAGAGAAAGACTATAAAATATGCTCCTCCCTCTCTCTCTCTCTCTCTCCCCACCCCCCCCCCCATATACTATATAAAGTAAGGACTCTGCTTTTGGTTTTGGTGTTTTTATTTTCTAACCTCTTAATAAATTACCTGATGCTTTAGCTCAGATGGTTCTCAAAACAGGGATCACAAATTAAAATACCTACAAAAGTTAGGCAGATAAAGCAAAAGAGTGAAGTCATTTCTGTCAAGTTTAACAACATGTGCTGTGGGGAGGACTTGGCAGCTTGTAGAGCACATGACCCATTGAAGGGTCTTAGCCTGTACTCACCTCTGGTCAGTTGTCACATACAGAAATGCAGGCCTAGTGTTGCCAGATATACAAATTTTCAAGATAAACCATAAATCTGAATTTTTATGTTCTGTCTCCTGGATTTTAAATTTGGCAACATTTCAAACATTGTTTGGAAATGTGTTGGGACTTCCAATCAAGATGGTTTAGTGAGTTCGTAAATTACCACACCCTCTCTGTTCTAAACATTCAACCATGATTGGAAATATATAAAAAGATAAAAGCGTTATGACATTAGCTGGGTACAAAATCAAGATAAACATCTCCATGGACCAGAAACAGAACAGAAAGCCAACGCAGTGAGCAAGGCTCAGAGAGATGACTGGCCAGAACTGGGCACTCTGCCTGAAGCTGCAGCTGGGTTGGGACTTCCAAAAACACGTAGGCAGTTTAAAAAACAATTCACTTGCTGTTAGGAACTGTGGCTTACTGGGACTCATTGGACCTGAGAAAGTGGGAGAAAAAAAGACACTGTTTTGAAACCAGGAACCACGATTCCAAAATATAGATCAGGAACCCAGAACAACTAGATTTTGTAGATATTGCTTACCAAATTTGTAGGATAATACCTTAACCATAACTTTTCATTCATCTACTCAATCAGGTATTCAACAACTATTTCTTGAGCAGCTACTAAATGCGGGCAGTGTTTTACGTGCTGAAGAAAAATTAGTGAACAAAACAAAGTCCTTATCCTATTGAGTTCACGCTCTAGTTGAAGGAAAGGGGCCAGTGTGGGAAACAGATCACAAGTAAACAAGTGAATATACAATATGTCCGAGGGTAGAACTGCTAGGAAGAGAAAACAAACTAAGGTAAAGGCAGAAGAAAAGCAGCAAAGAGGGAAGGAAGGATGCTATTTTATGAAGAGAGCTAGAGAAGACCTAATGAGAATGTGATATTTAAGGGAGCCAGTTATAATGACATGGGGGTCAAGTGTCTCAGGCTTTAAGGCAGAGACATGCAGGGTAGGCTCAAGGAATAGCAAGGAGATTAGTGTGATAAGAAAGGTGTGAGCAAGGAGAGTGGTAGGAGCAAAAGTTAGAATTGGAGCAGAAGGCCAGATCACATGACCTTCAAGGCCATTTCCATGTTTGTGACTTTTTATTCCCAGTGAGATGAGAGGCCACTGTGGGGGTTAGAGGCAAAGAGAAACATAATGTAACTTATGTATTAAAGAAATCACTAGGATAGCCTTGATGAGAAAGGACTGGAATGAAGGGTAAGGAGTATGGTAAGGAGTAAGAGGCAAGGAGACAAATTAAAAGCCTATTTAAGCAATCCAGACCAGAGATGATGACGGCTTGGACCAGGAGGGAAGTAGTGGAGTGGGGAGACGCTGTTATGGTCTGAAGATACGTTGAAGATGGAGACAAGATGATTGTCGTTGGATCAGGTGGATAGTGCAAAAGAAAACTGGGGGTCAGAAAGGATCCAAGATTTTTTTAAGAGAACTATAAAAACTATAAAACTACTAGAAGAAGACATAGGGTAAACATTCCAGGACTTTGACCTAGGCAAAGGTTTTATGGCTAATAACCTCAAAAGCACAGGCAACAAAACCAGGAACAGGCAAATGGGACTGTATTAAACTAAAAAGCTCCTGCACAGTGAAAATAAACAATTAACAGGTAAAGATGCAGCCTGTTGAATGGCAGAAAATATTCCCAAACTACTCATCTCACAAGATACTAGTATATAAGTAAACAAGGAACTCAACTCAAAGCAAAAAAATAGAAACAAAAACAAATAATTCCTTTGAAAAATGAGCAAAGAACATGAATAGACATTTCTCAAAAAACATACAAATAGCCAACACATACATGAAAAAATGCTCATTATCACCATTCATCAGGGAAATGCAAATCGAAGTCACAATGAGATATTATCCTATCCCTGTTAGACTGGCTATATACTAGAAAGACAATAAATAGCAATGCTGATGAAGATGCAGAGAAAAGGGAGTTCTTAGACACTTTCAGTGGGAATGTAAAGTAGTACAGCCTCTGTGGAAAACAACATGGAAATTTCCAAAAAACAAACAGACAAACAAAAAACACTTAAATAAAAAGAGAAACATGATATGATCCAGCAATCCCCTCTACTGGGTATTTGTCCAAAGGAAAAGAAATCAATATCTCAAAGGAATACCTGCACCTTCATGTTTATTGTAGCACTATTCACAATAGCAAAATATATAATCAACCTAAGTGTCCAGAAACGGAATGGATGCAGAAATTGTGACAAACACACATACGCACACCCTATGAAATACTAGTCAACCATTAACAAAAATGAAATCCTGCCATTTGCCGCACAACATGGTTGAAACTGGAGAGATCATTATATTGAGTAAAATAAGCCAAGCACAGAAAGACAACTATTACATGTCCTCACTCATTTGTGGGAGCTAAAACAATTGATCTTATGGAAAAAGAGAATACAGTTATAGTTACCAAAGGTAGGGAAGGGTTTGTAAGTGCTGGGGAGGATAAGAGGCTGATTAATGGGTATAAACATACAATTAGACAGAATCAATAAAATCTAATGTTCTATGGTAGAGTAGGGTAGTTATAGTTAAAAGCAATGTAGTATAAATTTCAATATAACATCAAGAGAGGACTTAAAATGTTCCTGACACCTAGAAATGATTAACACATGAGGTAATGGATATCCTAAATACTTTGACTTCATCATTAGTACATCCTATGTACGTAACAAAATATTACAAGTACCCTAAAAATATGTACAAATTTTGTTTATCAATTAAAAATCAGCCTATCAATAATCATTAAAAAAGAGAGATGGAGTCTTTTTTTTTTTTTTTTTTTTAGACGGAGTTTCACTCATGTTACCCAGGCTGGAGTGCAATGGCGCGATCTCGGCTCACCGCAACCTCCGCCTCCTGGGTTCAGGCAATTCTCCTGCCTCAGCCTCCTGAGTAGCTGGGATTACAGGCACGCACCACCATGCCCAGCTAATTTTTTGTATTTTTAATAGAGACGGGGTTTCACCATGTTGACCAGGATGGTCTCGATCTCTTGACCTCGTGATCCACCCGCCTCGGCCTCCCAAAGTGCTGGGATTACAGGCTTGAGCCACCGCGCCCGGCCAGAGAGATGGAGTCTTAATAGGTTGCCCATGCTGAAAATATTCAAACCCAGCCATGGCACACTACAGCTTCAAATTCCTAGGCTCTAGCAAATCCCCACCTCAGCTTCCCAAGTAGCTGGGACTACAGGCAAGTGCTACCACGCTTGGCTACAACTCCAGACTCTTGGGCCTGTGTAGCTGGAAGACTGATATTGCCATTTTCTGAGTTTGGAAAGTATGAAGAAGGGTAAGGTTTGAGGTTGGAAGTTGCATAAGAATCAGAGTTGAAGGTGTGGACTTGTGAAGTTTGTGGTATACAGAATATATCCAAGTGAAAATTCCAGTAGGAATCTCAAGGGAGAGATCCAGGCTATGGGATAAAATGTAGGAGTCATCAGTGGAATAATGGAATTTAAATATATGAGACTAAATGAGACCAGAAAGGGAGAGCATGTATATTTATGAGTAAGTCCAAGTAGCACACTCTAATCGTGCGATTTGAGAAGACTTTAACAAAGGGTCTATTTAAATAGTGTGGCAGAATTTCAGATAAAGAATAAAGAATGATGTTGTCAGGCATGGTGGCTCACACCTGTAATCCCAGCACTTTGGGAGGCCAAGGTGGGCGGATCACCTGAGGTTGAGAGTTCAAGACCAGCCTGACCAACATGGAGAAACCCCGTCTCTACTAAAAATACAAAGCCAGGTGTGGTGGCACATGCCGGTAATCGCAGCTACTCAGGAGGCTGAGGCAGGAGAATCACTTGAACCCTGGAGGTGGAGCTTGTGGTGGGCCGAGAACGCACCATTGCATTCCACCCTGGGCAACAAGAGCGAAATTCCATCTCAAAAAAAGAATGAATAAAGGATGATGTATTATCCCAATAGTAGGAAGCCTAATGGGTCCAGGGGAAGGAGGAATTACTGGAAACCGAAGAGGTGGCTGGATAGAGATGCTCCCCTTGACAAGAGCTGTAACCTTTAGTCAAGGGAGGCAACCCAGCAATAAGGAGGCTAGAGGAAGTGACACTCTACCCCACTCACCTCCCAACCTCCAACAGAAAGTCAAGGGCAAAGAAGCTGTTGATACTGTGTGCTCAAATCACCTCTTAGAACACAAACCAAAGAAGAGGAGGGGAAAAAGCAAATGCAGGGAGGCAAATGGAAGAGATCCAGCACATCACATAAAGAGAAGAGACTCAAGAACTGAGCCCTAGAGAATGCCAGTTTTAAAGGTAGACAGATGAGGACTGAGATAGGAAGAAGTGTAAGATGGCCCCTAGGATTTCTACCCTTTGTTGTTGATGCCTTGTATGATCCTGCCCCTTGAGTGCAGCAGGACCTGTGACTTGCTTCTAGACAACAAGCTATGGCAATGTTGAAGGGATTTCCAGATGTAATTAAGATCAAATTCAATTTTTTTGAGTTAATGAAAAGGGAGATTTTCCTGATGGGTTTTACATAATTAAGGCAAAAGATCTTAAAAGAGGGATGAGGAAGGGACTAGGTTGCCCTTGAGGTAAGAGACTCTCTTTGTGGTCTTGAAGTATGCAGCCATGCTGGAAAAGTCAATGTAGCAAGGAATTATGTGTGATCTCTAGGACCAAGAGTGGTCTTCAGCCACCAGCCTCCAAAGAGCCAGGCCCTCAGTCATTCATCCACAAGAAAATGATTTTGCCAATGACCTGGGTGAATTCAAAACCAGAATTACCTCCAGTTGAGCCTCCAGGTAAAATGCAGTCCAGCCATCCCCTTGATTACAGTCTTGTAAGACCTTGATCGAAAAGCCCAGTTAGACTATGCCCTGACTCATGACTCACAGAAATGTTAGATATTGTATCTGTTTAACGCCACTAAATTTGTAGTAATTCCTTACATAACAAGAGAAAACTAATATTAGAAGAAACCAACAAAAAGGACTGAGAAGAACAACCAGGGAACAGGAGAACCAAGAAAGTGTCATCCCAGAAATTAAATTAAAGAAAGTATTTCAAGAAGAGAGTTACAGTTGTGGCAAATGCTTCTGAGAGTTCAAGTCAGATGATAACAGAGAATTGATCATTAGAACTTAATTGTATGGAATTAACTGGCAGCTTTAACAGGCAGACGAGGAAAAAAGCCTGATTAAAGTGGATCCAAGAGAGAATGGAGAGGAAAAACAAAGTGAGCTGCTGACTATAAATGTTTCAATAAGTTTTGCTATCATAGAGAAATGTAGCAATAGCTGGAGGAGAATGTGGAGTCTAGGGAGTGTTCCTTCACAATAAGAGATATTGTACTGTTTTTGAAAGCTCATTGTGATTACCAAATAGAGAGGAGGAAAAAAATGATATAGGAAAAAGAGGCAGAATTTGTTGAAGTTATGTACTTGCATAGGCAACAGGGCATATAGTATTTAGTGCAAAGGCGGAATTAGACCTGGACAGTTGAGAAATAACAGTCAGAGAGAAGTCAGATTCCTTGAGTTCAGATACCAAAATGAAATAAAAATAGCATAAGAATAGAAAAGTAAAGAACAATCTCACTTATAAACATATATAAAAATAAATTAAATAGGACACAGTAGAAAGCTAAATTCACCATTTTTTTTAACATTTTAGGGAAGATGTAATTGACACATCATAAAATTCACCCTGAAGTGTAGTATTCAATGGGTTTTAGTACAGTAACAAAATTTAGTATAGCAACAAAATTTAGTATAGCAACAATCATTACAACTTCCAGAACATTTTTGTCACCCCAATAGGAAATCCCATATCCATTTGCCATCACTCCAAGTCCCTACTCCCAGCCCCTAGAAACCACTGATCTACAATCTATCTTCATGGATTTTCCTATTCTAGAAATTTAATATAAGTGAAATCATATGTGACCTTTTGTGGCTGGCTTCTTTCATTTAGAATAACATTTACAAGGTTCATCCCCATTGTAGCAAGCATCAGTCCTTCATTTCTTTTTATTGTTGGATGATATTCCATTGCAGGGATACACTACATTTTGTTTAGTCATTTATCAATCAATGAACATTTGGGTTGTTTTCACTTTGGGGCTACTATGAATAATGCTGCTATGAACATTAATGTACAAGTTTTTGTGTAGGAAATAATTTTAATTTTCTTGGATAGACATCTAGGGGTAAAATTGTTGGATCATATGGAAACCCTATGTGAAATTTTTTGAAAAACTGCCAAACTCATTTACAAGGAGGCTACACCATTTTATGTTCCTACTAGAAGTGAATGATGGTTCAAATTTCTCTACATTCTCATCAACATTTGTTATTGCATGTCTTTTTTACTAGAGCCATCCTAATGAATGTGAAGTGATATTTCATTGTGGTTTTGATTTGCATTTCCCTCTTTAGGGAATGATTTTGAGCATCTTTCCATGTGTTTATTGGCCCTTAGTATATCTTCTTTAGAGAAATGTCTATTCAAATCCCTTGCCCAGGGTTTTTAAATTGAATTATTTCTTTTTATTGTTGATTTACAAAGGTTCTTCATGTATTCTGGATACTGGTACCTTCTCAAGTATATGATTTGCAAATATTTTCATCCACTCTGTTGTTTGTCTTATCAGTTTCTTGATAATGTCCTTTGAAGCTCAAAAGTTTTTAATTTGATGCAGTCCAATTCTTTTTCTTCTGGTGCTTATGTGCTTTTGGTGTCATATCTAAGAAAACATTGCCTCAGCCAAGTTCACAAGGATTTACTTTTATAATTTTTTTCCTAGAGTTTGAAGGTTTTTGCTCTTGTATTTAGGTTGTTGACCCATTTTTGAGTTAATATTTGTATATGTTGTAACTCAATTCCAAAGTCATTCTTTTACACATGGGTATCCAGCTGTCACATCAGCATTTATTGAAAAGACTATTCTTAATCAAGTTATCTTGGCACTCTTGTCAAAAATAAATTGACCTTAAATATAAGGATTTATTTCTGGACTCTATATTCTATTCCCTTGATCATATGTCTATCCTTATGCCAGTGCCACAATGCCTTGATTACTGTAGCATTCTAGTAATTTTTGAAATCAGCAATTTTAGAATCAGTTTATTTCTTTAAAAAAAAAAGCAGATAGAATTTTGGTAGTGATTGTGTTGCTACAGATCAGTTTGGGGAGTATGTCTACCTTAAGATTAATTCTTCTGATCCACAAGTAAGAGATATCTTTCCATTTATTTAGCTATTTCTTAATTTCTTTAAAAATGCTGTATCATTTTAGGTTTATAAATCTCATACTTTTTTGTTCCCTTTATTCTTAAACATATTATTATTCTTGATGTTACTATCAGTGGAATTGTTTTGCTAACTTCCTTTTTGAATGTTTATTGCTAGTGTATAGAAATACAACTCATTTTTGTATACTAATCTTGTACTCTGCAACCTTGCTGAATGTGCTTATTAGCTCTAATAGTTTTGTGGATTTTTTATGATTTCTGTGTACAACATTATGCCATCTGTGCATATAGTTTTACCTCTTTTTTTCTGATCCATGTGCCTTTTATTACTTTTTCTTGCTTAATTGTACTGATTAGAACCTCCAGTACAATATTGACTAGAAATGAACTATATATTTTTTAAATTCATAATTCTATATGGCTGACTCCAAGAATTTAACAGCTATTCAATATAATAATATCAATTAAAGTAGTATATTAAATGGGAGATTTCAAACAATTACCTCAATATATTTATATAAGAAACACTTATATCATGCTGGTATGTGTCAGATAGTTTTAAGCGCTTTGTAAGTATTATCTCATTGAATCTTTACAACAATTCTATGATTTAGATGCTATCATTCCCCATATTACACATGAGGAAACCAGAGTTAATTTATCCAATGTAACCCCGCAGCTAAGTAGCAGAGCTAGAATTTAAGCCCAGCCAGATTGGTCCAGAGTTGTAGCTCTTAACCATTCAACATGCTGACTCACATATATGTCATTATTAACCAAGTAGCTTAATGATGACATTTGAAAAGCATTCCTTTACATGTCGTGAAAAAGACAAGGTTGCCAACTACTGCTACTTCTATTGAACATTTTAGTGTAAGTTCTAGTAAATGAAAGCCAATGAAATTTTTGGTATAATAATTGGAAAAACAGAGACCTAACTATCATTATTTGTGAAACATATGATCTGTCCACACAAAAAATTCAATAGCTTCTATATTCAGCCATTAGAAATTGAAAATAATCTACGGATTCATGGGTAAAAGAGCTGCATACAAAATTTGGGGGCACATTCCTAAGCACCAGTCACAATCCACTGAATAATATGACAGAGAAAATATTTCAATACTATATGATATCTAGGAGTAAATCTAACAAAAGATACACAAGTGAGAACCAAGTATTTGAGAAAAGAAAGTAGACTAGTGTGACCGTAGCATAGAGTTTACACAGGGGGAATTCAGAAAAAAAGGAGTTTGGTCAGATTAAAGAGGCTTGATATGTATTCCATGGAGAGTTTTTGAGCAAGGAAGTAGAAAAATTAATTTAATAGTTAGAGAAATTTAATCTGAGACCAATTAAATGGAATCCATTAGTCTAAGGAGTTCAGAAATACAGTGGTAGGATTCAGTCTTAACTACCTCCTCGTGTGGAGATTTTTACAACCAGTCCATTTGTAGTAAAGGGCAATGTACTGCCTGCCACATACTCAAATAAAAGAAAAATCAATATTTTAGATGATTGTTTTTCTGTACAGTAAAAATGAAACGCAGAAAGCGGTGCTGGTTGTCAGACTCGGTTTGGCCTTCATATTTTCAATATGAGGTCAAATGACGGAATCTTGAGTCATTCACTGGCCTGGTTGATGACCAATTCTTCTATCTAATGACTAATTTTGGCATTTAGAAAAAGGCTAAAAATATGCCTGTGATCATAGGCAGAATGCAGTTATTTTAAAAAAAAGAGACTTTGGGGCCAGTTTCAAAAAATTATAATGAAACCATGGTCATAACAGGCAATAGCTGTATGGGTTAAATCATAAAGTAAGAATATTTTAACATCAAGTTCTGATGCCAGTATGGCACTATATAGGGAGGTCTAAGTCCCCAACTAACCTATTTTTGTTAAACATAAATAAACATATTCAGGCCCTTATCTTTCCAACTTCTCTTTGGCATTTTCATTTGCCAAATATTTACTGGGCACCTGCTATATATCAGGCACTGTGCTAAGGCCAGAGGATTCAGCAGAGAACAAAGTAAATGCAGCACCCGCCATCTCAAGGTTTACATTCCTGCCTGAAGTCTGCAATGTGGCAGACTTCTCCTAGGCTTCCAGGACACCACTCTGGAGTTTTTCCCCTGCCTCCCTCATCACTCTGTCTCCTTCACTGACTCCTTTTCTTTTGCTTTTTTTTTTAAAACATTGGTTGCCCCAATTCTCAGCCCTCTTCTCTTCTCTCTCAGTATTCTCCCAGAGAAGTTCTCCATTTATTCCCCTTTTTAAATTTCATTTATATAGTAAAATTACATTTAGATCTAGATAGATATATAGATTACTATGTGCCAAGATCTGTTATAATCACATTACAAATATTAACTTATTTAATCCTTGTAACAATCATTTTAGATGGATATTCTTATTTTACCTGTTTTCAGATGAGAGCACTGAGTCACAAATTAGTTAATAAAGTGGCAGAACTGGAGTTTAAACCAAGACAGACCATTACATAGACTAGTATGCTACGCATACTCCTCTATCTTCAACCTATAACCTATGTGTGGATGCCTCCCCAATGCAGATCATTAAATTGTAATTTTCTATATTCAGTCTCATATTTTCTAATAGCTGCTAGACATCAATAACTGAACTTTCTAC
Source organism: Cebus imitator (assembly GCF_001604975.1). NCBI lineage: Eukaryota > Metazoa > Chordata > Mammalia > Primates > Cebidae > Cebus > Cebus imitator. The sequence continues at coordinate 525,974 of NW_016107471.1, read as the reverse complement.
ACATAACTTAGAAACAATGTGTTTTTCAGTCTGACTGGTCATGTCTTCCCAAAATTCTTGTGTTGAAATCCTAACCCCAAGGTAATGGTATTTGAAAGTGAGGCCTTCTGCTCAAAACTGCTACAGATTTCCAGCTTCTGGTGTTGGTGCTGGCAAATGGCCCTTCTTGCCTTGATCCACAGGGATGAGAAAGGGTATGTCATTAATGTTTTGTTAGCTAATGCTGATTAATTAATCAAAAAAAAGTGAGGCCTTCTGGAAGATGATTAAGTCATGAGAGTGAGTCCTCATTAATAGGATTTGTGCCCTTATAGAAGAGACCCCAGAGGGCTGCCTTGCCCTTCTACATAACTTTGGGAACCAATATTTTCCAAATGACCAGTGCATTTTGTTACAAAATCATACTTGGGTAAATGCTTCATTCAAAACTCAATATACACCAATGGATTTTAATGCATTATAGTAACAAATATGTTTTCAGATTCTACATTGCAACTAAGCATTATGAAACTGCCACTACCGTATTTTGATTTATTAGCAAAGAATATCAGATACTCTAAGCTTGGAGTTCCTCAGCTATCACACAAACCCACTGCATGCAACCACCTGGGCCCCTTAGTGTCCCCCTCCATGGGACTTGGAGAGCAAAGGTAACCAGTGGAAACATGAAGCTCATACTGATTGCTGCACCATGAGTAATGACTTAGGAATTGTGTGTCTAATGCCAGCAACGTGAAACTGTAGAAGGCTAATTTCTTAGCTTATAAATGACATAAAATCTCAGACTGTTCACAGTTCTTGACAGATAATGAATGATGAGAAAATTGTTTAACTAAATGAAGTGGTCATGTGAGGCAATCCTGGGAAATAGACTAGAATGATTAGGATAGAGATGACTTAAGGAGTACTCTTATCTGCAGGTGATAGGCAGTTACTGAAGGTGTTTTAGTACACCACAGCAAAAGTGTTACCTTAATAAAATTAATCAGAGTGATAGGCTAACTGCCAATGCAGAGCTAGAAAGAGCATTTACAGTGAAGAAGGCATTGTGATAAGGCTTCTATTTAATCTGTTAAAATTGAATAATGTGATTATAATAAATTATAATATATATATAAATTATAAATCGTTCTACTATAAGGACACATGCACATGAATGTTCATTGCAGCACTGTTTACAATAGCAAAGACCTGGAACCAACCCAAATGCCCATCAACGACAGACCGGAAAGGGAAAATGTGGCACATATACACCATGGAATATTATGCAGCCATCAAAAATGATGAGTTTGTGTCCTTTGTAGGGACATGGATGAACCTGGAAACCATCATTCTCAGCAAACTGACAGAAGAGCAGAAGATCAAACACCACATGTTCTCACTCATAGGCGGGTGTTGAACAATGAGAGCACATGGACACAGGGAGGGGAGCACTACACACTGGGGTCAGCTGGGGGGAAATAGGGGAGGGACGGTGGGGGGTGGGGAGTTGGGGAGAGATAGCAAGGGGAGAGATCCCAGATGTAGGTGATGGGGAGGAAGACAGCAAATAACACTGCCATGTGTGTATCTATGCAACAATCTTGCATGTTCTTCACATGTACCCCAAAACCTAAAATGAAATAAAATAAATTAAAAAAAAAACATTTATATATAGTACTTGTTACGTGAACAGCTTTAAATACATTAACTCACTAAACAAGTATACAATTTTATAAGGTAAATACTATTATTGCCTATTTCAGTTCCAGTAGCTATAACAAACAGAGTGCCATAGGCTGGCTGGCTTTAACATCAAACATTTATTGCTCACAGTCCTGGAGACTGAGAAGTCCAAGGTGAAGGCATCAGCCAACTCAGTGCCTAATGAGGACACCCTTATTGGTTTGTAGACAGTCGTGTTCTCCTTGTATCCTCACGTGGCCTAAAGAATGAGCTTTAGTCTCTTTCTCTTATAAGGATACTAATCCTATTATTGGGGCACCACTCTCATGACCTCATCTAAACCTGATTAACTCCCAAAGTCCCCACCTCTAATACCATCCCACTGGTGGTTAGGATTTTAAAATATGAAATTTGGGAAAGCATATACATGTAGTCCACAATATCATCATTTTACAAATAAGGAAACCAAGGAATCTAAAGATAAGTCTCTTGTTCAAGTTCACAACAAACCAAAAACAAGTAAATGGAAGAAGCAGGACTTGACTCTACGATGTATTTCTCCCAAAGACTATGTTCTCAACCATTATCCTATAATGCATTACTCTTGGGTAAGGCGTATGTATTCATTATACCCATTTTATAGCTATGCAAAGAAGTGTAGAAAAATTAGGTCACTTACCCTAAGTCATAAATCCAGTAAGTGTTAAAACTAGGACTAGGAGGGATCCAAGATGGCCGTTTAGGAACAGCTCAGGATTGCAGCTCCCAGTGAAAGCGCAGAGGGTGAGTGGACGCCGCATTTTTATTGCCCACAGACTAGGCAATTCCCAGACGGAGGAGCTCCACAGGTCGCCAGCGCGGCTGTTTCGGCCAGCGCGGCTGTGCCTGCTGGCGCCGCTGCTTTGCCCCGCGCGGCTGCTTTGTCGGCGCCCCAGAGCAGCGGTTCTCCTTATAAAATACACCGGTCCGGGTGCCCTTCTGGCTGGCGACTGGAGCCACGGGAAGTCACCCATTCGTCTGTTTAAAAAGGGGACTGAGCAGGGAGCCAGGACAGTAGATTCCAGGGCAAAAAAAGCACCACGAATCTCAGTGCCGCTGTTTAAGCCAGCGCAGTGAGTCGCCGCACAGAAAAAAAACACACACTGCGGCACCTCTTCAACAGGCGACTGGAAAAAAAAAAAAAAAAAGGCTCTGAGGCAGGGAGCCAGCGATCAGGCTCGGCTGGTCCCACCCCCACAAAAGAACGGCAACCAGAAACTCTCTGGATTGAGACTTTCACAGGAAGCGCAGCTGAACTCAGGACGGTCCAGCCCTGTGGGGGAGGGGCGTCCGCCATTACTGAGGCAGCCCGCCGATAGGGAGGTAGTCAGCCAATGCTGAGGCAGCCCGCCGTTGCCAAGGCAACCCGCCTCTTCAGAGAGACTCCGCCTCAACAGCAGCGGGCCACCATTGCCGCGGCAGCTCTAACTACACCCATATAAACAGGACTGCAGGGAAGTTCACTCGGCAGCTGGGCAGAGCCCACAGCAGCTCAGCAAAGCCTGTACAGGCCGACAGTTACTAGGCTGCCTCCTTGCTGGGCAGGGCAGCTCTGAAGGAAAAAAAATAAAGAGAAGGCAGCAGCATAACGGAAACTCATAAAGCCCTAAATCCCTGGGACAGAGCACCTGGGAACAAAAAGCGGTTTATCAGTTCTGCTGCAGCAGACCTAAACGTACCTGCCCAGCAGCTCTGAATGAACAACGGAGCTCACAGCTCAGCATTTGAACTCCTATAAAGAAGAGACCGTCTCCTCAAGCAGTTCCCTGACCCCTGTATATCCAAAGAGCCACCTCGTAAAGGAGAGATCAGATTGACACTTG